>NW_022147154.1:1200000-1731186 GCF_002938485.1 Sitophilus oryzae
ACTTAAACGTATGAAATAAAAACGATTACCAGGCATAATATAAGGTTAATAAAACTGTTACACAAAGATTTATATAACATGTATCCTCATGGCATAATAATTTTTTATAATGCCTGTTATGTGTTAATGATTTAAGACATTGGCCGAGTTTAATAGAAATGAGAATAATACAAATATTATACATTAGTGAAGCGTTACATGAGTACATATCTTACTTTCTTCTACAAGTTTTATAAAGTTGTAAATGATTGAAGATTGTATGGGAGGGGGAAAGTTAATCACCTGACAACAGCCCTTATCTGAGACGATTTAACAGTAGTTAGTTCTTCATCTTCGATATATGTCGTACTAAAGTTTATGACATGAGGGGTTGTCGTCTCGGTGCACTCAGTGATGAGGTGTTATGATATTTCTCCACATAATCTCTATTCGCCGTTGTTTCTTAGCTTCAATCTACTAAGATAATCAATGAGGAGACAGTTTCTTGCTAAAAAGCCAATGTTGTTCCTACTTAAATGCCAAGATTGTTTTTACTTAAATCAAGGAAAATCTTTGATTTTTCTCGGTCGTAAGTTGAAGAAATTTCTTCGAATGTCTTAGACCGTTGAAGGTGAAGATTCCTATTCCAGCTTCTTGAGTTCCGCTTCAATTTGGTTTCCACTTGGGAAGCAGAACGGCTCTGGTCCAGTTAATGGACTGTTCCGTCTTTTTCTAGCTAGGTTGTTCGTCATTACCTTCTATCCTTTTTCACTACCTTCTATCGTTTGGTGGTCTGGCACCCAGAGTAGGAGGATTTTATTTTCTTTGCCTAATTTGCTCAGCTTCTCTAGGTATTCTTTGACCAACTTCGAATTGATGGTTACTGAGTTGATCCCTTTAAATGCTGATCGCTTTTAAAGCTGAGCTGCAACAAGTCAGTTTCAAAAAGACTAAAAAGTCGTAGAGACTTAAATTAATATAACGTAACTTAAGTCGTTTTTATGACAATAAAAATAATTACCGTTACCGTCAAGTCAGGATGCCTAAAATTCAATTTAAGTACCTATTTTTTAATGCTAATATAAGTTCTCTTGTATTACCGATTGCCGATTCCCTTATTACCTATATGATTAATTTATTGTAGATACAAATGAGACTAAAACCACATAAAATAAAACGGTTAATTTTCAGAATAACTGAATAAACACAAAAATATGTTTTTTATAAAATTTAACCGATTTTGTACCGTGCAGACGGTGCATATACAGTTTATGCTGTAAATCACAGTGAAGCAACCACGTAGTGACCCGAATAACGCTGCCTACAAAAATATTTTTATGAGGTACAAAATATTTTTATAGGAAAGAAAGCGAGATTCAATTACTACACGGAATTTTCGGAAAATAACGTAGTAATTTATGGTTTTGTTATAAAATTTTAACAGAATCGATAACCGTCATTTGGCACAAAATTCGGCAGATTGTTGGCAGCATGTAAAGCACTTTAGAGAGATCTTTCATGACTGCGAAGTACGTCTTGTGAGGATACACTCGGCCGGATTGATGAAAATTATTGCGTTACTGTGCGCTGCCAAATTAGGTATCTATTGTCACCGTGATTTTGCCATTTGTAGGTCACATAATATGAATTTAAAATTAAATTAAATTATTAAATTTTTTACGTATACGTTTAGTTAAGTAGGTAGGTACATTTTAGAACCTTCACTATTTTCAGTTGTTATTAGTAACAGTTAGTTTTGACGTAAGAAACGTTAAAAATTGATGTCCGATCCCTGTGTGATATTATCCAAAGAGGACTCAGCATCGCTGAGAGATGGTGCAGGACTGTCGGGCTGAGTACCAACTCAGATAAAACTGCGGTAGTGCCATTCAGAAAGCGAAGTTTGAAAAACTTGAAAAGAATCCATCTAGATGGAAAGGAAATACTGCCATCACAGGAAGTGAAATATCTGGGAATAACCCTGGATAGTAAACTTCTCTGGAACAGGCATATTAAGAACATTACCAGCAAAGCCACAAAGGCTCTCATGATATGCAGAAAACTGGCGGGAAATAGGTGCTAAGGTAGATAAGGTAGTCAAATAGGCTAAGATTCTGCGCTGGATGTATACCATGATAGTAAGACACATGATTACCTATGGAGCAGTTGCTTGGTATACAAAACTAGAGCAACGTACAGCAAGGCAAAACCTGTGCAAAGTACAGAGACTGGCATGCATCTGCATCACAGATGCCATGAGAACATGTCCAACAGCAGCAATGGAGATCATTTTAGACCTAACACCACTGCATATTGTCATCGGTAGTTATGCCAATGCGACAATGATTAGAATGGTCATTGACGGTAACAGTACTGGGAGAATTTTCAGATCAGAGGCTTGGAACACCCTCAAAAAGAAAATTCCACTTCTTCAACTCCCAGTGGATGACATACCAAGAATTTACAACTTTGAGAAACACACCTCACTGTAGTATTGAGTAATAAAAAGGATTGGGAAGGAAGAAACGCTTACTCAGCATATAAAAGACCATACCATAACGTGGTATACTAATGCTTCCAAAACCAAAGCAGGGACAGGGATAGGGGTATTTGAGCCGAAAACTAAATACTCCGAACCAATGGGGACCTACCCCAGTATCCTTCAGGCAGAAATTTACGCTATCGAAAGATGTGTACAATTTATCTACATCAATTCGAAGTTGGTCAAAGAATGCCTAGAGAAGCTCAACAAATTAGGCAAACAAAATAAAGTCCTCCTACTCTGGGTGCCTGCTCACCAAGGGATAAAAGGCAATGAAAAAGCAAATGATCTAGCTAGGAAAGGAGCAAACACTTCACTAATTAGACCAGAACCGTTCTGTTTTCCAAACGGGAACCAACTGACAGCGGAGCTGAAGAATCTAGAAGACTCCATCCGTAACTTGGAATTGGTATCCTCCAACGGTCTAAGACACTCGAAAAAGTTCCTCAGAACTTACGACCGAGAAAAATCAAAAGTTTTCCTTGATTTAAGTAAAAACAATCTTCGGATTGTAACGGGGTTTCTAACAGGACACAGTCTCCCCAACGAACACCTCAGTAGACTGAAGCTGAGAAACAACGGCGAATGCAGATTCTATGGGGAAGATGGGGAAACACCAGAACACCTTATCTCTGAATGCGCTGAGACGACGACCATTCGTGGCATGAACTTTGGTACGGCTGATGTCGAGGATGGAGAGCTGGCCTCTGTGGAGCCGTCTCAGATACTGACTTTTGTTAAAGCCTTGAGACTGTATGATGAGTTATAACCCGTTATAACTCAAGAAAGGGGAACACACAATAGATCTGTAAGGTCGCGGTGATTAACTCCCCTCCTAAACATTCTACATGTCCGATTCCGACCAAATTTGGTGGGTAGACTATGTGAGCGACGGTGCACACGGTCCCACCCTGGCAAAGTTGGATACGACGTTTCGTTTACATCTTCATCAGGGTGGGGCTAACGATCTGATATTGAAAAAAAGTGTGGGTCCGATGCCTCTAAATGGACGGAATCATCAGGATTTTTCTTAATTATGGGTCGATTGGAACCAAACTAGGCACGTGGATACCTGAATAGAGTGCTCAGACGGACAGACAGACAGGCAGACAGACGGAAGTAAGAAGAAATTTCACTTCAAATATGCGCACATAGTGCACATACATTTTTTTTAAATGACAATATCTTCAGAACTATTGGATATATTGCAACATACGTTGTTTTTTTTCTTTTTCTTAGCATAAATCCGAAACTAATCAAGATACAGGTGTTTTCTTCATAGGCGTTTGTCAAACTTCTAATAACGCAACTCGAAATTAAATTGTCGCTACCCTGTATACTGAGGTCTCGACTTAGGGTCTCGACACTCTCAAGGGAATCAAAACATTAGGCTAGCAACGGTACGAGCGGTCATAATAATTGTATGAGTGATTAAATTTTTTGTAGATTTTTATAAACTTTAACTAATTTGTACAAAAGGGAAAAGCCTGAAAGCCGTATATTTTTAATTAAATCGCAAAAAACAGAGTCTCTATCTCTATAGTCTCTATACAAAGAACGGCGCGGCGGCGGCGGCGGTACAAAGTTAACCGTAACCTTGTCATGTAGGGTTTCGTATGAAAGAGCTTTAACAAATTTTTAATTATTTTTATGATGTATAGTTTTCGATTTAAAAAAAACAACTTTGATTAGGTTATCTAAATATAATTTAAGTATAAACTGTTAGTATAAACACAATTTCCTATAAGCAATTATATATAAGTTTTGGAAATTGAATTTCGGGAAAAGCTCGGAAAAATTGCCGAGACTCGATTCCTGAAATATTTACAATATGTACCTACGAAACTCTCGGTGGGCGAGTCCGAATCGCACTTGTCCGTTTTTTTTTTAATTGAGATAAAATTACACTTCAGTTTAAGGCTAAAATACCGGATTTTTTTCGGTATCTCGCTGTAAAATTTTCACTTTCTATACTAGCTTTATTACAAGAGCATGTGATCATGACCGGTTAATGAAAAGTGAAAATAATAATAACACGTTCAATAGTCTGACAGAAGGCCATATCCTGGTGGTGATAGATATTGGTATTTAATATTGGGCGCATATTAGACGGGTAATATATTTTATGTAATTGGTTACGCAAAACGGTAGGTTCTTAATAAAATCCTACGATAAATCTAAGGAAGTGATATCTTAAAGCGATTTAATATTAATCTTGTTTTGTTTTAGTGACCCCAAAATAGTTACAAGTAGATGTTTTTTTTTTGTTGGATAGATGTTTTTGTTTGTTGAACATAGAAAAGCCCATGTAAATTACAAAAAACCGGGCAAGTGCGAGTTTATATAGTATAGAGCGAGAGTTATATGTAAATGTATATGGGAAATGTCATCGATCGTCTTTTCCAGCCATTTGGACGCCGTTTTTTGTTCGATCATACGGTATTATAAATAGACTTTAAGTCAACTACACAACGACTACAGTCCCCGGATTGTCTTTACAGACGGAAAAACTTTTTTATGATTTTTATGACATTTTCACGAAAATCCATTCTTCATTCTACATTCTGGTTAATCCCGTTTATGTTTATCCAAATTTCCATACCGTTTCAGAGAAATTAAAAAAAAAACATGAAAATATGGTTGTCAAGTCCTAAAAATCAAAGGACTTTTCTGTGGTACATAATATAAGTAGGGAGGAAAGAGTCTACAAGCTGTAAAGTATTTATTTTCTGTACATTTTCCAAATAGGCCAGAACAGTTATTGAAGACTCTAAATATAAAAAATGAATTCCCACAGGAAGAGTTATTAAAGACTAGACATGAAAATCTTGACAGGGCCATCCAAACGCAGAACAGTACCTATACATGGGCCAGTCCAGGGTTAGATCACACCTTCAGAGGATGGGACTGGTGGAAGACGCCAAATAACGAATAACGACTCTGTATGTAAAATGATGAAACCATGAAGCCATGAAGCACGTCATGTATACCTGCCCCGCTGGGAGCAGGATCAGGTTTGAAGTGTGTCGCAAAACCATGCTAGACCTATCACGCCTAGGTGACATATCACCCTCGGACATCACAGCCTATGTTAAAAGGTTGAGTCTTGAGGTTTAATACTCTTTCTCTTAAAAGTTTTTAGGACTGATACAGTCATACAAATACAACTGTAACATTATTTTTATTTCCAGTAATTTCTATTATCAATTAAGATGTCACCACGGTCCTTGACAATACTATAATTTCTATTTTACAAATCCCAGTACGTGTCTAAATGCTTCTGTTACAAATATTGGTTAATAACTATAAAATTAATCCTAAAACCAATTTAAACGTGGAATTTATATGAATTAGCATACGTATTACAAAAGAAAAGTGTTATAATATTCATTGGTATTATTCTGTAGGTGTTGTCAATTCATTACCGCTATTTCTATCCAATATATAAGGTTAAAGATTAAATAATTTACTATTTATAGTCAAATCACGTGCATAGATAAGCAGTTTCGATAATTACGTAAACAAAGGAAAATCTTAGGTGTGCTAACACGTGAACTAATATACTATTTCTTGAACATATAACAAAATGTATATTTCTAGAAAGAAATTGATTGCAGGAATATACAGGGGGTTGGCATTAAAAAAATTAATTTTGATGTGCCACAACTTTAGGACCGACCCTGTATACTTAAATTTATTACTAGCTAATAGACATTTAAAAATCCTATAACTTTTGTATTTAAATTTTTGCGGTACCTTGTATATTTTACCTTATAACCGTTCCCATACATATTTGCGACCCTGTATATGGATATGGATTGTGTGTATTGTAAAATTGACTCTAAGGTTATTGAGCAAATCAGAATACCACTTAAGTATGCATGCTTTGTTGGATTATACGAGTACCAATGACTCCAGTGAAAGGGTTTTCATTTTCAACAATAAACAAACACACGGTACACATGTCTTCCTCGAGGCGGTTTTCGCGTAGTAGCTCCTATATATCACGCAATTTCCGGTTTTCCAATGCATTTCTGTATATGCCTTGAGGTCACATTGCATAATCGTCTATTCGTCTAGTCGAGGCTCAAATATAGCTACACTATTATGTTAGTACTACTAGATTATTACTTATAATAACATAAATATTTTTTAATATAAAAAAATACAAGACAAGTGCGAGTCGGACTCGTTCCGTACAAATTGATAGGTACCTACATACATACATACAGCCATTACTCGCTGACGAGTATTCGACACACATCAGAAGATGGTCACGCAAGGCGTTTTCTTTCATGAGCTTTTCTGTGACTGGAAAGCTCGATACGTCATGTTATCTGCCTACCACACTCCGGACATTCAAAAATCTCATTGCTTTGTT
Organism: Sitophilus oryzae; assembly: GCF_002938485.1. NCBI lineage: Eukaryota > Metazoa > Arthropoda > Insecta > Coleoptera > Curculionidae > Sitophilus > Sitophilus oryzae. Next base: position 1,206,903 of record NW_022147154.1, read on the forward strand.
GCCTCTTTACTTTTTGGTTGTCGTTGTTAACTGAGTTTACAATTCTTCCCCATTGAGTTCTATTGTGAGCTGCTTGTTCCCACTCATTCTGCATGTTAATCCCCTTTAAGTTATCGTGGAAAATGTCCTTGTACCTTTTCAGTTGTCCACCCGGCCTCCTCTTACCGTCTACAAGTTCACCGTAAAGCAGAGATTTTGGTATGCGGTTTTCATGCATTCTGCATACGTGACCAGCCCATCTTACAGATAGGTACCTACATACACTCACCGGCGGGAAAAGCTGACACTTTAAAATTTTGATGTACTATTTTAAAGTTTTATATATTGTATTCTAGTGGACCGATTTTGATGATTTTTTAAGTAATTTGTATCTAAATTATTTCAATTTTTATTATCTCTTTCTAAACTAAAAATTTAGACAAGGACAAAAAGACATAGACAAGGCCGGATCCATCGTTATCGCTTTGTATTATATCTCGGAACTGAGGACTCAATATATTCCCGTTGAACTAGTCTTTTAATTAGTTTCTCTAGTTTCTCTCGGTTCCAGAACTGGTAACATACAGCTGGCACTCCCCACTCCCGCCTAGCATCGGGCTACGATCGTGCCGGCCGATCCGTCAGCAAGGAAATAGCCTTTTAAGAAACCGGGTACTAGTTCCTTTCGTTCCGCAGCCTAAATAATTCATTGGAACTAGTTCATTCACGCCTCTATGGCAGGTACCATGTGGTCGGCTTTGCGGAGGCACTGCCGTGCCCCAAAATGATAACTTGACATTTGCACGGCACCATAATTATAAAATAATAAACTATACCTACCATTTCGATTACTAAATAAATCTAAACAGTGCAGTTAAAAATAATGTGTTTTAATTAGTACGATATCATATCGTGCAATTGCCAAGTCATTAGGTATAATTATTACAGAAATAAAGATGTCTAATATTGATACTAACAATTTATAACATTATTGTTGAACTGAAACTAATTTGGTTTTACATGAAATCTCACAACTTTTTGTAGTGGAAGAATTGCGTTGCGAGACTTGGCACTTTTTTGCATTTTATGTTTTTGATGGGATATGCTATATTCTAATAATATTTTAGACAAATATTAGAAACAATAAAGCATTTACAAATTTTAATGGTTCTTTAGTAATATGAATTGTTTTTTCTTCTTCTGCCTATGGCAACACACTGATTTAATGAAAGTAACCAAGCAAGAGAGGAATCTAATTTGGTAATATAATAGCCAGGTCAAAGTTTGCGTACAAAAAGTTGAAGATGTTTCTCCTTTCCTGTGGGTGGTGAATGATTGTAGGTCATCACTTTCACTCTTCATATAACAATAAAGGTAGCGGTACAAGAGAATCTTACTGTATTGTGAAAGGTTACGTGATACTAGTCTTGAGAAATTGTTTCAATTAGTTGACTTAATGATAATAATCATAGTTTTTGTTGGGTACTTGTTAAGATTTTTTGTTTTAACACTACTACTTAATTAAACAAACTGTTTGGTTTAGCTTTAAACAGTTTTTTCCTATTAAGAGATACTAGGTAGATATTAGGAATAAAGTATTATCTTGCTGCAATGGTTTACTTCCGACTATCATTATATTACTAGCTTTTTCCCGCGACTTCGTCCGTGTTACCTGCACCTCGGATCGTCCATGCATTTCCTTCATGGTTTTTTTCAGGTATAGGGTGTCCCATCTGTGTGTGCTTTATGAGTAGAGATACAAAGATTCAATTTTCACGTCACTGTTTTATGTAACTCAAGATGCTATACACAGATTTGTCCTACCCCTTTGGTTTTTGCAACACAAGGCAAAGTAACTCAGCGCCGTAATTAGATTTTCGCTGAGAGCTGTCATTTTTGAAAAATTACCCAAACTTATGTTTTTTTTAAATGGAATACCCCGTATATTATTTTTTATTTTTGCAATTTTTTTACCTTATTTATGAAAATAGGTATATAGAGTATAGTAAGCTCATTATAAATCAAATAGAATAAAAAAATAATATACAGGTGTCCCATTTAAAAACACAAATGTTTCAGTGATATATCGAAAACGACAGCCCTCAGCAAAAAAAGTTGTCACTCGGCTTTTACGTGAAAAATTCTATGTAACTTAGTTTTCACCTTTTCGATAAGTTGTAAGATAATCGAGATACGATGGGTATCAAAAAATGCAAAATTTTCAAATTCGCCCTGTATTTCAGAAAGCAAGAGTGCTAGGATAAATCTGTGTGTAGAATTTTTAGTGTCACAAAAAATTAGTACAGTAATTTGAAAACTTCATCTTTGTATCTCTACTCATAAACGAGAAACCCCATAAAACACACGAAAATGGGACACCCTGTACGTATTTTAAAAAATGGTTTACACTTTTATGGATAGAGCTAGTAGGCCTTAAAATTACACGAGCCAGCGTTGTAAAGTTTGTAAAAAGAGCATTCGCTAGTCGATGCCGGAAAATAATCAGCGAACCGAGTGGCTCGCGAACAAAAACGGTACTCCACTCGACAATCGTTTTCCAGCAAATCTTTTTGATTGTTAAGGTGCGTACTCACTAGAGGCATTTTGGTGCGAACGAACCAAGCCAGCCGAGCGCGCACGAACGAACTCAATAAGGAAAAGATCGCGATGTTCAGAGTGCTTGTTGCGTTCGCTGTGTTCCCACGTTCAGTTGTATTTAATTTTTATTCGCGCTTTGAATCTCTAGGTCACCGTTCTGCATCGAGTGTGTTAATGGACCCGGAAGATGCTATTATCGCTGCTGGTGCTTTTTTCGTTATATAAAACATTACCAATAGGGAAAAGAAGAAAACATCAAGAAAATTATGAGCAAGAAGTTTGTTTTTATGCCGTCAAAATGGAAGGCTACTGAGAGATATGGATACTATTAGATCATGGATCATAGATAGAAATCATGTGACATCTGCGAAATCTTTTCATTAAAAAAACAAGCTTTATTGTTATATTCGTTATAATTTGTGTAAATGTACCTTTTCCCGTTCCAATAGATTCTATCCTTTCGCCTTCTCCCTTCTGAAACTTGCGAGAAGACTTTCAATTTTTTTCTTTGCTTCTCCAGAAGCATCCCATGATCTCATCTATGTGCCTCCACGCATCAAACTTCTTAACTTTATTATAGTATAATCCATCCTTTGGATTCTCTCCAAAGCACTGGATATTGTTCATAAATGTCTATTAACTGAAGGCACTTTTCTCTATTCCACTCCATTTCGTTTGAGCAAAGAAAAATCAAAACAATGAAAATTTTTAGCCGCGAATGCTCCGAATAGGACGAACACGAACGCAACGAACCTCCGTACCTACTGAACAACGCATCCCCTTTGAGCAAAATCAAAGATAATTCTACTACGAACTATAATATTCTTTGGCAAAATGCATGTACCGACAAGCCGGCGAAAATGTTTGGCGCGCTCGGTTCGGTGAAATTTTGCTCGCGAACACGTATTCACTTGCCGAATTCGGCTCTGCGCGCTCGGTTCGTTTGGTTCGTTCAGAGCAAAATGCTCTAGTGAGTAAGCACCTTTACATTACAAGTCAGTACAAGTTAGGCGAACGTCCGTATTCCAATCACATTTCTAGTAGATACACTGGTTTTAACTGTGTTGTGGTTTAACGTGCTTCTATTAATTGGCGATGTAATAAATATAATAAGTAGCTAATAAACGTAGCACTCCCAATCCATCAGATATTTTTTAAAGGCTCAAAAATACTGGAGCACAGCGAGCCGAGCATTCGAAACGAGATTTTCCCGTTTCGACTCCGAACAAAACGCTCGTCGCGAGCAGCAAACAAGCGTTACATTAGCGCTGGACTTAAATCAATCTCCGCCTTAAAGATCGCGCACACTATACCTACACGGACCAGTACGGACCAGCACAGCACAAACCTGCATCCTGCATGACGTCGCACACTTTACCGCCACAGACCAGCAACATAAGCGAGAGTTTCGAAAAAAGTACAGTTGTCAAGGCTCAACTACTAGAGCGTGCAACATAGAAGTATTGAAAATGAGTAGTTCAGAGGAAGAAATTATTATTATAGCCATGTTGTGTGAAAAAGACGAGGAAGCTAAGAAAAAAAGAAGATTTTGGGTTCACCCTATAAATCAAAAGAGAAAGCAATATGGCGAATTTCACCATTTGTTTCCTGAATTAAAAAGATTCGAAGAAAAGTTTTTCCAATATTTTCGAATGTCACAAATCAAATTTGATTAGTTATTTTTTGCTAGCTCCTCCCATATTGCATCTTTTCTTTCTTGGTCTCTATAAAATGCGTGGCTCGTATCCCACAGCTCTGGATACTTTTGTACCAGTAAAATAACCTTTTCTTCATTCATATTTAAAACGATTTGAAGGTTCGAACAAAAATAAACGAAATCTAACCTACATCATGCGACTTGAGCCAGCTAGCGTACTCGAAATACTGACAAACCCTTCAATATTTGCATTTCAGTTAGTTATTCTATGATTTGCATGTTTGTGGAGGTGTGCTGGTTCGCCGGTGCGCACATTAGGTCGGACCAGCACGACCAGGCATAAATATTGCTGGTCATATTTGTCCCTGACCGACACGACCTGTTTTGACGGTCGTGGCTTGTGGCGGTACGTGCTGGTGCTGGTCTAGTGTGCTCTACTCTATTAAATAACACGGTCACCTTCACCGGTAGATTCTAGTGGTCTGGTCCGTGCCGGTCCGTGTAGGTATAGTGTGCGCGTAAATTTTATAATTAATTTTTTATTTTACGTTTGAATTTATTTTTTGTTTGTTTGTTTGAAGGTTATGTTTGAATTGTTTTTAATTATTACCTGTGATTATTACTTTAGTTTTATTAGGTAATTTGATATTTAATCAATTACACCAAGCGCTCTTTCTAAATAACCTCTGATAACGTTTAAAAATTGCTTAAATGGGCATGTGCGGGCATTTGACAACCGGAGCCAGCCGGCGAGATCTTTTATTTTAGGTTATGTTTGAATTGTTTTGAATTATTGCTTTAGTTTTATTAGGTAATTTGATATTTAAGTAGCTGGGATTAGTTTTAATTAAATAAATATGGCCTAAAATATGGATTCCACCTCTTCCAATACTAAAGAACGTATAAAGAGTCTTAGGTTTACAGCAGATGACGACTTAGCCCTTCTAAGAGAATTTGTTGCTTATTGCCCTAAACCCACTGGCAGACGTTGAACAATAAAGCACTGGAAATAAGCACTTTAGCCCTTTAGTTTTAAAATACCTAGTAAACAAAACAATTTCAAAGTTTTAAATTCAAGTTAGGTTAAGTTTAAATAGCGGACGCGACGCGATCAGAATTCTTTCCGATCCGATAACTATAAATGAAGAGAGTTAATACCACCTCACGTAAAGGAAATAACACCTGGCCTTATTAACGTCCATGCACGCTATTCGGTTTAGCGATATCTCTCTATTACGCTGTTTATTGTTATTTTACTCGAGTTTATTTTTGCGCACAGGAAATTTGACTCGTTTGCACATCGTCTTAAAAATCAATTTTCGTACCACGAATTAGGGACAAGATTTTTATCTGTATACTTATAGGATACCTAATCTGTGCTATAAATGCGATATATTTTAAAGCTATAAAAGTGTCAGCATAATCACCAGGGATATATATATATATATATATATATATATATATATATATATATATATATATATATATATATATATATATATATATATATATAGGTTATCTCTGGAATATTTTTCTAAAAAAAGCATGTACGCCACTGACTTTTTTTCTCTTGTTGGCGAAATAGTGTAAGCAGTTTAATGCCGATTAAAACTTATGTCTTGATATTTTGTTGATTTCGGCCTCCTATACTATATATAATGTTTTAACTCATTAATGTTTTATGATATAATAAATACAAAAAAACGTCGCAGTAAAATAAAATAATTAATATTTAAAGAGTGGAGAAACTCTAAGCTGTCTTTAGATTATTTCCTGTGTTTTATACCGAGTTCACGTTATATTAAAGGTCATTGAAACGGTACGTCTAGCTTTAAGCGCAATTTCTTTAAGTTCACTTGATCGGAATCTTGCAGAGTGGAGAAAGCCAAGGCGCATCAAATATGAATTTTCTGATAAACATTGCTTGCGTAACGTTGCTCTCGGAAGTTTAATAATGCGCGATACGTAATTTTAATTATTACCTACGGCGAGTAAGAATTTTCCACTAACGTGTGGAAAAAAATTGTACTGCAAAGTAAAACCACGTAAATCTAATTAACTAGACAAAACTTAAATATATGTACAGGATGGGTCAAATTCGACGCTTTTAAAAGGAAACACCCTTTTCTATAGGAGATAGACGAGAACTAATATCGGTGTCTGGAACTCATTTTTTATCAAAAACATGATGGTGAAAACAGCATATCGATATCTGTTACCGTTTCGGAGTTACGGGGTGGGGTGTTGTGTATTTTTTAATGTGTATTTTTAACAAATCGCTGTAACTTTTTTACTATGGAAAATATTGTATTTTTATGAAAACATTTCCAAAACACATTTTTACATAGAATTTGATGATTTAAGTGTATTTTTTTTTAATTAATAATTTAAGCGAGTTATCAACAGAAAAATTGATTTTTTTATTTGGGACACCCTGTACATTTTTAATTAAATGAGAAGAACTTAAAATTGCCTTTCCAAAAGTATAGCACACTTGATATTTTGTTATAGTTCCCTTCGGAATACAGAATTTTTAAAAGTTCACCTTTCACTTTTAACTAGTAGGCTTTGGACCCCTTATTGATGATCTGCCCCTAATAGAACTCGAAAACATATTTTCCAACAAGACGAGGCACCGCCTCAGAACACTGAAGTTATCAGCAAATTTTTGCAGCCAATTTCGAGAATAATTGAATAGCTAACCAAGATCCCAGCCGTTGGCCATCGAGGCCGTCGGACTTGGTGCCTATGGATTTTTATCTTTGCGGAAGAATAAAAGTTCTTATGTTTAAATTGCCCGTATAATCTAGACAATAATTGGAGGTACTTAGCGGTTATGCGAGGGTATCTTTCACCCCTACTGAGTTAATGAATTCCGCGAGAAATGTTCAAAAACGGTCATCCCGTCTGTCCATAACAGAAGACGGTTGGCATGTCGCCTGTAGCAAAATCTCATGTCTTCGTTTACTATTAATTTTTATTGTTATTGCTATAGGTTAAATGTGTTGTTAAATATAGGTTAAATTGTTATAAAATTCTGCATCTCTCATTGCAAATATTATTTTCGTTTAAAGCCTTCTTATTCAAAGTGGGCGAATTTTAAAAAAATCTATATCTCGAAGAGGAATAGCGCAAAACATCAGGTATGATATATTTTGGGAAAGGTAATTTTAAATTATTTTCAATTAATTAAAAATATACAGGGTGTCCCATATAAAAAATCAAATCTTCTGTTGATAATTCTTAAATTATTAACTCGATTATTAATTTTAAAAAAATATACTTAAACCATTAAATTCTACGTAAAAAGATGCTTTGGAAATGCTTTCATAAAAATGCCAAATTTTCCATAGCAAAAAAGTTACAGCGATTTGTTAAAAATGCACATTTTTGAAAAACACCCCGTAACTCCGTAACGGTAATAGATATCGATTGCGGTTTTCACCATCATGTTTTTGATAAGAATTGAGCTTCAGACACAGATATTAGTTTTCGTCTATCTCCTATAGAAAAGGGTGTTTCCCTTTAAAGGGGTCCAATTTGACTCACCCTGTACAGGGTGTTCCATTTTCGTGTGAGTAGACATACAAAAATGCGGTTTTCACATCACTGGCTATTTTTTATGAAGCTGAAGATACTACACACAAATTTGTTCTAGCCGCTAGCCCTCTTAGTTCTTGAAATACAGGGCGAAATTGAAAATGTTAAATTTTTCGACCCCCTTCGTATCTCGGTTATTTTATAACTTATCGAAAAGGTGAAAACCCATCGAATCCCATCGAGTTTTTCAAGTAGAATTCAGTGGCATAACTAGATTTTTGCTGCAAGCTGTCATTCTTGAAATATGACTCAAACTTATGATTTTTTTAATGGGACACCCTGTATATTATTTTTTCATTTTATTTGTCCTGTATGCTTTCTAAAAATATGATATACTACTTATTCTCAGAAACAAGGAAAAAAATGTATTATTTAACTTTTAAACACAGGAGGCCGGTTTAAATTAGGTAATCAAAACAACCAAATAATTTATTCGACGTCATATTTTTGTTACTGACTATTCCTCGTCAGTTTCTGTGTGTAGCATTATTATTAAAAGTGTATCAAAAAAATCAATAAGACACACACGGGTCGTCTCAAACTCGAAACGAAAGCGTCTCGAACTCTACTTCCTACGTAAAAGTAATTGTAGGTCCACGAACGGGTCGTTTGGCGGGCGACGCAGAGTCGATGTGATAGATAGTATTAATTACATACGAAGGTAGAGTGGAGGGAGATTCGCTTGGAGTTTGAGACGCTTCCGCTTCGAAAGCCACGACCCTGATTAAGGATAAGCAACTCTGATTACGGCTAAGCGCAAATTGGGTCTTGTATATCGCGTGTGACATGACCTGGCGCGACGCGAATTTTTGTAAACAACAGAAATAAATGGGAGAGCGCAGCGCGGCGCGACCCGCATGTCCTGACCAGCGCGCGTCTCTGTAGTTGGGCGTGTGGCGCATCGCCTCGTGCCGGTCACGCCGGGTCATGTCACACGCGATACACGCGACTCAATTTGCGTCTAGTTTAACAGCGTGATCTGGTTAAATTAAATAAAATAACAATACTCTCTTAAAACAGCACATAACGCAAATTAAATTAAAAAGTATAATATAGAGTGTCCCATTAAAAAACATAAGTTAGGGAATATCATAGGGTAATATTTCGAAAATGACAGCTCCCAGCAAAAAAAAATAAGCTACGCCCCTGGATTCTACGTAACAAACTCAACGAAATTCAGTTTTCAGCTTTTCGATAAGTTATATATATGTTACCAGACCATATATGTAAAACAGACCATATACAAATGAACTAGCCCATATATAAAAGGACTGAAGATTTTAGTCCATATGTGTAAGCAGCTTATTTTTCCACAAACGGAAATTTAAAGAACAAAAACAAAAGGAAAAAAATTAACCCACATAGATACGGCCTAGACCGTATACTTACGGTCTGTTTTCATACATGTGGTCTGTAACATATATATTATATATATCAGATATCCGAGATATGAAGGAAGTCAAAAAATGCAACATTTTCAAACTCGCCCTGTATTTCAGAAAACAAGAACTCTAGGACCATTCTGTGTGTAGCATCTTTAGTTTCATAAAAAAGTAGCATAGTGATGTGAAAACCGCATCTTTGGATCTCTACTCCTAAATGAGAATCCCCATAAGACTTACGAAAAAGGGACACCCTGTAGTGTCCCCTACATTTGCCATCTGTACATAAGTTTCAAAATAAATCCCTGCCGTTTAGAAGTCTAATGGATTCCCAAGAAATTACTTCAAAGATTGGTCCCAAATAGGTAAATAAATCTGGCTTCCTTAAGACCCGGCTGCTCTACTGATGGAGTAGGTTGAAGTAAACAGGTGAGACTTTGTAAACAATAAATTTATTTTTTGTGTTGGGTACTACATATTTCGTTATAATGAGAAATTAACAATGTCCTTAATGGTATAAATAAATGTCTCGTTATTCTATTCTAACTTCTACAGATTTCTCTTAAATACTCAGAATATGCAAATTGCATTAAAGTAACTGACCAATATATTCAGACCTCTTTAGTTTTATTTTTAGATACGGCCACTGGACTAAAAAATTATCAGCGATATAAATTAATATTTTTCCTGTTAAAGAAAACGATTTTGTTCTACAAAAGCTTTCGATAAAAATTATTCTGGTATTACAAATAAAACAGCATTTTAAAACAAAACTTATAATACACAAAGGAATGCAAGTTCCTGGGCCATTACATAAAAGCATATCTGGTCTAATTTTCAAAAAATGTGGAAAAGAGTAAAATACTGAAATTAAAGTTGTAAAAACCGATGATATATATGACTGATTTACAGCCCTACTTCTAGGTATATAGCATATAAAATAATCTTTATTTATGGCAAAACTTTTATCACTTTCAAAATCAGTAACTTTTCGTAAACTAGTTTTGTCACTACTTGAAATAAAATAATATCTAGGATTATAATGTTGAAAAGAAATATTCTCTATAAGTTTCAACATTTCTGTTGTATGACCTCCAGATCCAATGCATATAGCAGTTTTACAGGGAGCAGACCTTTTAGGTGCATATAAATTGGACCCTGTAGTAATCTTGTGTATCATGTATGCTAGTCTAGCAACTACGGCTAATAATAAAAGAAGGATGACTTCAAATTGCAATTGATCTGAAAAAGGTTAAATGTGTAAAAATTAGTGAAAAAAGTTGAAAGTTTGTTAACTTTTTCTAAGAACTGAAAATTCGGTGGTTTTATGGCAAAAGGTGCGCTATGTGGAAATCTTCTTGCGATATTATTGTAACACAAAAAAACCATAATGGCCAAAATTTTGAATTCGATAATAATCATATGGTTCCATTTGACTTAAAAAGGTTCCATTGGGCTTTTTAAGCCAATTGGAATCAGATGATTTTTATGGATCATAGAACTTATTGCCATATTATATGTAACAAGAAAAAAACTAACATTTCGACATAGCAAGTTTTGCCATAAAGCCACCGAATCACTACCACTAATTTTAACATTCTGAATGCTTACATTGAATTTAGAGGAATAAACTTCTATGCTAATTATAACCACTAATTTTAAGTTTCCGAATGATGTTTAAAGCTTCATTCAGAACCTCGAAATTAGTGGAATAAATTGGTGGCTTCAATAATAGAATATCCTGGTAACAGCTTTCCGTAGTCAGTTGTGCCCAAAAGGAAGCCTAATTAGGTTATAAAACAATAAACATTTTATTTCTAACCACTTTGTTACTAATTGAAAAGTACTACCACTAATTTTAACGTTCTGAATGCTTACATTGAAGTTAAAGGAACAAACTTCTATGCTAATTGAGAACACTCTAATTTATTCCACTAATTTCAAGATTCTGAATGATTTTAATTTTGCCTCTTGCTCTCGGGTATCTATCAGATTTGACATTTAAAGTAATAAATGGCTAAGAAACGGTGTTCCTGGCTAAATTTCGAAAAACTTTATTTGAAAGTTATTCATACTTTGCGTGACTTTTTGTGTAATTTTTACAACTAAATTTATTTTTCTTTAAAAACTATTAACAGATTAAATAAATTTTACTGAATATATAACCGCTAGGTAAATATTTAACTAACAAAACTTAAAAAAACTAAAATATTTAACTTTGCTTCGACCGCGAGAACCGGCTGTTATTGGTTAAAAATTACAAAATTTTATTTTTAATTTAGATGGCTGAAAATTGGTGCACTTATATAAAATTAAAAAAGAAACAACTCTTTCAAATAAAGTTTTTCGAAATTCCGTCAGAAAACCCGTTTTTTAGCAATTTTATTTTTGTTGCAGACACCCAGATATACAAGGTTGTTCATCACATACGACACGGAGTATTGTAGCTAAACGATTTTTACAAACTGTAAGTTTTGGGTTCGTTGAAGGACTATTAGAGCTACAATTTAAAAATATTTTTACAAGATACAGAGTGTCCCAAATAAGTAAAAAATATTATAGTTGTATTTTTTGAAACGGAACACCCTGTATATTATTCTATTTTTGGATTCTACGATTGAAATAAAGGTAAAGTTGATTAAGGTTTATCACACTTAAACCTTACCGTTTTTGAAATATTTTCAATTTTATGAAATTGCAGTAAAAATTTTAAGGCTTCATTTCTCCAAGGCTATCAAAGTTTTTAATACTAAATATTTACTGAAGATTATTTATTGATCAGATATTGTGTTGCAATAATAAAAATTTTACTACTTTATACAGAGCGTTCCCAAAAATGTATATTAAATAATTACTAGCTTTAAACGGCAATAACTTGTTTAATTTAAATGGAACACCCTGTATATTTTACGCGAATCATATGCACAATTTAATTGTCTATTAAATTGTACTATACCATTCTTTACCTATCTCTTCAAGTTTTCGTAGAAAATGAATTTTCTTATAATTTAGACCGTATTTATCACTATACCCATGGAATATTGACATTTCAGATTTTTTTAACGCAACATAATATATGTACAAAATGTTTAGGTGGTAAATATTGCAAGCCCATTGGTATACAAAAAAAACTATTTAAATCTTTGTGAAAGAGTATACCAATTAAATATACCACCATTATTTAGGACCAAAAATTAGTTAATTACATACTTTTAAATTATTTTAATTAATAAAGTATTCTAAATAAATGTGGATTTGGCTCAGAAATCAATATAATAATAAGTTATGAAAATGAACGTCTCTGTTTTTATGAATAAGCATTCGTCAAAAAATGAAATAAAATTTATCAGGTGTTACTTTTTACCACACAGTCTAATACACACACGAAATTCAGTTTTTTAGTATTTGGAGCAATTATTATTAATCAACGTAAACAATCAATTAATGTAGTTTGAATACTGGGATCATATTAATTGATCCTCTTTAACAAAAAATATTTAAACAGTTTTTTTTTACTTTTTAATGAAATAAGCGAACTATACCGATAATATTAGTATCTGTACTCTTTGAAAATTTGTTACATCTTTAAAAATAATCTAAAATGCCAATATTCCATGGGTATAGTGATAAATGAGGTCTAAATTATAAGAAAATGCATTTTCTACGAAAACTTGAAAAGATGGGTGAAAAATGGTATAATAAATTTGATAGACAATTACATTGTGTATCTGATTCACGTAAAATATATAGAGTGTTCCATTTAAATTAAAGAAGTTATTGCCGTTTAAAGACAGTAATTATTTAATATAAATTTTTGGACACTCTGTACAAGGTAGTAAATTTTTTATTATTGCAACACAATATCTGATCAATAAATAATCTTCAGTAAATATTTAGTATTAAAAACTTTGATACCCTTGGAGAAATGAAGCCTTAAAATTTTTACTGCAATTTCATAAAATTGAAAATACTTCAAAAACGGTAAGGTTTAAGTATGATAAACCTTAATCAAATTTACCTTTATTTTAATCGTAGAATCTAAAAATAGAATAATATACAGGGAGTTCCATTTAAAAAAATACAACTATAATATTTTTTACTTATTTGGGACACTCTGTATCTTGTAAAAATATTTTTCAATTGTAGCTCTAATAGTCCTTCAAAGAACCAAAATCTTACAATTTGTAAAAATCTAATCGTTTAGCTACACTACTTCGTCTCATATGTCGTATGTGGTGAACAATCCTGTATAAGATAAAAATTTTCTTAAGCCATTTTTAATCTAAACCAAAGCAGAAACCTGTGCAGAAACTATCGCCGAAGTCAAATTTTCCCTAAGTCAATAAATAAAAAAGTCTGTGACACTGTGTAGGTATAAATATTTCACTGCTTACCCATCTCACTCTAATTCTGATTATTTAGTGGCTCCTTCTTGAATATATTTTAACTGCTTGGCAAGAAAAATAAGTAATGAAAAAATCATTGACAGATGACCATCTTCATGAGAAATATTCTATGTATGCTAGAAAATAATTTTAAGACATGTAAGATAAATCCATGCTCGGAGTATTCTTAAAACAAGAGCTTTAAGTTAGAATATGACTAATTCTGTTAATGAGGTTTCTGATCCTTTTTTAGGGTACCCATATGACCGGATTTACCCGGACATGTCCGGATTTTTAAAGTGCCCGTGGGGGACCGGCCCGGATTTGGAAAACCGTCCGGGAAACCTGACCACAACAACAATTTATTTCTCAGTTACTTTATTGACTATTTTAGTCTCTGATGCTACAGCTCTACTTAACCAACGCATGTTCGAAAACTACCCATTTCTATACTTTGGCGGTCAAATTTTTCACTTTTGGTGCACTCCTGGAAAGTGAATGTTTTTTTGGTTTATATATATTTTGTTGATTCCGGGGCTATTTTTTGCGTCCTATAAAAGTTCATAAATAAATTTATAAGTTCTTTTTTACGACGTCCGGATTTCAAAGTTCATTTGTCCGGATTTCTGAGTTCACTTGTCCGGAATTTCCAAAAGCCTTTATGAAAACCCTATCTTTTTTTAATGTTCTTCATGAGGATATCAGAGAACTTCCCCTTTCAAGGTTAAAATTCAAAATCAAGAATATACTTTTGCTTAACCCGAGCTTATCACACAGAAGGTCAATATCTTAGTGCTTAACGACTTTGTGATTTTATAAATTCTAACAACTTTATCTGAATGTCTTCGAAAATTTGTTCTGAAAATTTGTTTAAGTATTTATAATATTTCGTTTAAATTGTATTTCCTAAACATTGGGATTTTTTTTGGCTATTTCGAATAAGTTTTAAATTACAAAAATTCATTTCAGGCACACTAACCATAGGTCCTATAATAATTATGTAGTAGCGTAGACAGCACTACAAATTCCATTTAACATTAAATACGTTTGCTTTTTATTGCTTTTAAACCTATTTTAGTTTTACCCTTGTTTTACTAATGTACCATTTATATTTAGCAAATATTTTTGAAAAAAATACCTTCCTATTCTAAACACATAATCTAATATAAAACCAATTATTTTACTTAATAAGATGATAAGAAATGGTATTACTTGGGAATTAGCTTAAGTAAGGGACAGCAAAAGTACTATTTAAAAAATACAGTGTACTTCTGTGTTCTCCATCGCCTTCTGGCATTTTTTGATGATTTTATTATTTAAATTACATTTATTTTTCTTTTAGTTCTTAGTACTATCCAGAGCTCTATCATCATAATTGTCTTCAGTCCTCTTGTGATTGTCTACTGTACTTGCTAACTGTCTACCAGTTAATTCACTTCAAACAGCAATAACTTTTTGTATTGCTGACCTGGTAGGAATTGGTTTATCAAGGAAATTAACCAAAAAGGTACACTGCCTAAGTTATTTCACACACAGTAGCATTTTATATTTTATCATGGTGATTTTTTACTGAAATTGTGTAGCTGATATGTAATTACGATAAAGATTATCAGTGTTAAAATTATTTGGGATTGGTTTCATAGCAATGTTTCATGCATGAAATTTCCTGTTTCCAACGCCGATGCACCAACAGGTATATATTGACAAATTAGCTTGAATATAGTTTAATTACATTTTTAAAAATGTTATTTTTTAGACAACATTTCATAACCATGTAGAAGAGGATTAATTTTTATGTTGTTAATATTTTACTGAATAAAATGTAAATGGCCCTGTAAAATTAAACTGTATTTTTTTTTGAAAATCATTGCAACCCTGCAACAAGGCAGAGAGCCACCAGGGACAGCCATGCATAGAAATATGTATCTTTAAATAGAACTCAAACATTTATTTGAGTCACAGTGAAATGCATAAGGATTGTAGCTTTTGTAGAGGAAACACTGAAGAGAATACAAATTAATTGATGGTTCTTAAAAAGTTCTAGTTTTAACCGAATCTAGAAACTAGAATAAAAGCTATACTTACAAAAACATGGTCAACCTAATCAATTGTTGCAGTTCATACACATTATATATAAAATTAAAAATATTTACACGGCAAATAAGTATTTTCCCTGATTTCTCTACTTTTATTTGAATATGCTCTGCACAATTTGTTACCTAAAATAGATGATTAAGTTCTTGAATATATTGTATTTGTATTTGTATGTATTGTACAGGTATTTGGTATTTTGTTTATTTATTTGGGACCATGGACCATTTTGAGACTCCTTTGACTCGTACTCCGTGGACATGCCGTGGACTCCCGTGGTGGACTCGGATCACAGACTCGGATTAACTTTGTTTTTGTTTTTTGTTATCTGTTCTGTTATCTATGGATAATGGATACTACATAGATAATGGATAAGCCTTTTTATTCCTAATCTAAGGCCATACCTTTGGCCAAATCAGGGTTCGGAAAACTACACGTTACTTTTAAAAACTACATAAACTACATTACATATTACATGTAGTTAATGTAGTTTATGTAGAGGGTGTAGTTTATGTAACCTATGTATGTAACTTTCAAATATCAAAGGTTTGAGGTGAGGTAATAAGTAGAAGCTTTAGAAAACACAATGTATTTAAGAAAACAGAAGAAATACGGCTTTAAATATAATATTCGCACATCATATTATTTAGACCCCTCATACAAAGCAAAATTATTCATAATATCAATACATAGTTTATTAACGTAATTTTCATGTAGTTAATGAACGGGAGTTAAATGTTAATACCAGGGTTCGGAAGTAGTTAATTAAGACGTAATTTACCTGATTAACTACGTGTAGTTTTTCTGCAAAAACTACGTCTTTTCTCGTTTATTAACTACATGAAAACTACGTTAATAAACTATGTATTGATATTATGAATAATTTTCATTTGTATGAGGTGTAATAGAGATAATATGATGTTAATATTATATTTAAAGCCATATTTCTTCTGTTTTCTTAAATACATTATGTGTTTTTAAAGCTTCAACTTATTATAACCTCACCTCAAACCTTTGACATTTGAAAGTTACATACATAAGTTACATAAACTACACCCTCTACATAAACTACATTAACTACATGTAATGTAGTTTATGTAGTTTTTAAAAGTAACATGTAGTTTTCCGAACCCTGGTTAATACACGTAGTTAATCAGGTAAATTACGTCTTAATTAATTACTTCCGAACCCTGGACGAAATATAGCCTATTAGTCGTGACGTCACATTTAGATTGGCAGGCATGCAAAGCTAACTTCAGAGCAATGCTTGATTCCAAACAATTAAAATTTGCCTGTAATTTTCCATAAGAGAGATTTTCTTTTTAATTTTTATATATTTAAAGTGCTTTTTAGTGACCCAAGTGGATTTTTTTCGAAAAAATTGTAATTTTTAAACAACACAATCGAAAAACCGATGTATGTATTTTCAAAACAACTTGGTAATAATTGTTTTGAACTTTCTGAGGTTATGACATATTGTTTTTTTTTATATTTTAAGGCATTATTTCATCACTTTTTTTTAATATTTAGTAGTGTTTAGTAAAATCAAATGTAAAAATGGTTTTGAAAATATTATTTACTCGAGCATTTACCTATTTACTTTTGTATGCTTTTATTTTAAGCTTATTTACATCATGGCAGCAAAATATGTAATTAAATTGAGCGAAATTGTCAACTTTTTTAAAGATGAAGAAAAGCTCATCAGCAGAGGTGAAAATGCTGTTGAATCTGGTCATGTTACCAATTTAATTTCAGATACTGAGCTTCATCTTGTTACAGGAAAAGTTCATGCAAGCATGAGGGATCATCAATATAATGTTAAGGTAAAGCATCATAAAATTAACACAGATTTGAGGTGTATGTAATTTATGTTATTTTTTAGATTGATATTGATACTAATTGGGCTATAAACTCAGCAAGTTGTAGCTGCCCCAGAGGTCAGATATGCTGATATTGCAGCACTACTTCTTTTTACTCGGGATAATACTTCTGTTACTGACAAGGAATGTATGTGGACTAAACCCAAGCAAGTGAAAGATCCTGCTGTCAAAAAAATTAATGATTTATACCCCTCAAAAAATCACAAATCCTATTTGGAACATTATATTCCATTTTTATTAGGGGAAAAAACATACAAGTAATTAATGTATACCTATAATAATACTTGTAAGATTATATTGTTTTTTGGCATATTTTTAGTAGCATTTAGAAGTACATAATTATAATGTTAAAGTAGTAGATAATATAATATTAATATAAAACACTTAAACTTGTTCATTTATGAAGTCTTATAAACCTACTTACCTACCATGTTGGCTGAGGGGGACAAACAGTTTGATTATTCATATTTACACAAGGAAGAACTAGGTAATATATTTATAAAATAAAAATTTGGTAAAGTGTAATTTTCAATTTATTTAAATACCTAACAAAAAAAATTTGTTCTGTTAAGAAAATTTTTGATATACATACAAATATAATATAAAGTTAAGCTCTCATCGAAGGGAAATAACAGAAAAATAATATACACAAAGCAAAGATCATAATCATAAAATGAATATAAAAAATAAGTAGTAAACAAATCTTTTATATACAATACCTGTGTATAAACAATAAAATGTTTGTCATTAAAATAAGTTACTCTATTTTATAAAGTGTTCTACTTCAGAAATTAACGGGAATTGCAAATCATTTGCAAATTTGTCAGAGCACCACAGACTTGGAAAATCTTTGTGGCTTGACGAAGTAAATTCTGAGGTATTGAATTATATGGAGAAGCATTTTATTAAAAACTCGTTGACGGTTGTTGTTTTTCAGAATTGAGTTGTTCACAGACCATAGGTATATTTTCATCAAATGTCTGAGAGAGGTTATAGATATATACTAGGCTTTGAGTTCTATCACTTACAGATTTGCTGACACTACGTACCCTGTAAAAGTTTTAACTTCTAAAAACATAAAGAAAAAAATAATGAACAGTAATTATTATTATCATCTTTTCTTCTTTTTCTCTGCAGATTGGAACGAAACTAGCTTGTTTTCATTATGTTCAAATAACGTTGACATATTTTTTTTTGTCCCAATTACTAAAGTGGCATGAACAAATCAAAGAAGATGGACTTGGATTCCTGTCTCCACGTTAAAATTTGATCATTCAAAATTAAACATGGGTTATTACTTTTTAATGTTAATTAAGCCTACCTCACAAATGAAATCCACTTCAGTATACCTCCACTTCCTTAGAAGAACTGGGTCTTTTGGGAAACGAAAAAAAGAACAAGTTTTCTTTTCAAAGTAATGTCTACATTCTGGAACAAAGCCCATAACCATATCAAAAAAAGAAAAAGTTTTAAACTGATAGCTTAATTTTAATTAGTAGAATTTTTTTAAAAAACTATCATATTATGGCTTGAAAATAAGTAAAATAAAAGTGTTTCATATTTTGGTTTAATAGATTATACATAATAAATTTTGAAATTGTAAAATAGTTATATAAAATAAGAACAAACTCACAAGCCTTGCTCACAAGTATTGTACATCTATTTTAAGCCAAGATTTTCTAGAATATAAAATAAATGTTAAAAAGTATAAAGTAATAGGAAAAATACACAGGACAATTATTTGTTTGGAAACAATCAACTGTCAACTAAGTCTCAACGTCAACGGTGCTACCAACCTATTCAATGCAATGACGTCAGACTAATCTTGCCTATTTACCTGATTAACTACGTGTAGTTTTTCTTCAAAAACTACGTCTTTTCCCGTTCATTAACTACATAAAAACTACGTTTAATAAACTACGTATTGATATTATAAATAATTTTTCTTTGTATGAGGGGTCTAAATAATATGATGTGAATATTATATTTAAAACCATATTTCTTCTGTTTTCTTAAATACATTATGTGTTTTCTAAAGCTTCAACTTATTATAACCTCACCTCCAACCTTTGATATTTGAAAGTTACATACATAGGTTACATAAACTACACCATCTACATAAACTACATTAACTACATGTAATGTACTTGATGTAGTTTTTAAAAGTAACATGTAGTTTTCCGAACCCTGGTTAGCAGGGTTCAGAAAATTACATGTTACACTTAAAAAGTCACTTGACGTAGATAGTGTAGTGTATGTAACTTTCAAATATCAATGGTTTGAGGTTACAATGGAATATAATGAATTATAAAATCTTTTTATTCGTATGATTTTATCATGATTTTATCAATCTGTCTTCAGATGGCCATCATACAGCTTTCGGTATTACTCAGCTTTCCATGTAGAAAAATCAACCATCAACCCTCGGTTTTGTTCGAACTTTACAAGTTAAATTACCACAGATGCACGTTTTCAACTGAATATGCAGAATCTTGGGGTTGCCGTATGCACAATCGAAATTTTTTAAGGCGCAAGAGGCACAACCCTGTCCTGTGATGCGTGTTCTATGTCATAATTGTCAAACGTCGTTATTGTCATAATGAAAATATAGCTTGAAAAGCGTTGAAAAATAATTCTGTTAACTATTCCAAAGGTTTTCAGTTTATATTTAATTTAACGAAATATATATCATAATTACATAAATATTTTCTTGCTAAATTTTATCGCAGCTAACAACAGTGTATCCACGCTATCCCCAGTTAATATATTGTTAAGGACACAAAATGGTGGTTTTAAAAATTTGTCATGTCTTTCGTATTGTGTATTTTGTTTAAATTGTTTATATTCTACTAAATTATATTAACTTATATTTAATCATTTATGAACAAAAGGTGTCAACTGTATATATTTTTTTAATATTTAAAATTAGTACGAAAGATTGCGTTGCTTTAAAATTTGATTAACATATTTTACAAATGTCTTATCCTGGACGTCCTCCGATAATGCAAGGCTTATCAATGTATGCCATGCCTATTAGTGGCCCTCCGCCACCTCTTATGCCCTCTGTAATGCCAATTCAACACGTAAGTTGATTTATGATCTATTGTTTTATTTTAAAATAATATTTAATTTAGCAAATGGTGCCTATACAAGTTTCTGGAGCAACACAAATAAGAGGTTTCCCAAAACTAAATCCTAATAGAAATGAACAGAAAAAATTGGAGGGTCCAGCTGTTACAGTATTTGTTGGTAAGTATTTATTGTATATGTTAATTGTTATTTTGAAGGAATCCGCCCATTCTTGTAAAATAGCAGACGTCCACCAGTTAGTTTACATTCTAACTTGTGAGTTTGCAAGCTATTTACAAAAGTCTGGTAAAATAAGGATTTTATGTCAGTTTATGAAAATAGCTGCTAGTTTGGATACTTTGCAGATAGTTTACAAAATACCAGGCGTTTTTCAGAAGTGGCTTAACCCTATAACTTTTTAATTTGTCAGATAAAAAACGAAATTTGGTGTGTCAGTATATGACAATTCGGGATTGAATGATGTATTCAATTAGTTTCAGTCACTTCCTGTTCAACCAGAAATTACTACAACTTTTGATTTTTAAATGGTACCGTCATTATATTTTTTTACTTTTACCCCTTATTTCACCCTTTTATTGAATGAATGTCGAAATTTGCTTCTGAGTGCTCACTTTCGTTACTTAAGGAACCGCAAAAAATTTCACACTCCTAGGACTAATTTTAAAAAAAAATATATACATAATTCCAAGGAGAATTTCTGAAAATCACTTTTAACTCTTCAATTGTGCTACTTAAGGAACCTCTGTGCAACATGTCATACTTATAAGACATTTTATTTTTTTTTTTTGTACACAACATTCACCTCTCATTTCACCCCCTCAGGGGTGCATATACATAGGGTAATGGTGGTAATTACCCCTCCCAGAAAGGAATTTGTTAATAGGATAAAATGGGGTATAAAATAAAATTGTTACAAAAAAGTTAATAATTCCAATCAAAATAAAAAATTTAAACAAATTCAAGTAGATTTTTTTCCACAGTCACAATACCTTCAAGCAAAGATTTAATTCAAGTATAGTACTTTTTTGAATATCTCCACTACCCCTCCCAGACTCAATTACTAGATGCGCCACTGCGCCCCCTTGAAGAGCGAACACTTTTTCCAAAAATTGCCCTTTTGCTCAGTTACGTCAACCAAGGAGCCTCCGTGAAAAAAGTCATAGTCCCAGAACACATTTTAATAAATTGTTATGCAATCTTGCATACCTAATTTCAACCCCTTTTTACAAAAATCCCTTCTTAGTGCTGTACAATCACTGAACATATGTATATGCCAAATTTCGTGCTTCTATGTCAAGCGGTTTCGGCTGTGTATTGATACCTGTGTCAATGAGCATTGAATTTTATATACAGGGTGGCCCATTAGTGCGAGGAAGTCTAATATCGTCGTTGTTAACAATGATAAGAGAAAGTTTTATACAGATATAGCATGGTTTATAATGATACATATTCTAAAAATATTTTGTTAAAAAATTGTTGTTCCTAAAAAAAAATTTATGAAGTTTTTTTTTTAAATTGCACCCCCTCCTCCATTTTTTGTAAATAATTGGATTTAGCATAAAATTCTGCATATAGTACACTATTTCCATTAGATGCATTATGCGGTGTTGTAGTTCTATTACTTCTTTATTGAAACTTTGGTTACAACACTATATCTCAAAAATTAGTGTATCTATATCTGTGAATTTAGCTTTATTATTAATTAGCTATATTTTTCTAAACACCAAGGATAACAGAATAAATCCCTGTAGCAAAATTTACATTATCCTATACAGGGTATTTTTTGTGGCGTCAAAATTGCAATATTTAAAATGCTATCTCTCTGCTATATTGAATGTAGAATTAAGAAACGAACATTTTTGGTATTTAAAGTGTTCCTAAATTTTTAATAATTTTGCAGATATTTGCTGTTTATATTACTTATGAGGTTTCCAATGGTAAAATACTAGACAAAGATTATTTATTACGGGGCTTTGATAACAATTTAGTGTTGAAAGAGCCATATGTGTAATATGATACCGTGAATATTTGAGAAAACTGTTAAACATTTACATAAAGAAATGTTTATTTTTCTATTCTGCATCTAGAAGAAAAATAGCATATAAGGTATTGCAATTAAAAAAAAGTGATATAGCATTTTAAATATTGCGATATTGACGACGCCATAAAAATTGTCCTGTATCAAGGTAATGTAAATCCCCCCCCCCCTTCCCTGGTTTATTCTGTTATCCTTGGTGTTTAGGAAAATATAGCTAAGTATTAATAAAAGGTAAATTCCCTCTATTTTTTAACCACTTTTTGGATATAGTGTTTTAAACCAAAGTTTTAAGAGATATGAAATACAATGGCAACACCGCATTGTGCTGGAAATAAAAATAGCGTTCGACGACGACGATATTGAACTTCCTCGCAATAATGAGCAACCCTGTATAGACAGATAGGTAGAAGATAAGCATAACAAAATAGCTATTACTGATGAAATAACCAAGTGTAATAAATTTTAGGAAACATTACGGAAAAGGCTCCAGATGCTATGATTAGGCAAATATTAGCCGCTTGTGGTCAAGTCATAAGTTGGAAAAAAGTTAAAGCTTTCGGTTTCTGTGAACTTGCAGGACCTGATGCGGGTCTACGAGCAGTCAGATTATTACATGATTTAATGGTTGGTGACAAACGATTAGTTGCAAAAGTAGATGCAAAAACACAAGCCGTTTTAGATGAATATAAAGGTAAGAATATTAAAACAGACTAGGCAATGAGAGGCAAATTTGGTGAATAGTCAGTCACCTATCGAACTATAGGGATATGAATAGTTTTGTAAATTTCACAGGTGCAAAATTGAGGTAAAGTAATCTAATTATGTCACAAGAGATCCCAACAACTGTAAGTTTTTGCCACAGCTTATAAGTTTTATAATTTTTATTTTGATGATTTATTGCATTTTAATATTCACTGATTTAAGCTGAGAGACGGAAAAGACAAAGGTCATCTCCATTGCAAGACGAACCTGAAGAAGAAGAGTTGGATGAAGAAACTCAACAACTCGATGTTTTGGTTAGGGAGAGGATAAAACAAATTTTGGCGGATTATCAGGATGAGATGAATAGTTTCGAATACAAAAAAGAAGGTAATTTATTTTCATTCTTATGAATTAGGCTATTTAAAAATAAATTGCCTATTATTTTTCTTAATTATATCGAAAATGTTTTTGGAAATGACGAAAAAAATACTGTGATAGTTTGAGCTCTTAATATTAATATTAAGAAGTGCCGCATCGGAAATTTCTATTTTCAAGTTTTTTTTTTAACTTTGGAATTTTTTCTCTTTAACGAGTTTTCAGGTTATTTTATCGAAACATATTCTTGTAGAGAATTGAACGGTCTACAAAAAAGGTATCTTATAATTTTTTTATATATTGATTCCAAAGTTATTCGAGGGGGGTTCATGATAAATTTTAACATTTTTTCAATATTTTGATGTTAATTAAAAGCAAACTTAATTGGAAAACTTTATAGGGTCCTTTTTGTAGAGTTTTTCATTCTCTATAAGTTATCTCTATAAACGTTTTTGATATTTTGTACAGCTTGTAAGTTATTTGCAAATACTCCTAATTTTATTGCTTAAAATTATATTATGTGAATCTTAGATTTTTAACCTGACAACTTACAACCTGTACAAAACATCAAAAACTGTTATTGATAACTTATAGAGAATGAAAAGATCTCAGAGGTGTCTTCCAAAGGTCAAAAATTCCAGAGTTGCGAAAAAATCCCATGTTAATCAAATGGAAAATGTAAATTTCCGATTCCGTTTTTTTTCGTCATTTCCAATATTTTCACTATATAAATACGAACACAAATAGTCGATTTTTTTGAAACACTAATATATTTTAAATCATGTTTGGTATAGGAGAGATTATGCATACCTGGAATAAAGTTCTTGCTGATGCTGAAGTTGAAGAGGAAAAGCGTGATTTAATAACAAGAGAAATTGGGAAATTTAGGGAAATTATGAAAGTAAGTAATATATTTTTTAAGCACTGAGATGAACAAGATAAAACACTAAGTTAGATTTGTTATTGATTATGCTCTACAAATCAAATGAAATCATTAAAATATCAGCAGTTTTTTGAATTCATCTAATTTGGGGGAACACCCTGTATACAACAAAATATTTTAGGATATACCCCTTTGTAAACTATGCAACACCTGTATAAACCTTTTTTTCATTTCTTGGACGACGACGACGATATTCGACTTACTCGCACTAATGGGCCACCCTGTATATACCTCTTTTCTAATAATATAGTTCTGGCCTGTAAGTGAACAATTCTGGATTCTTAACTATCATCTGCATTGATAAATATAGAGATGGAATTGCCTGCATTATGTTGGCATTTTTAACGTAATTCCAACAAAGTACTGTTGGCTTATAACAACTCTTTAGTGTTGAAGTCATATTTCTGAGCATTATTTTAGCTTTTCATTTTTTATAGAGCTTTCTTATTTTATTTTTTTTTCTTTTTGCAGAAACAGGAAGAAGAAAAAGAAGTAAGAAAAAAGAAGGAAGAAAGGGAAAAGACTCGCGAGAAGGACCGCTCTAATTCTCATTCACCCAGTCCAAAGCGTAAAGAAAAAGATGATAAAAGACGCAAACGTTCCAGGTCAAGGTATATTAAAAATAATCTCTCAAAGAGAAAACTGTATGAAACTTTTCTTGCCTTTTCCTTTACATATATCTGTAGGCTTGGTGCGTATCAACTGATTTAAAATTTAGACAGCGGCGCTCGGTACGGCAGAAATCAGAACTTTCAGGCTGTGTATTTCACGCAGCCTCGATTACCGTTCATGTTGATCGCATTGAATTAATATTAAAATCGTGGTTTTGTCGTATATTTAAGTTTTTTAGTTTTTAATAGTCTCATTATGGAAACTGAAATTCTCAGGTACGAAGTGTGTATGATGTAACGCTGTTTCGGGTAGTAAAAATTAAGTGAAAAAATCTCAAACTGGGAAACGCGTCATGTTGTGATGGTTTCAAATTAGTTAGTGCTTAAATTTTTTATGAACATCTAAACTTATAATTATGTACCTTCAAAACATTTGTTACAGTCCAGAGACCTCAGTTATGTCCCCACTAGCAAAACCGATGCGTAAAACCACAGATCAACTTGCAGATGTGGCACTTATTTCATCTTGCTGATAAACGCCTCTTGCTGATGAAACTAGCTGGAACGTTTGCTTGTCCATTGCCTTCTGTCCCTTGATGAGCGGGCATCCAGAGCAGGAGGACTTTATTTCCTTTGGCTAATTTGTTCAGCTTTTCTGAGCATTCTTTGACCACCTAATTTGTTTGGCTTCTCTAGGCATTCTTTGGCCAACTTCGAATTTATGGTTACTGAGTTGATCACTATTAGTGCTGCTGATCGGATAAGATGGTTATTTCCTGTTTTCGATATCACAGGGTTTGCCTTGCTGTACTCATCCAATCTCAGCCCAAATCATCTAAAAGCCTCTCATCTAAAAAGTATCGTTGGCTTGAATAATATAGGTATTATAATACAAGGTAGACCTAACAATATAATTTTTTTAGAAATTTAGAATTTTTACAAATTATACCAACCAACCTAAATCTTTTAGTACAATTCTATAACAAATCTTTCGTGTACTCGCTATTTAAACGGTTGTTTACGGTATTCTCTGATGGTGGCAGCACTGGCGGAGTACGCACCAAGCCTATACTTTTTGACTAGTTTATTTTTTTAGTCTACTGGAATGCAGGCACTTTATTAAAAATAACTTCCATTTGTGTCTAAATTATTTAAACTGTCAATGTTTCAGAACTCATGAAAAAGCACGTGAGCAGGATAGGGAACGGGAAAAAGAGAAAGAGAGGGAACGAGAGCGAGAACGTGAAAAAGAAAGGGAACGCGAACGCGAACGCGAACGGGAAAGGGAAAGGGAACGCGACAGAGAGCGTGACAGGGATCGCGATAGGGAAAGGGCCGAGAAACTAAGTACTAAAGAATTGCTTCGAGAGAAAGAAGTCGAAGAAGAAATGAAGGAGAAGAAAAAATGTGAACGAAGAGCTAGAGAAAAGGAGGCTGCATACCAAGAACGTCTAAGGTATTTTTTTCATTATTTTATACTTTAAACACAGATTAGGTATCCTATAAGTATACAGATAAATATCTTGTCCCTAATTCGGGGTACGAAAATTGTTTTTATGGCGATGAGCAAACGAGTAAATTTTCTTTTGCGCAAAAATAAACTCCCGTTTAAACAGCGTAATAACTGGGCCGGTCACAAGGCCGGTCAGGCGCTGTGCACAATTTTAGAAATTGAAACCAAACCGAAAATTGGAACCACGAAAAACAATGCTTTTGACGATAAGTTTATAATCTGTATAATCCGTGCTTTAAATTATACACTTAAATTTATTTACTGTTACATACTTACTTTACATACTTTAAATTTTCTGAATCTCATTTAGAAATTCAGCGATCATTTCATATTTAGAAAATTTTAAGTACAGTACGTCTTCTGGATCTGTGTCTATGAAAGGAATGCGGACAAAAACATTTAAATAAACAGCAATATATTTTATATGTCGACTTGACGAGTACGTCACCTTAAATCGCTCCGCCCACTCATTTTATTGGTCACTTGCAAATTTGTCGAATTTTTATTGATGGGACGCGTCGTCTAATTTTTTACGAAAAACATTGAGAGAATATCGTTTCCCCTCTCACGGATACCCCGTAGCTACAGAACGGACAGACGTACTGTATGTTCTGAAATTATTAATTGAGTTCCGTTTTTATCCAATTCATGTAGGTGTATTAGGCCTTTATTCATTTTGATTGTCTTTCAATTTATAATTTTAGGCACATATACAACTTTTCAGATAAGTCATACCTATTTTAAAAATAAACTTATGAAAAAACTTGAGATTCTATACAATAAAATACACTTCGATACTCTAGGTCAATATGCCTAAAATAATTAAATATACTCGTACCTCTTAAACTGTAAAAGAAATGCCTATTTTCAGAGCATCAGCAACACTATATTATTTAAAAACAAAGTTAATTTGTGTTAATATAAGACTCTGCATTGTAATTACTTCGACAGGCAAAAGTGTTTTACCAGTTTCTGGCGTAAAATAAGTAATAAACTTTGCGATGAGAACTTGTTCAGTTTCGCAAATCGCCAACGCATTGTAGTACTAAAAAATGGAATTTAAATTTTAAAATCAAATAGTCAGAATTAAAAATTGTTTGACAGCCCAATCAAATTTTAATTTTGACACTGATCAATGTCCGTCAATAAAATTATAACCACAAATAAAATGCCAATGACAATTACTATAAACAACGTGTAGTAATTTATGAAATGCCGTAATAATGTAACCAATCTGTTTCATCTGGTTGTTAAGTGATAGAGAGAGTTCGACAATAAAATGACCTGACGTTGAACGGTCGCTGAACAAACAATATGTATACTTTAACGCCAAAGTTTAACGCTAAAAGATTGGAACATAAATATTAAAGAACGTTAATTTTAGATTAATTTATGTTATCAAAATAATACAAGACTGTGTGAGTAATTTGAGCTTAATTTTTTTAATTATAGGGCCTGGGAAACAAGGGAAAGGCGCAAGTTTAAGGAATACGAAAAAGAAAGAGAAAAGGAACGACTTAAAGAAGAGGAGCGCGAGCGGGATGCGAAAAGGTTAAAGGAATTTCTAGAGGATTATGATGATGAGCGTGATGACGTTAAATACTACAAGTAAGATCATATTTTTATAATAGATGAAACTTTTTAATTTGAATATCTTATCGAGCTTTCTAAAAATGTAGTATACTCTATACTTGTTTTCATAAATAAGATAAAAAAATGCATTATTTAACTTTATAACATAGGCAGCCGGTTTAAATTAAGTAATCAAAACAATGAAATAATTTATTAGACGTCAAATTTTGGTTATTGAATATTTCACGCTAGTTTCTGTGTTTAGAATTATTGCACAAATGTGTCAAAAATATCAATAACTCTGATTGATTTTTGAGGTTGCTAAAAGTTGCACCAGTTTACTTTTGTATCAGCGAAAATAGGGGACTCTATACATATTTTAATATATTTGATTTCTTTATAGGGGAAGAGAATTACAGCGAAGAGTGGCAGAAAGATTGAAAGAAGCTGAATCAGACACAAAAGATCGATTAAAAGAAAAGGAAGAGATGGAAGAACTGCGGAAAAGAATATTTTCTGAAGAACATGAGGATCCAAATGAAGTATTTGAAAAAGTAATTATTTTAATATAATTTGAAATATACCGTATGATCGAATAAAAACGGCGTCAACGATGGCTATGAAATGAAGATCGCTGTCATTTTATATGTAAAATTATATGGGAAATGTCATCGATCGTCATTTCCAAGTCAACTGGACGCCGTTTTTTTTCGATCATACGGTAGTTTCTAAATTTTCGACTACAAGGTCTTATTGTCAAAAATGTTAAGTTTAAGGTAAAAAACACACTCTATTTACAACAAACTTACCACTTAATTGAGAACAACTTTTTTCTTTAGAATCTTTAATTTATCACTGCAATAGTCTTAAAACAATATATTTTTGATCAATATATTTTTAATCAGAAACTATAACAAGAAACAAAAGTATACCGTTGCCCAAAATGATTAAAAGAGTAAGCAATAAAAATAATTATAATACAGCAATAAAATTATTTAATAGGTTACCAAATGAGTTAAAATCACTAACAGCGTCAAAACATAATCTTAAAACTAAAATAAAAAATTGGTTTAGAATTAATGTTTGATTTGAAAGATAATTATTATGTTATAGAAATTTTTTTTGTGCTTTTTATGGTTCATGAGTCATATGACAAGTGAATACAGCAACACGCTGTATTCATTTGTAGTCATGTTTGGCACACTAGGTTAGGTTAGTATTAATTATTGTTATTATGTATTAGTAGTTTATTGATTATTGTATCGGTACATCCAGCCCTACACACAGATAATTTATTTATCTCTCTAGGAGTTACAATATATTATTATTATTTTGTAATTTTTGTTCTGGAAATAAATTATTATTATAATTCCAATGAATTTAGTAATCGCGCCCTCGATTAAGTAACTAAAAATTTATTTGGTATCGCTTATACGCATGTTTTTTGTAATTCTTTAGATACAGGATCGTCACATAATATACTCATTAAAATACAGACCACAAATTTAGAATGAAATATAAAGATATGTAAATATAATGTTTTTATTTTAATTCATTTTTTAGGCAAAAAAGGAACGAGAGGAACAATATAAACCCAAATTATTAATCGATGTCAATTTAGAACATTGGAAACAAAAAGAGCGAGAAAAGGAAAGAGAATTTGAAAGACAGAAAGCTAGAGAAAGAGAGCGACATAGGGAAATTGAACGAGATAGAAGGCATAAAGAAGAAAGGGAAAAGTAAGTATTTCAGCACTAATTTTGATTTATTAATCAATAGAATCAGTGTCACAGAAAATCTGGATCATTTTGAACTTTTTTTTATTTATTGGCTTAGGTAAAATTTGACTTGGGCGTTAATTTTTGCTTTGAGTTAGATTAAAAATGACTTAAGAGAATTTACTCAGTTGCCAAATCAAAGCACAAACAAAAAATATGATGCGAACTTTATCTGTGACACTATAATATAGAAAATATATTTTCCAATATAAAACTATTTCTAGATATGTTAATAAATATTGAAATATTTGTAAACCTACTTATATTTTATAGATATATTGTTGCACAGGCAGCTCAAGAACTTGCTGCTGTTGAGGCTGAACCTATAGATAGTGATAGTGATATGGATACCAACCATTATAGTCCAGTAGCTATTGAACAGGATGAGATCATGTCAAATGATGAGAATAGTGAATCAGCACAGGTAAAATTAGTTTTAGATGTATACTAGTAGGTATGATTAATAAAATGCACAGTTTGGTAATTAGCCTAGTCAAATTTTACTGTAATGTAAGATATTAAAAGATATAGCCGAATTTTATAGTAATTTTTTTTCAGTGGACTGAAGTCCAACCTCCTGATGAGGATTCCAAAGAGTCGTTTTCTTCAACGGCCGAGCAGCCTGTTCAAAATTTATCAGCTGGAACTGGGATGAAAATCACTTTATCCAAGCCAATAGCATTTAATAGCTCACATTCTCCTACTCAACAGGTAGTATAAATTAAGCATTTTGGTTAATTCCATTTATACTTTTTCAAATTTGCTTACCATGTAAAAAAATAAAAAAACATGAAAATATGCTTGAATTTTTCAACCATATTTTCATTAAATAATCAATATCAAAACTATTGAACACCTGGATTCTAAATTCTAGTTGAGTTTTATAAAAATATTTCTTAACTGTTCTATTTATGTGGTAAAATACCATTCCTAGTTTTCATTTCAAAGTACTGTCTGGATATTATTAGTTATATTAGCTTTATTAGTTAGTATTACAAATTAATCGTCTTTATGGTCTGTGGTAGGTTTATTATAAATTCCTATAGGCTTGGTGTATTTCAACCATTTTGACATTGCTTTAAAATTCCGATAGTACCGCTCGGTAAGGCAGAAATCAGAACTGTCCGGCTACTTTATTTCAAGCTGTTCCGATTACTGTTCATGTTGATCGCATTGAAATAATATTGAGATTGTGGATTAAGGTCATAATATTTAAGTATTTCGGTTTTTACTAGTGCAGTTATTGAAACTACAAACTTCTCAGGTATGGAGTTTGCGTAATTATTAACACTTTTTTCGGGTAGTAAAAATTAAGTGAAAAATAACGAATGGGCGTCGCGTTGTGTTGTAACAATTTCAAATGATAATAAAATTGCCGAAAATATGTTAACACGAGGGCGTAATTGCGTGGTTGTTGGGTTCAATAACATGAAAAACAATCCCGGAATAACATTTTGTAGATTTCTATGCAAAAAATGAATCAGGCAGTTCGACAAAACAGGTGAGTAAACAAAGTGCCCATTACATAATCAAAAAATAAATAGGCATATACATATACTACATAGAGGATAAAATCTAATTTTAATGCCTAGACTTTTTTAAATGAACTAGTGTTTAATTTTTTTTTATAAACTTCTAAAATTATAATTATATGCCATTGTAATTATTATGTAATCACTAGCAAAACCGGTGCATAAAACTATGCTTGCTAAAAAGTTTTATTAGCTTGAAAAATAAATTTTTATGATGATATCAAAAGTTTTACCATTTTATTTATTATTTTTTTTAATTTTCTCGATCTGCACCTTCTAATCATGTTCAAATAATATGACAATTTTTTCGTGTAATCGCTATTTAAGCTCGAGTACTGGTATAAGTCGGTATACAGCGCCATAGGAGAATACACCAAGCTTATAGTGGAATTATCTCCATTATACCCACCACAACAAGAAATCAAAATAACTGTTCTTATATTATGTATTATTAAATCTATATGATTATTTTAATATTTCTAGAATAGACATCAAGGTGACTCTAAGAGGAAGAAAATAGATCTACGAGATGTCTTTAATCCAGATGAAGATGATACTTCTATTCAGGTGAAGAAACGAAAATTAGTTCCTTTAGGTATTTATTTCATTGTATGTTTATAGAACAGTACATGGTAATAATTGCTGATAAAACAGATTTCTTACAACACGTACTTATTTTATAACGAATTAAATTTAGTAATGGTGATAGAATTCTCTCCATCAAGGATGGATTGGATATTAGTTTTTTGCTAACATAAATTAATATAGGGGGATTTAATTTAAAGCCCTGTTTTTTATCTTCGTCATAGCAAACTATGCAACCTAATATAAACTAAATAACCCTATTTTTGAGATGGCATTGATATTTCTTCATATGCACTCATCTTCATATGCCTCTTTATTTCAATAGTTATATTATTGGTCAAATCTGAAGGTCTTTTTTATTTTTTGAAATGCAGTTGAAAAACCGAAAATTGCGCATCTCCCCAGAAAAATTTTCGTGACCTTGGAAATGCTTCTAAATAAACTAATATTTCTTACATAACTGATTTTAGCTAAACGAATCTTGAGCCGCTTCATATGATAGCATATAAATAACTTTGGTTTGTAAATAAAATTTAAAAATTGGTATTTCTAGATTATAATGAAGATAAAAAAGATAAGTCTCGGAAAGAGAAAGAAAATAACGAGAAGAAAGCTGAAGAGTCGAAATCTCAGGAAGAAAAACGGAAACACATTAAGACTCTTATTGAAAGGATACCAACGGAAAAAGAGGCGTTGTTTACTTATAAGTTAGATTGGGCTCAAATAGATAATCACCTAATGGAAAAGAAGATTCGACCATGGATAAACAAAAAGATTATTGAGTATATTGGTGAACCAGAGCCTACATTAGTCGATTTCATTTGTAACAAAGTATTAGCGGGTTCACTACCTCAAACGATTCTAGAGGATGTACAAATGGTAGATGAATTTATTGTGCTTTTCTTTCTTCTAAAATATATTTTTTTTAGGTATTGGATGAGGAAGCAGAAGTATTTGTTGTAAAAATGTGGAGGTTATTAATTTATGAAGTAGAAGCGAAAAAGTTAGGTTTAGTTAAATAATATTCATGTAAGAACTTGTAAATAATGAAATGTTTTTTAGCAGAGAGAATTGTTTTATTTTGAAACTAACTTTTAAAGCTACCTAATGGTGTATATTTTGCCTTATATTTTACTATTGAAAGAGCCATAATATGATAAATACAAAAAAACTTCGTTTTTTAATTCTGCATCTAAAAGAAAGAACATACAGGGTGTTGCATTTAGAGGAACTGAGATAGTTGTCTACGTCGTAAAAAAACCCTATATGAAATAATGTGTTTTCTTTCACGGATTTATGCCCACTTGCACCGTTTGTATAAACTTTGTTTAAAGGCTAAACAGTGATTAGCTATATAATATTTCATTATAGTTAATGACTGTTTAGCTTTTAAACAAAGTTTATACAAACGGTGCAAGTGGGCATTATTCTGTTATGCTTAATGTTTAGAAAAATAAAGCTAAGTATTAATAAAGTTAAATTCACTCCAGGTTGTAATAATATAATCTCTTTTCCGACATACTGTTTTTAACCAAAGTTTCAGTAAATAAAAAATGGCATGGCAACACTGCAATGTGCTTCAAATTCAAATAAAAATAGTACCTAGTCACAGAATATACCGATCTGGACATCGAAATTGTGCGGTCTGGATTTTAACGTGTACGACAGTGATGTAGACAGCTTAATGGAAAATCAAATGTATTAAAAAGAGATAAAAATTGGGTCGACACACATTGGCGTAACTACAGGGGTGCCGGACCCCCCCCGGTACTGCTGTGCACCCCCAGATAAATCCTGAATTATGACTCTTGGTTACGCATTAATTTTTAATTGCTTGTGATGCAGTAAAAATGACGTTTTCTAGTTTTGTTTAGTTAATAATATTTTGTTGTGTTTTAGTGTTAATTTTTTTTTAGAAAATTTTTAGGTATTAAGTAATCTACGGGAACACGGTTTGATAACCAAGTCGATGAAATTTATTGATAGAGAAATTCATGTAAACGTTTTATTCAAAAAATGTGCTTTTTAAAATTATTTTTTATTTTTAAAAAAACAGAATGTCGACACATTTCTTCTATGCGGTATTGCCGGATTTTGCTTTCAAACCGCACAAGTAGGCGTTTACGAAAAATGTTATATTTAGAGTTGGAACTTTATCTTTCACTATTAGTTACTCATTTTACTACAGCTGTAATAGATTATATTTAGTTTAGATATATTATCATCATTTCAGTAGTATACATGAAAGTTTTTAAAATAGCTCTATATTTTTCTACACACATTTTCCTACAAACGTAAAAAACCGGCAACACTGTATGCCGCTTTTTGTTTTGTCTCTCTGTCTGTCAACCGGTCATTTATATTATTCTGTCTAATTCTGTCACACTCATTATAATCCACCATGTCACCAAACAGTGCCGTAGCACATATTTTTCTTAACCTAGCTGTTTGTTGAGATATTTATATTTTTTGATAAATATTTTGACTACGCCTATGGTGTATACGATGGCATCCTTATGGTATCATCTTTGGTATCATACTAATTAATTACGAAAAAAAAACATATTAAAATGTTAACAAAAGGTACAAAACTAGTATCGACGTATAGCACACATCAATTACATATAATAGCAGAAAAATAATTATTGAATTCAATAAGAAAACGGCAAAAAGGTGGAGCGGACTGTTTATTTACCTATGAAACGTAACTACTGGCTCTTTCTTATCGCTGCTGCTTTTACTTATTATTAAGAAACGTGGAAAATTGTTGGCAGACATTTTTTCAGTCGCTAAAATGCCGACAGACAACGCGAAACAGGCATGAAATTTTAAAAATTATTAAAAAATTAAATTTGAAGAATGAAAAAAATTATATTTTTGCATGCCGATTGGTGAAATGTCATATTTATTTATTTTAAAAGCCGTATGCAAAAGGGCAGACAAAAAGATCGTGGCTCAATCAGCTGCAGACAGTTATCAAAAGCGCGATATTACTCTAGCGCTTTCAGGGAACGCTCGCCGCCTCATCCATTTAAGTATAGATAAATCATATAATATACAATTATATCATAAATATATTTTTTTATTATTTCATTAACGATATTTTTGTCTGCCCTTTCGCATACGGCTTTTTAAATTAATTAACAATAAACATGACATTCCACCAACCGACATGCATGTATGCGATGATTTCCTTTTGTCAAAATTCTATGCCTCTTTCGCGTTGTCTGCCGGCATTTCAGCCACGAGAAAAATGTCTGTCAACAATTTTACACGATTCTTAATAATAAATAAAAGCTATTTCCGCAATTATAACTCGTGTACCTTATAATATTTTTAGTGTCAAAATTTCACCCTTTCGATTGGCCGCCCCCGCTTTAAGCCCCGAGATCGCGCTGGCAGACATGACTATTTCACAATGGCTACACAAAAGGATACTTCACACAAAAAATTAGCCATGTAAAGATGATAAGGTTTTTTTATGTAGCCAGCTCTCGGTCTCTATAAAGCGACTTTTGGAAATTCATCCTCTAGGGTGGGGTACAATTAAATATAAATATTTGTATAACACTTTCGTTAATAACTGATGGTCTAAAAGCATAACATTTTGTACAAAGTTTTGCTGAGTTACGTAACCATAAAGCACTCAAAAGCGATTTTCGGAAATCCATCTAGGAGAGAATTCGGTCATTTCGGCGGAAAACATCCATTAAAGGAGAATTCGGCAATTTTGTTAAAAAAATGTAATATCTTGTCTAGAAACATGAATATTTACTTACAGGTTTTTAAAATAACGTTATTAAGCACTAAGTTGTGATTTTTGAAAATTCTGTTCTTAAGGGGTGAAAATAGGGGAGGGGTGAAACATTTATATATAAAAATTACTAATATTTTTTAAATAATATAACATTTTTCGTATTTTCGCTATTTAAATCCGTGTATTTGTTTAAGTCTGTTGTTTACGGTACTCTCCGATGGTGACAGCCAGGACGGAATTTATTTTAGAGAGGGCCGATAAAAAGTATTGTAGAATATGCTTTTTAGGGCGTGATTCTCACTATAGACTATAACCACAGTTTAAAGAATATAAAATATATATTATATATTCTTTAAACTGTGCTATAACGTCCCGGCACGTCGAGCCGCCGCGCCGCCGCCGTCTCGACATATAATAACATGTGAAGTAAATGGGAGATGGACGTTGCCACGACGGGACGGCTCCGGCGACGTTAAGGGTAGTGTGAATCTTACTCTAAGGTGTGAATATGTTCACTGCTGGCCATTTAAAAATATTTATCGTGGAGGCCGGCAGCTGCCGGCGCGGCGTGGGCGGCTCGATGTGACGGTGGCGATGGCGGGACGTAATATGATGCAAATTCATTGACAATATCATTTGGAGTTTCGAGTATAATACCTTGAACATTTATTGAATTTGGGATGCGGGACTTCCTATATATTATTGCTAATATGCTAACCCCTCTGATAAGCTGCTGAAATTAATTAACGAACAGGAGATAGAAGGCAGAAAAGGAGTTAGGAGACGCAAGCACTCGTGGCTGAAAAATATAAGAGATTGGACTGGTCTAGACTTAAGCCCTTAGCTCAAACGACTCGTGAACTTGGCAAACATTTGTTATTGGCATGTATTTCCCATGTTGTGTGAGTGGTTTACTTGTGCAATTATTTGTCACTTATCGCGTCGTCTGTGCGCCAAGCTTTCTATTATTGCTTACAAAAATGGTATATTTGCCAAGTACTTTGCACTGTTTCGAACTGCACGTATTATACAGGGTCCGGTAATATAGTGCGTCGGGCATCTGTAGCTCCTATAATAAAAAACTTAGGAATTATGTATAAGTGCAGACCTATATGCTATGTATTAGGATGTATTCCAGGAAAATATTTTAACTTCTACAGGGTGGCTCAAAAGAGTGTGAGTGGATCGGGATGATTTTTTTAAAATGGAACACCCTGTACATTACTGCATTTTTGCCTGCCTTTCAGATCACTTTACATAATCCTAAGATATGAGTAAATATATTTCTTAAAAAATTATTAAAAATACAAGAACTGTCCTAAAATCAAAACTATTAGGTATTTACTTTAAATGGTCTACGAGTATACTTACTTTGCTATAAATATCGTAATCTTAAATCAAACAGGATGTTCAAAATCCTACGCCAAACTTTCTAAAATATAAAATATTTTTTCTTCCTTTTTGTGTTTTTAACTCTAAATCACAGATAACAGAACTAATCTCTAAACTATCTAAACACAAAAAATGGCCATTTTTTAATTCTCCATCTAATAAAAAATCTCGGTTTAAGAATACGAAGAAAAATTATTTTAGAAAGTTTGACGCAGAATTTTGAACACCTTGTATGATTTAAAATTACGGTATTTATAGCAAAGTAAGTATAGACCATCTGAAGTAAATAGCCTACCCCTCAAACAAAGATGTTCCTAGATATTTTCTGTGTCAATAAATGGCTGTATCCCAGACCAGCTATTTTTGACAACATGAGAGAAATGATTGTGGCTGCTTAAGTAGAACTCTACCAGTGGCGGCTCGTCAGGGTAGGCAAGGTAGGCGGCGCCTACCCTAAAATTTTGGCAGAATTTAAGCGGTTTATTACATTAATTATTTACTATTTACTATTAATGTTGCCAATACATACAGTTCGGTATACATTCTTGTATACCGAACCGCTCTAGTATAGCAAGCTGTACCTTGCTACTCCCAAGGCGTTAAACGCTATATACGGGAGCTATTATTATCCCAGATAGCACAAAAGGAACATTTACATTCTAAGAATATTCCTCCTAAGTTCTTATAAGTATATTCTTTTTTTAATAAGTATGGCATATGAATAGTACATTCTACTACGAATGTGATTTAAAGGTATGTTATCAGCATGACCTTAGAATGTCTTCTTAAATTATGGTTTACAATAAATTTTAAGTATCTGCTATTCACGTTCTAAACATATCAATATCTGAATAAAAATACAGGAGAATAAAAATGATTTCGAAATGAAAAAATGAATACAATACATTATATTTGTATATTTTCTTACTATCAGTTACTATTAAATTTTTGTGTATTAAATAATTAGGGATTTTATATATTAGTGTATATAGATGCCCTGTAAACAAATATTCAAGCAAAAATACAGTGTTTCTTATTCTAACAAATAAATAAACCTGTAAAACTGTATAAATAAAAACGATCTTCCATTATGAAATAAAAAGATCGATTATACCAAAAGATAGTTTGATAAAACTCGATAGATTTTAATCGATTTTTTGGGTAAAAAGATCGATCTTCGACTGAAATCGATTCGAATCGTACATCCATAACATAACCTAATAAAAAAACAACAAGTGAACTATAAACCATAGAGAAATATAAAATAAAAGAGTTGTCATTTCCATAGTCAAAAGTAGGCAACACGTTTAACGAGGATCGATTGTAGCGCACCCTTGAGCCCTAACTGAACTAATCGAAATATGACAGACCTTATCGGTAAAATAGGTATCTGCATTGCCTACCACAAAAAAGGCGGGCTGTTTAAATATGAATATAAAATTTTATGTATTTTTTAAAATATTACGAAATTAAAACTGCAAAAATATAACGAAAGTTTATTTTTAAAAACGGAATATTTGAAAAGTATAAACTATTGTAGACTTTTCAAATGCTTACAGTTAAATGCTAAATTAAATTTGATAATATAAAACATATATGCTGAATTAACTTCGAGGGGTAAACTCCTGATGAATTTCTGTACACTAATGCCAAGGTAATGCCAAATAATTTAGTACTAATACCAATAATGCCACGAAAATGCCAACATCTTGTACACCACCAAAATACACCAGCGATTTACCCTTCGATTTACCTATAGTATTATAAAACGTATTTAACAACGCCACTAACAAAGCATATAAGATCGCAGGGTTTGCAATCTATGCTATTATAACAGATAAAGATTTAAATAAGATATCATCAAAAATTAATTCACCTTTAAGTTGGATTTATAAACTCAGCAGTCAGCAGTTGAAGTTCAGTTGATGTAGCAAATGTTCAACACTATTAAATGAAGGCGCAAATTTATAGTCAGTTCGTTTTACGTTCACAGAGTTCAGAGATGGGCAATGTCTTTACATATCGAACTTGCTTTCCATGATACCCTTTCCTGGATCGTGTTCAAATCACATCATCGGCTGAACAAAATATTACATGATGATGGCAAAACACAGCACAAAATATAAAGTTCAAATCATAGAGAAATATAAGGTCTCTCGTTCCTCGGGAAATAAAACTTCGTCCATAATTTCTGTACGCACAACACAAAACAAACAAAGTTTATGCTACACAAAATAATAACAAAATTCTAAAATTCAAAACAAAATTGTAAACAATTGCAAAATACAAATAATTTGCTGTCATGTCACTTGTCATTCTTGTAATGACACGTGACAGGTAGCAGGTGGCGACGCTTTGGAGCCCTAACTGAACTATGCAACATTATGGCCAAGTTAGACAACCTTTCAAACACTCTTTTATTTTAGTTACTTTATGCTATAAACCTATAAACCACCTATAAACGTAAACGTGCTTCATCCAAACTATTTTAACAATTAAAACACTGAGATAACGTAAAGATAAGTGATGCAAATAATTATTTTAAGGATAGAATCGGTAAAATAGTTCTTGTTATGTTTGTGTTTTCAGTATCTATTTTAAGGTGAGTGAATTTAAAACCATGAGACCTCGAAAAAAAATAGGTTATACTAAAAAATATTTTAAAATTCAACCAAAAAAAAGGTGCCAAAATCTTATTAAGTCAATGTTACGCAAATATGACTTCAATATTGTACATTAAACTGGATTCAGACCAAAGTGATTTTTTATTATCCTCTGTACATCATCAAAGTAGTAGGTGGTAGTAGTATCTCTGGTAGTATCATTGAAGATTTCTGTTCTGATAAGTGTAGTTCCAGTGCTGAAATTTCTTACAATATAGTATTTATATAGGTATTTCTGTAGGCTCTTCTATAATCATTTATTGTGTATTTTTTAAGAGAAAGGTATTTTTTAGAATTATTAGGTTCGAGAATTATCTAGACTTGGTGATTCAGGAGTAGCACAAAGTACAAGGAAAATGCTTTATAAGGTTCTGGGCAATGAAATTGCACAAAAATATTCTTGGGATGGGGCCAAACAGAAGAGAAGTTTGAAATCATTGTTATTGGCCAAAAGCAATTTTAGGTATTTGAACTTAAAGATATTTGGTGTTGCAAAGACTGTAATAACATATATTTTAGACTCCATGAAAGGTCAATTTCAAGAGTCCAAAAAGAAACCGAAATTATCAATATAATTAAAATATGGCTTGTAAAAACAAAGAAAGATTAAAAAATACCAAGGTAAGTTGTGCAAATTTATTTGAACAGTATAATTCTGCTGATATTATTTCAGAAGGGTAGACAAGAGAATATAGAAACATAGACATAGAAGATAATATCGATGTATATCGTTATATTAAAATATTTTTAATTAATAAACATATATTACTCAAGTTCGTCTTTATTCTTACCTATTATTTTTAACCGTTCTATTTATTAGTTAATTTTTGATTATTACACACCAAATTATTTAATTTCAGCAAATTGTTTGTAGTGTGTTCCAGATATGAATGTACTGTATAGGTATCCTATAGATTTTAAGAGATATAAAAATTGCTAAATATGAAAAAAATTGTATCTATATCTATAGTTTATAGGATATTGATACAGAGCATCCTTATACAGGACACCCAGTAGATACAGAGTTGAGGGTTGGAATCTTTGGTGTTACAACAGCAAATTAAAACACTAATTTACCACAATATACCAAAACACTTTACTTTTGAACTGGACGCTTGTTTGGTTAATCATCTTAGCGTCATCAGCAGATGATTAAAACTTAAATTTTGACCATCTGCTGATGATGCTAACATGGTTAGCGAAACGCGCGTCCTGTGCAAAAGTAAAGTGTTTTGGTGTATTGTGGTAAATTAGTGTTTTATTTTGCCTCTGTAGATAATAAAAAAATATGAAAAACATATGAAAAGCATAAATATAGAATATTAAAAACATGAATATCATATAATTGGAATATATAATTCACGTTCATAGAATATATCTTGGAATGTGAAACGCACTTCTATATCACTTGAATAGGGTGGAACGTAATCTCTGCTATTCATGTGCCATATATGTTCCCAATGAAAAAAAGGAATGTGAATAGAACATTGTTGTTCTCCAAAGTCACTTGCTTCGCATATGAAAAGAACGTAAATGTGCTATCTGGGTATTATTATGTTGCCAATACATAAAAATACTGTTAATACACGGAAGTGTGTTTTAATAATCAATATTATTTTAATATTTGTGGTCTTGTCTATTAAAATATTCACTATCGCTGGCGTACGCTGACTGTGCCGCTGCGTTAGAAAACAAAATAATTTTGACCGTTGCGTTATTGGAGTGCCTTTGTTCGGCGATTTCTGCATCGCCTACTATCAGAGTCGATGCACGACATACGGCAGTCTTCTGTCTCTATCTAACTCATCGTGCGGTAGCCACGCGACGGAAGTCGGAGTTGTATCGTATTAAGGCGGAGCTTAGGCGAAATCTCCGGTCGCCTTCGCATGA
The DNA here is from genome assembly GCF_002938485.1 of Sitophilus oryzae. Lineage (NCBI taxonomy): Eukaryota > Metazoa > Arthropoda > Insecta > Coleoptera > Curculionidae > Sitophilus > Sitophilus oryzae. Next base: position 1,248,916 of record NW_022147154.1, read on the forward strand.
AGTCGTGGCTCGGTAGGCTTAGAAATTAAAGGGATATTCCCGATATTTCATAAGGGGACATATCACATTTCGTTAAGAGAATATTTCATATGATTCATTATCGTAGCATTTAATACTTTTAATGAAAATTCAAAAAACGTTTAAAGCAAATTGGAAATATTTTTAGGCTTGTCCGAGATTATTCAAAATGATATAACCGGTTGTATTTCAGAACACGCCACAGAAATAAAAGAATCCGAAATAAAAAAGCGCGTTATTTTATTCGGCAAGAAGACGATGCAACAGATATTACAGAAAAGTCTCAGTGTGCTATTTCAATTCGATATGTTAATAAAAGCGGCTAAGCCTATAAGAAATATCTTTGCGAATTTTATTTTATGAAATATTAGATAACATTGTTATACATTTAGAAATAAGGTTTGCAGATAGGTACTCGTAAGTCTCAATTATTTTTAATAATTGAGACAAAATAAAATAAAATTAAAATTAAAGATTAAATATTTATCTCTTGCGGATCCGAAATTTAAAGAATCCTATCAAAAAAATTTAACGCATTTAACATCTGATTTAACAAACTTGTTATATTGATACATTTCCAACGCATTTAATAGTGATTTAAGAAACAAAATATATTATTGACTAACATAAATTAATGAATAAATTGCAGGTATTAATAATAGATATGATAATTTCGATTATAAAATAATTTAAGGAGAATAATCCTGGAACTACATTTCCAGAGACTTTCAAATTGTTTCTTTTGTTTGTTACTACACCATTTACAAGTACTTGGGTTGAGAGACATTTTTCATGTTTGAAATGCTTTAAAATTTATAGTAGAGATTCCATGAAAAATAAACGTTTATCGTCACTTGCCTTACTTTCATTCTAAAAAGATCTTTTCACAGCTCTTCAACAATCTGATGATTTTACTGATACAATAATAAATAACTTTTCTTTATTAAGAGACCGACCGATCATCAATTTAATATATAAAACATAATTATTCTTTCTGTCAATACTACCAATTTTTAAGTTTGCGTAAATAAATAAAAATAAAATAAAGTTCTTTGATGTACTCCATAGTGACTCATTACGACTGTACATTATGTTAATCATTATGTCATTAAGTTGAACGCTGTTATCATGCTGTTATTTTTGCTTTAGTTTTGCCAAGGTTTTGTCCTAAATATTCTTGAGCTATGTTTTTAACCCAGAGATAACATACCCTGCTGGCAAGCGAACCTTTGGATCAGCGTTTACATGTATAGGAGCGAGTCGTTATTAGTGGCGTGCGGTAAAAATTTATACATGGGGAAGCGATTCGATAAAGTTAATAAAAAAAGTCGAAAAATATGTTTAACAGATCACATATAAACCACTACCTAGATTCATATTACTTGCTTTAAACTGACGCTAGATTCCATGCGCTTTGAAAAATACTCGCCTTCTGTCTTTATTCAGTACATCTTATTTTACTAAGCGTGTTGACCGTACTCTTCGTACACATGAAAACCGGCACCCAAGACTAGAAATGCCGACCCTTAGTATATTTACAAACTGGGTTAGGGTATTATGTAAATTAGGGGGGGGGGGCAAATAGACACAACTAAAATTTTGTCGCCTACCCAGTCACAAGGGTCACGAGCCGCCACTGAACTCTACATTATGCCCTAAAGGTATGCCTTATAATATGAACAGATCTGTTGAAAAATAAAATAATTGTATGCACTTTAATATAACACGCTGTCAATCAGAGTAGTTATTAGTACTAATATAATATAAATATTAATACTAATACGATAAGATCGAAAAGAAAACGGCGTCAGCGATGGCTATGAAATGACGATCGCTGTCATTTTATATGGGGAAATGTTATCGATCGTCATTTCCAAGCCAACTGGATGCCGTTTTTTTTCGATCATACGGTATAATATCAGAAACTAGCGTGGAATAGTCAATAACCAAAATTTGACGTCAAATAAATTATTCAATTGTTTTGAGTGCCTATTTTAAACCGACCGCCTATGTAAAAATGTAAAATAATGGATTTTTTACCTTGTTTATGAAAATAGGTATAGAGTATGTCATTGTGTAGAATCTCTAGTTTCATAAGTGATGTAAAAACCGCATCTTTGTACCTCTACTCTCCAGAGAACCTGTAAAACACACGAAAACGGGGCACCCTGTACATATGTGAAGCACTGTTATTCAAATTTGGTTATAGGTTCTAAATAATTATTTTTTCTAGAAGTTCGATGTTTACAGTAAACATGCTTATTATGAAAATATTCTACTTTTGTACTTTTTTACTTTAGTACTTTAGTAGCTAGAAAAATATATTCATCAACCTGAAAATTAAATGTTTATTGTTTTTTAACAATCAATTGTCAATCAATAATTAAAAGGAATATATGCATCGGAAGAAATTTTTGTTTGTAGGAAACTTTTATATAGACTTATATGTAGGCATGTTTATAAAAACAGTAAACGTAAACGGCCGTAGCAATATTATCAGAGCGTTTGCAAATCCGTACTTTCTTCGCGACCTTATGTTTTAATCTTCAGTTGCATCACTTGTTCTTGAAGCTATCATTCGGGGAAAGTGAAAGCCTCCACTATGGGAAACACCACCAACATCTTTTCGTTTCTCGAAGCCTATATAATATAGTACCCGTCGGCATATAATTGGTTAGTGTTTAGTTTTTCTTCGCCGTAAAGCACCCGTTCATTGGTGTTATTGGTTGCCAGACCATGATTGTCCACCTGTACCTAGTGGTTAGTGCTTTTGTGTTTTTATACTACCCTCGATATTAGTTTAAAAGTTCGAAACTTAACCCTTAACCACTATCGTGCGTAAGCTTTAACGTGATGCCACACAGACGTATGTACCATACTATCGAAAAAAACGGCTTCAAAGACGGCTGAGGAATAACAATCGATGATAATTTTAGCGAGGTCAAGCCCTAGAAGTTATTTATTTGGCCCGTACTCTATTTTTTAGTGGCGCTTACTGTCAGTTGGTTTTAAGAAGGTTGTATTTCTTATAATGAGTAAAAATGATTTTTAAATGGTGTAGTTTAAAATTCTAGAATTTTTTTTGGAAATAGATTTGTGTTTCTGGGAACGTTCTATTTTTTTTTAATCTTTCTCAGGGTGAGTCTTAAATAAGTGCACATATTTTCAGGGCTAGTAGACCTCGACAAAAGAAACGACATAATTTTCTTTTCGTTACTACCGTTTTTCAAAAAAGTCCATATAACCGCGAGTTCTTGTACTTTATTAAAAATAAAGAAAAAAAGATTTTTCGGTTAAATTTTGAGAACCACCGGGTCTTTTCTGCGAAAAAAACTTCACAGATGTGTTTCTGGGGTCGAAATATACTACCCCTAAAATACTTGCATTTATTTAAGACTCGCCCTGTATGTGCAAGTTATTTCAAAAATTATTTATGTGAAAAAATTAAAATTACGTATGTGGATGGTACAGAATGTTTAAAAAATAAAAACGCAGTTAAAAAATAAAGCAGAGTGCGGGTCCAGTAAATGACGGCTAGAGATCGACAAAATTATCATCAATTGTCATTCCGCAGCCGTCTTTGACGCCGTTTTTTATCGTGTCGTATAAATAATACATTGAACGACATTATACTAATTAAAAAATATGATATTTAAGTTTCAAAAAATAATTGCTAATAAACATTATAGCAACTTCAGAAAGAAAAGAAGCAAGAACAATAAAAAATAGCATATCACTATTTATTTAGAAGACTTATGTATCAATAGACTTTCGTACGTAACAAAAAATAATTTTTTTAATTATTGTTACTGAGTCCCGAAAGCACCGGGAATTTGAGTGCTGAGTTCCGGAAGTACCGGAAGTTAACCCTAGCGGGAATATGTTTGAGTTTAGATTCTTTTTTCTACAAAGAGACTATAGAATTTTTGCTTTTATTGTTTACTGTAACACCAACATAGACAAAAATTTCGATCATGAAATACAATATGATCGAAAAAACCGGCGCCAGATGAATGCGGCAATGGCTTTGAAATGAAGATCGTTGTCATTTCATATGTAGGTACCGTATGATCGAATAAAAACGCCGTCAGCGATGGCTATGAAATGACAATCGATGACATTTTCCATATAAATTTACATATAAAATGACAGCGATCTTAATTTCATAGCCATCTCTAATCTCATCGATCGTCATTTCCAAGCCAACTGGACGCCGTTTTTTTCGATCATACGGTATAAATAGTACACCATTTAAAACTATACTTTTAAATTATTGTTATAGTTATTTATGTATCAAGGGAATTATACGGGTGTTAAGTACCGAGGACAAAATTTCTGTCCCGAGGGCCTATGGCCCGACGGACAATAATTGCCCGAGGTTATTAACACTTTATAATTCGAATGGTACATAGATAATTTTATATTTTACTGAATTTAGTATATTTTGTCCCATTTTAAAACGACACAAATATGGCATTTATTAATCTTCCGGTATATTTTGTTACGCTGGTGGTAGGAATACTTTGTTGCTAGATTACTATTGTATCAAATGACCTGTATATAATATGACGGTTGTTGTCAATCGAGTTCACTTTTTTAACAAGAAAACGCCTTTCGCACGCATTCGGCACATGTTTGGGTACATTTCCATTAAAATGGAGGAAACATTGAAAAAGCTGAAGAAGCACGACAAGCATTACTTCCATCTAAAAGTAAATCCATTTACCAAAAGGAATATTAAAAAATACCTTCAGTGGCTGGCACAGAAAATTATTTTAATAAATAAATTATTAGAGTAGTTATAGATAATGTTCATTTTATATTATTATTCAAAATCTTTATTGCATTTCATGATTGTTACCTATAAAAGGTTGGAGAGGGAATTATGCATTATGGTATCATAATTCTCGTGAATAATGTCTCAAGGGAGTTATGATTCTATTTATGATTAGCGTAACCAAGACGATATAAGCTTATATTAATACAGTAAGAATTAAAATACATAATCATATATCAATAAATAATAATTACATTATTAGTGTCCGTCGTTGATTTTATGCAATTTGATGAAAATTACAGCTCATATTTAGATAAGATTGGATTGACGGAACGACAAACGACACATTACGAATGTATATAAACCCACACTTACTGTTTCATCTAAATCATATAAATGACTCAATCATAGAACTAATTTGCGTTGTTTGTATCGGTGGTAGAAATAGAAATTTTTTTCGCCATCATTAAACAAAGTTACCTACCGTTTTTTCTTGTTTACCGCCTAATAAATAAAGCTAGTTGAAAAAGAAAGTTGTTTACTGTAAATGTTTATAAGAACATATGTGTTAAAAATTATTGCGCTCGTTAGAAAATAAATAGAAACAACTTCCGTTTCGAGTTTGTATTTGGATTTGCAATTTGACAGGGCAGGAATTTTTTTATTAGCATTGGGATTAGGTTTAAAAATATATATTAGCATATAATTTCTTTCTTAATATAATAACGTACTTTTCCAAAAATTTCTTTTTCAGAATTAAAGTTATATAATAAATGATTATGAATATATATTTATTTAGTTATTAATACTTCTGACACAATCAAAACAAATTTAATAATATTAGCATTATGTAAAGTGGTCAGAAAGGAAGCTAAAAATGCAATAATATACAAGGTGTTTCATATTAAATAAGCCATTCCGATCTATTTACACTTTTTTGAGCCATGCTGTAGTTTAAAATATTTTGCTGAAATACATGTTAAGACGTTTAACCTGTTACTTCAAAATACTTCAAAAGCAACTTTTCCGAAGTTTACCATGACTATCATTGGCATCCTAATTATTACATATTAATACATCTGGTATATTATTATATTCTCGTATATTATCGTTATCAGAATAAATTAATCGTTTCTATTATAAAAATAAGGTAGTTAAGGGCTTATTATTGTTTCTTATTTATTATATTTTTGCTAAATATCTTCCAGTTTGAAAAAAATACCAACATATGCGGTTTTAGCTGTAATTGTTAGCTTTTATTCCTCTTTTCTATCAGCTAAAATTACATATGCTATCGAGTTTAATTTTTTTGAAAAATAGCGGAATATTTGTTATAAGACAGCACCCCCTAGCGTGTACTGTTAAATCTTATATTATATCATTATTATTGTTTATAACATATAACATAGAGTAAGGAATACACTTTTAAACGAGCCCCAGTTTGTTAGATTCCGATTACCCAGTTAGGAGTTATTAAAAATATTTAAATAAAAACACATCTCATCACACATCATATTCCCCCACCACTTTATTTTGTGAGATCCGACAAAATTGTTCAAACAAAAAAAGAAATTTACTTAAGATTATGACGCTATTATTTATAGTACCCCTTACCTAGGCAAAATTTTGTTAAAATTTAATTTTCTTATTTGCCATAGCAGTTGGGCCCTCTAGTGGCCATTCTACAAACTTGAAAATAATATCCAGCAATTTCTCATGACCTCTTTAGTTATAAATAATTTTTTTCAGCAGACTATACGGCTAATACATACCAAGACACAACCGAAACCTATTCTTAGAGGAACACCCGGTATAATATTAAATTAATTTAATCATTATTTTTTTTAATTATACTTAATGTTATTAAATATCTCCTGCCTTTCTCTAACTAAACATGATATTTCACCACTGAAAGCTCACAATTGTGGCAAACTGCTAAGTTTGCATAACTAAATTGATATTGTATTATATAGTTATTTAGTTAGATCGATCTTTTGATAAACAAAAAATATATGTAAAATTTTCCATTCACGTTTTATTTTACGCTAATATGTAATGTTATGTCTGACTTGATGATTCAAGCTCAAGTTCATAGGTAGAAAAGAGAAAGTGTCGCTATACTGGGCGTTTAATGAACTTGCCATTAACATGTTACTCCCATTTACGGATCAATATCAAATATATTGCATATACAGGAATATTGATATGTAAATTTAATTTTTTATTTTATTTTTTTATTATGATTTTCTGGATCTTTTGTAGCTTATTCCTTTGACATTAAGTATCGCCACAATCAGACTATTTATCTATTTATTTCCTTCTGTCAGAAAAGAGTTTAAGACTTTATAAAGTGTATTTATAAAAATAAATCTCGTATTTTCGTACTTGTTTATATATAATCAAGAGGTCATCCCTAATCAAGGGGGGGTAATATCTAATAATTGATATTAATAATATACCGTAGTTTCTTCTTCCAGTGCTACACTCTGTACAGAGCGTAGGGTACCTCTCGCATACAGGCCCGTTCCTGGGGTATCTGGCGCCTACGTGCAGCATTCTTTGGTGCGCCCTTTTTATATTTAAATTAATTATATATTTTAATCTTATTCTCAAAAATTTAAAGAATTTATATTTTGCGACAAACGAGCAATATGTAATTGGAAATGTAAAAAAAGACTATCCTAATTAAAGTATAAAAACATTTATTAAATAAATAAAGCAAACAAAACCACAAATATTTAGTAACAAAAATAGTACCCTAAAGGAAAAAACTGACCCATTTTATAAGAAATACATAAAAACAATAAACTAAAATTCGGAAATAATACACGTGTACTGATTTCTTTCGAAAATCGACAACTATGAAACTATGATCCCTTCCCCGACACAAACAATACATTGTGAGACAGGAAATTGTAGAGAGAAACAAGCCCTATAAGATAGGATACAACATTTTAATGAACTGTGCTTTCCATAAAATGAATAAAATGAAAAATAAATAGATGAGATCAATGTGTTGCCGACAGATTGCCCTAGACTTGTTTATTTGGTGAGGCCAACGCAAAAAAGACGCTAAGCAAACTTTATCCTATGATGGTTTAAGTATTAGTTTATTGGCAAGAAAGCGTATCGGTTTTTTGTTACAAAGTACTCATTGACCCTTTGATTTTGCGCCCCCAAAATGTTGCGCCTACGTGCGTGCACGCACTGCACGCTCGCCAGGGAACGGCCCTGCTCGCATATACCGTATGATCGAAAAAAAAACGGCGTCCAGGTGACTTAGAAATGAACATCGATGTAAATAAATTCCCCATATACAATGACAGCGATCTTCATTTCATAGCGGTCGTTGACGTTGTTTTTTTTTCGATCAAATGGTACTTGTGATCAATGTTTCACAAGTACACGTATAATAAAATATATCCTATGATTGAAAGAAAACAGCGCCAAAGTTGGCTTGAAATGACGATCGATGACATACTGAATTTTTAACAATGTGTCACTATATGACATGGCCTGATATACCGTGCTGGCAACTGTTACTTTTGGGTCGGCATTTACATGTGTGGAAGTAAATCGCATAGGAATCTTATTAAGTCGGAGTGAGAGAAATGCGACGGACCGACGCGACGCGCGACGGTGTGCTGTTGTGGCGTTGCCGATACGCAATCAAGTAAAGTAAAATCACGATCGCAAACCGCTTATTTTTAAAAGACTTTTCTTTCAAGAGATAACGAGATAAAATCATTAGACATGTTTCTGAGCATCTGAAATGGAATTATAAGGATATCGTTAGGGTGGCATTTTTTTATAATGAGAAAGCGGCAGTAATCGCGATAATTTAAAAACTCAACTTTCTAACACATAACAGGCCATAACTCAAGAACCACTTTAGATATTGAAACTTTTTTTATTTTCAAGATCCGATATTTTACAATATGTTTACATAAGAAAAATTCGATAAGGTTGTTTTTTCCATTCAAAAATTTTAAACAATCCATCCATTTACTTTTAGAGCATAGCAATTTTCAGCAATCGTGTAATTTTTTTATTGATAAAGATTTTCAAATACTGTCTACAAAGAAAATACAGCAGAAATATTAACAAAGTTCGTGAAAAAACTACAATCTATTATTTCTAATAGATTTCGAGATATCGATTTTTGAATTCAGAGTTCTAATAGCGCGACCACTATCGAACACCCACTCAATTCCACTTATTTTTACCAAAAATGCAAGTGTTTCTAGCTTGCACTTAAAAAAATTCAAGCTATAGGGAAAATTACAACGACTCGTTAATAAATAAACAAATCAAGTATCACGAGACGTAATTAAATCGTGAAGCTGAACGCATGACGTACACCTTTTCCTAGAACTTTAAGTACTGACAGAGGCACAGACAGAGGTAAGAGGTATTGATTGGGTCTACCGGTCAACTGCGACAAATCTGCTATATCCCCTTCCACGTCTCTTAGCGATGTGCACAGTTTCTCGGTTTATTTCATACGTTTGGCAACGTGTTTACTGTCCTCTCTTTGTTCAGTACATTATAAACGCATTGTACTCTTCTTACATACGGAAATCTCGACCCAAGACTAACCGTTGCCAGCCCTTAGTATTAATGTTTTACATCACTTGATTGGTTAAAATCAATGAAAATATACCCTTTAAAACTAAATCTTAAATAACTTAAAAACCATTTATTTTAAGTATAGGAACATGTATAATATACAATCAAAAAGTAACGAGCTCAAAAACCATTTTACTAGTGAAATAAAAAAGTGGGTTTTCATTTCTTGAAAAAAAAATGAATTATGATAATTTTTAATCGCTCAATTCCATGACAGCTACGGACAATATTGTATGACATTCGAAAATTTAAATTTTGGAACTAAATTTGACGTTTAGATTATACAATTTTTTTCGACAGGCAGTTTTTATCGTCCACAAATTTTAAATATTTTTTTCTCAAAAACGGTTAATGTTAGATATACATAGAGTGTTTAATATTAAAATTCATAATATATCGCAGAGAATTTAAGTATGTAATAAAAAATAGGGGTACCCATTTAAAACAAGAGAGTTGCTGTCAACTTCCGGTATTTTCGGAAGTGCCGTTTGCCGCTTGGTATATATCTACAATATTTCTCAATGGGTGTATACCGCATGCCTTCTGGGTATATGCCAGGTATACGTGCGTCTCAAAAGTGACTCACCCCTATAACTTTTTTATTTTTTTAGTTAAAAAACGAGATTTGGTATGTTAGTATATGACATAAAGTAGGATTGATTGATGTATTCAATTGTTTTCGGTCACTTCCGGTTTCACCGGAAATGACTACAACTTTTGATTTTTAAATGACACCCCCGGTATTTTGTTACTTTATTCGATAGACAATGTCACTCTGAATAGAATGACATGTCATATGTCAACTTTTGACATTTTCGCATATGGCTTATTTGAAATTATAACTTGCGGTTCGTAACGAAAATTTGACTTGAAATACCAAGTGTGTGGTATCAAATTATTCGTAAAAAAATGTTTTTTCCAAATATGCTAACGAGCCACTCTCGTTCCATTTGAAAAAATTGAGATATGATTAAAAATACGATTTAAGCATTTTCTAACTGGCCAGGACAAGACACTAAAATAATTAGACGATCAAATCTATTTTTCCAAGGCTCCTTGATGAAGAATTAGTGTTTTTAACATAGCCATGGCACTCTAGATTGAATTTTAAAATACAATTTTTGATTAATTGAGAATGTCAAAAGTTGACATATGATATGTCATTCTATTCAGAATGTCATTTTCTATCGAATAAAGTAAAAAATACCGAGGGTGCCATTTATTAAAAATCAAAAGTTGTAGTCATTTCCGGTGAAACAGGAAGTGACCAAAAACAATTGAATACACCAATCAATCCTAATTTATGTCATATACTAACATACCAAATCTCGTTTATTTATCTAAAAAAATAAAAAAGTTATAGGGGTGAGCCACTTTTGAGACGCACCCGGTATACCCAAATGTTAATTACCTACCCGCCGGTAGGTGGTCACTATACCCTTGGGTATAAAAATAATTTTCCCTTCCTTACGCAACTGTAACACATGATAAAATCAAGGTGACTTTCCAATTTCTGTTTGAAACACTCCCTTAACCAAATTCTGCAGCGAATGAAAGTGAAACTAACATTAGTATTGTAAATTTCGTCATATTCCTTATCCGTTTAGCTGTTATAATAAGAATTACGATTAGAGAATTCATATTACCTACTGTTATATCAAAAAATATTTAAATAATTTGTTACCGAAAATATATTACTTAATTAAAATTTATTAGTGGAAGCAACGGTGGAAGTTTAATATAAAAATTGTAATCAGGATTGATAGAATCTGTAATAAAATAACTGATTTAACATAACCGATTACCCTAATTAATATTTAATAAAGAAAGATGAGCTTAAAAAATTAAACTAAATAAATATTTTTAAAAGGTTTCTAATACAGAGTGGTCCGAATGTATTCGGGAAACTTCGGCAGAATACTCAGATAAGACAAAAAGATACAGATAAAAATAAGTAAAGAAGTTCGTATAAATGTATATCCTAAAATGTTTCGTTTCGGAGATAGAGGGTGTAGAAGTTTCATTTCTGTCGTTATTATTATGAAAACACGAAGATTTTATTATTAAACTTTAATGATTAACTTGAAAAATACATTAATAAATTGGCAACAAGCCATCAACTTAACGCCATGTTTTTACTACTCTACTGAATAATTAACCAACTACATCATCACGTGACCTCATGTCTGTCATAAATAAAAATATTAATTTCAGATCATGTAGCGCCATCTAACCAAAGTTGTTGCAAAATAATCTTATTGTACTGTGTAGTAAACTGTAATTTAGGATGAAATCTGTTTTCTCCAACAATTTCATTTCTACATCTACATATTTTTTTAAATTTTTAACTGTTCACACCTGCCTACTGAGTGAAAAAATATACACATACAAATTGCTACGAATAACCGATCTCGCGATATTTGGAATATAAATTATCAATACGTCATCATTGACATCACTGACAAAAAATAAACATGTTGACTTTTGTGACTGAAATGATTAGATTGACTTATTATATTAATCTTTATATTAATTAATGTTTTAGGTTACACTACTGGTAACTACGCAATGTACATGGACATATGGAAAAGCCATAGACCAGAGCGAAGCTACAGAAAATAAGACATCTGCTCAGTAAGTTCTCTTAAGTATATATTATCTGTTTTTCGTATCAAAATAAAAAAAATATATGTAAAAATAAATAAATAAAATTTCTTCTTATAATATATAATATATTATTTACATATAAAAAAAACTAAACTGTATATTATATACAATTTTTGTATGATTATTGTGATTTATTTTTAACATGACACCGTTAATAATATTATAGTTACCTATTCATAGAAAAGGTTGGCCCATTAGTACGAGAAAGTCCAATTCATCGTTGTTAATAAAGATAGGAAAAAAAGTTTTGTAGTGTTGATTAAGAATGTTGCATGGTTTATAAAGGTGCATATCCTAAAATTATTTTGTTGGTGTCCCAAAAAACTTAATTAACTTTATTAATAGTTACCTATGTATATTCTCCTGACCAAGTATAACAGAATAAGTCCGTGAAGGAAAACTTACATTATCTTAAACTACACTACTCGTGAAATAAGTCAAAGTAAGCCAAAGTCGAATGGTGAAGAAGGTTCTGTCGAGTTTCCTCGGTTAATGAAAATAAGCCGAGACGAGGCAGAGTTAAGCGAAGAAATTCAATATATTCCTCGACCTTCGACCTTGATCTACTTCAAGTTATTTGCAAATAGTGTAGAGGCTGTACAGGGTATTTTTATGGCTATTACAATATTTATAATGCTCTGGGTATTTCGTCACTTGCACTGTAAGAAAATCTACAAAATAAAATAGTTATTTTCTTGTAAACACCGCTGCATTAATCCAGTGGAGATCCACTTGTCAGACGGTGTTTTACTAATCAAACCAATTTGCCTAATGGACAAAAATGCTTTTCGTTTCTGGAAGTATATCTCTTCCCGTCGTCGGAAGCAAAAAAAACACAAAGAACAAAGAAACTCTATTTAAAATATCTATATAAAACTATTCAAGAAGACTTTAGTTTTTTTTCAACAGATACGTCTATTAAAAACCGTTGACGTTCATAATAATATAATGCTATATCTATTTTTTTTAATGTATGACTCTAGGTATTATTTCTTTTTGAGATGCAAAATTAAACAAAACGTATATTTTTATATTTAAAGTGTTCCTAAATTTTTAACGTTTTAGCAGATATTAGTGGTATTATGCCATATGTGTGGCTTTGACAAAAATTTAATAATAATATACTAATCATTATAAATATTTAATAAATTATTATTATACATTCTAGAATAATTGGTAAGAGAGTAGGATATGACTATCCAGTTCCTGCCGTTGGCTTGACAGAACCGCACGACGCTGGAATTAGTTCTTCTGGTGGAGGCACATTTGGTGGCGATATTTCCAGTCATGTTTCCATCGAAACACTTAATATTCAAAACATAGGTCAGTTTACTTTATAAGTCTAATAATATCTATAGAATTTCGTGGCAGCTTCAAATTGTTGCGAATACCGCATGTTATCTTTTAAACTGCATTTTAATATTGTATAAGTTTATTTTTAAAATGTCCATATCAAACTAGACTGCGGTAATTTTACCACTTTTTAGCGGAGCAGCGGAGCAGCGGAGCTCTTATGGGATATCACTTATTTGTTGTCAGTCTGGCTGTTAAGACCCTTTATTATCTGGGGAACGCGTCGTAGAGGTATCGAAGTATCCAGTTGAAATTAAAACCGTATACTCAGGTCTACAGCTGTGCAAAAATCAAATTGTTCAATCAATTTGACGTAAAAAAAAGATTCGGCCGTTTATGCCGTAAAAAACATATATTTCGACACTCTCTAGGTAATCAAAATTTATAGGGTATAATATTTCCGTATAAGTCAATTGGAAGTACTGGGAATCTTAATTCCTTTGTCCAGATGATGCCGACAAAAGTGCCGACTAAGACAGTGCAAAAATTAAGAGTCCCAATCTATTCAAATTGACGTCAGAAAAACTATACTTACAAACTCAGTTTGTCGCGCACTCAGCAATGAGCTACTTACTTGACAGTCTTGACACTTACCGTTATATTTTGGACAATTAATACAATATCTTTATAAATTATAGCCTATGATTTATAGATAGATAGACACATAGGCTATAATTTATAAAGATATTGTATTAATTGTCCAAAATATAACGATAAGTGTCAAGACTGTCAAGTAAGTAGCTCATTGCTGAGTGCGCGACAAACTGAGTTTGTAGTTATTCTGATGTATAAGCTATATTATTGTAAAGTTTCATTCATTAAAAACCCTAACTAACACAAACGCAACTTAACACGCAAACTACTGAACAGTTTGCGTGAAAAAGTAACAAACATATCTATACATATAAATCAGAGATATAAACTTTCGCGTTTATAATATTAGTAAGGATATTATTTGACCCGATTCGCAAGTATGTCTGCATTGGATAATATTATCTGTTACACTATAACCCCTAACTTGTACATTTATAGTCCTTAGTAAGTTTAGCAAATGTCTTATTATAAACGAATAACGTCTAAAAAAGTTAAACTACAATATTGTTCTAGGGGATGACACATCGGGATATGGTGGAAGTGGAGTTGTTGAAAGTCAACACGTTGCGGACATTGAACATCAACATGTCATTGAGGATCACCACGATGTTCACCATGATATCCACCACTACGATCATCACGATCATCACGATCATCATGATCATCATGATCATCATGACCATCATGACCATCACGATCCTGGATATTGGAAAAAGAAGGTAACTTGGAAAAAAGGTTGGAAAAAGATATGGAAACCAGCCCAAAAGAAGATATGGAAACCTCAATGGAAAAAATATTGGAAACCTATTTGGGTACCAACCCAGAAACCTGCTTGGAAAGAAATCCAAGTTCCAGACTGGAAAAAGATATGGAAACCAATATGGAAACCTATTCAAGTTCCAGCATGGAAAGAAATTCAGGTTCCTGATTGGAGGAAAATTTGGAAGCCAATTTGGAAACACATCCAAGTTCCAGCTTGGAAGGAAATTCAAGTTCCTGATTGGAAAAAAATTTGGAAACCAGTATGGAAAGAAATTTCCGTTCCAGCATGGAAAGATATTCAAGTACCAGCATGGAAAAAATATTGGTACCCCGTGTGGGTTAAAGAAGGAATTCATGGTGAACATTATTTAGGGAAAGATCACGATGGAAGTGAATACACTGCACATGATATTTGGAAAAAGAAAATCGTATGGAAAGCTGCATGGAAGAAGTATTGGAAACCAGCTAAAAAGCAAATATGGGTTAAAGATAAGAAATTAGAATGGAAGGAAGCTTGGAAACAAATTTGGAGAACCGAAAAGAAACAAATTTGGGTCTCTGATAAGAAATTAGCTTGGAAGGAAGCATGGAAACAAATATGGCGAACGGAAAAGAAACAAATTTGGGTCTCTGATAAGAAACTCGTTTGGAAAGAGGCTTGGAAACAAATATGGAGAACTGAAAAGAAGCAAATCTGGATTCCTGACAAAAAACTGGAATGGAAGGAAGCTTGGAAACAAATATGGATACCGGATTACAAACAAATTTGGGTTCCTGGTTGGAAGGAAATTTGGAAACCAGTTATTATTCAAGAATGGTTCCCGACCCCAGACCACCATGACCATCATGACCATCACGAACACCATGGTTGGGATAGATCAGATGCAAATGTAACAAAAACTGAAGTGTAACATTTTAAGTTATAATACATATTAAGTTAACAAAACCAAATATACTAATTCCATTGAATTAGAAAACGGATTTCTCTAAATGGAATAGGCATGAGTGTAATACATGGAAATCATCATGGAAAAGAAATACACTTAACACGTTGTGTACCAAGGTGTGTAAATATTAAGAGTGTAATAAAAAAACTAAATGCGTGCCATAAATAAAAATTTTGATACAAAAAAATCAAGGAACTTAATAATAAATAAGAATGTATAATTAAATTATATTATTCTAATGTCATTGGAAAGTACTGTGATGTTATATTAAAATATTCTCGTAATTTTAATATTACATCATATACCCTATGATAAAAAAAATAAAATAGAAGATAACAAAATTAGCTTGGAAATGACGATCGATGACATTCATGTATTATAATTTAACATATAAATTACGAGCAATCTTCATTTGCAAGCTAACTTCCACGCCATTTTTTTTTGGAGCGTATGATATATACATACAGCATATAAAGAACAACTTAAGATAAATTATAAGGTATCTTAATATTTATTTGTATTTTTTTACGGTAATTTTAACGCTTACCACAGCTTAATTCAGTATCCAGCTATCGAACTTCTCGTATTTTGAAGAGTCCTCGACTAGGACTGTTCCAAAAACCGGTACGCCCGCCGGATTAAAACCGGTGTTGGGCTGACACCTGTTGCCAAATATGGGCTACCCGGTGTTGATCTCGACACCTGGGATATAAATTATTATGAATATGTAATTGTTTTAAATGTTATTTGTTTGTTTTTATCTAGATGTGTTGTCTTGTTGTTTAGTAATAAATAAATTATTTAAAAACTGTATTCTATTAATTTTTAATCTAGTATGTAAGTTCTCACGTAGTTAGTTTTATAACTTTTATGTCTCAATATTAAGAACCCGTCCTGTACAGGAAATACTGCAACCTATATAAGGCCTATTCCTATTGCCCTTATTTTTAACCCCAAAGTTAATCCCCTTTCTATCTCTGCAACATAACATATATATATATATATATATATATATATATATATATATATATATATATATATATATATATATATATATATATATATATATATATATGCTCTGCACATACAGTCCCTTATCCCATATAGGTTATGCAGGTCCTTGAGTGTCCCAATGTTCCGTGGACATAACATTATTACATATTTTTGGAACCAAATTAAGTTTATTAGACACAATTTACCTCTATACAAAAGTGCTTCCTTGGTCTGTTAGAGGACTTAGTTTCACTTCACAAAAATAAACACTTTTTTAAAGTGAAAACTCTTTACGCGCAATAGGAGTAAAAATCGAAGGCCGTGACACACGAGTTCGCGAGAGGAAAAGTGGTCACGATCTTGAAGCGTAGTAACTCGCGCTAGTAGCCTGAAACTTGGAATGCAGATCTTTTTTCATCATATTTTGACAACGTTTCGTGCACTATGAAACCCCATAGTTCATCAATGATCAAATCAAAAAATCGTCCGATTTAAATGAAATTTATTAGCCCCCAATTAGCTCAGAGCCGATACATCGTTTTACATGGGTGACCTTCAACAAATTAGAGACAAGCTGCAATTTTGCATGGAGCTTCATTTTGTAGATCTTTAAACATCCTGAAATCCCAGCGATGAACCGTTGAGCCCGTCACCCCAAAACCACCCCTAAAAGGGGTAAAAATGGCCCTTTTTTACTTTTTCTTCAATAACTCTAAAACTACGAATTTTAAGAAAAAAAGTCAAGAGTGAAAAATTGAAGAGAAGAAAATTTCCTACTACACAGGTAAAGAACCAAAATTTTTAGAGTTTCAGTGGCGCAGGTGCAAATTCTTTAATTTAGGAGGATTGGTTTTAATAACCCACCATTCTGTGTTTAACTTCAAATGAAAGCATTTTTCAGATAAATCTCGAAACCAAAAAATTTATTAGGATACAAGTTCTTATAAAAACGATCTTTTAATAAAGATAAGTTACCAGTGGCGGAGATATTTTTTTAATTGTGCATTTTTTACATTTTAAAAACATTGAATCAGAAAAATGGCAGTTTTACAAATAATTTCAAATGAAATAGGTATATTGAAGAATTTACACGTTTAATAACAAAATAAGAAAAACCTTAGCTCAAAAATAGGATAACTTATCTTAAGGATAATCCTCATTCGTTTCCACATTTGTTGGGTTCATACATGTAATGCCATTGCATTGACCACATGCCATAGTGCAGGAGAGTCCCATTCGCTTGCATTTACATGCTTTTTTACAACCTCCCGAAGAGCAATTGCAAAATGTTTTCTCTAAAACCCATGTAGGAGCAATGGGCTAGTCTGAATGTATTGGATTCATCTCTCGATTTTTCAGATTCCAACCCCAATCTTGCGGTGATAAATTGTTATTTAACCAAGCCTGTACCCTGCAATATTTTCAGATCTGTTTTGATACCAAAGGCAGATTTCTTGTCAAACAACACGAACAAAAGCAACTTCATTCGTGCGCTCGGAAAAGTATTGTTGGAAAATGGAATCAATGTGCGCATTCAGGGAACACAGCGGCTGACCGACCGCTGAGTATTTTACTCAGCGGCTGACTGTTTTTGCGTGTAAAAAGAGACCGTTTAGGGAAACCGCTTACTCAGCCACTCAGCCGCTGACCGTCCCTGAACGCGCCCAATGTTAAATTCGCTGATGACTGATGATGATGCCGATACTCTTATTGTAACTACAGCGGTCGCAATAAGTGACAATTTACCAGAAGGGACCGTAGCAGTAGTTAGCGAAGATACGGACATTAGAGTGTTACTGATTCATTATTGCCACAAGAGACTGTTTATGATTCCTCCGGGAAAGGTGTCAAAACCAAATAAAATAATCGACATATCAGCCTTACAACAAAAATTGGGGGATCTGAAGAATGTGATTCTTAGTGTCCACGCTATATCTGGTTGTGACACAACGTCTGCTGTGTTCAATAAAGGGAAGATTAATCTAGTGAACACCGTCCAGAAGAAAAAGTTGTTTGAGCTATTAAAAGAATTTTATAATCCCGAGGCTACAAAGGAGAAGTTAGAAGAAGTTACATCTCAGTTTTTTATAGCAGCATATGTTAAAAACTCGACAAAAAAAGTAGGTTTGGATAGTGCCAGATACATGCTTTATCAACAGTACGTAGCTAAGCGAAGTCTCTTAATACCAACTTCAAGTTGGCATCATTACCACCTACCTCCAATAGTGCGAAATATCATGGACTTAGAGTTTTTCATCAGGTAAGTTAAATTTATGTTGCATTCAAATGTTAAACTAAATTCTCATTTTTAACTTACAGGTACAGGCTTGGTTAAATAACAATTTACCACCGCAAGATTGGGGTTAGAAAATGAAAAGTCGAGAGATGAATCCAATACATTCAGACCAGCCCATTACTCCTATACATGGGTTTTAGAGAAAAATTTTTGCAATTGCTCTTCGGGAGGGTGTAAAAAAGCATGTACATGCAAGCGAATGGGACTCACCTGCTCTATGGCATGTGGAAATGAATGAGGACTATCCTTAAGATAAGTTATCCTATTTTTGAGCTAAGGTTTTTCTTATTTTGTTATTAAACGTGTAAATTCTTCAATATACCTATTTCATTTGAAATTATTTGTAAAACAGCAATTTTTTCTTATTCAATGTTCTTAAAACGTAAAAAACGCACATATAAAAAAATTATCTCGGCCACTGGTAACTTATTACCTTTATTAAAAAGATCGTTTTTATAGGAACTTGTATCCTAATAAATTTTTTGGTCTCGAGATTTATCTCAAAAACGCTTTGATTTGAAGTTAAACACAGAATGGTGGGTTATTAAAACAATCCTCCTAAATTAAAGAATTCGCACCTGCGCCACTGAAATTCTAAAAATGTTCTATGTGGTAGGAAATTTTCTTCTCTTCAATTTTTTACTCGTGATTTTTTCTCCTAAAATTCGTAGTTTTAAAGTTATTGAAGAAAAAGTAAAAAAAGGGCCATTTTTACCCCTTGTAGGGATGGTTTTGGGGTGACGGGCTCAATGGTTCATCGCTAGGGTTTCAGGATGTTTAAAGATCTACAAAATGAAGCTCCATGCCAAATTTCAGCTTGTCTCTAATTTGTTGAACCTCGGCCTCTATAGGCTCTGGGCTAAATACATTAACATGTTGGACCCATTTGATCCGTCCGAATTGTGTCGGCGAACTAGGCTCGGCACATACCAAAACTCTCGTCATTTTTGAGCTCGAATTTGGCTGCCCGAATAGATTTGCCTGATTAAATCGTGTTGTTAATGAGACAAAATTCGACGTTTTATAACAGATTTGATCTGGCTGGCGATCTTTTGGAAGTCCTGAAAGATTTAACCAGTGGTCTTAGATTTATTCGGCATATTTGTACTCAGTGAGTTGTAAAAATGAATAATAATCATAGCTGATCATAGAAGACGCGCTATAGTTTGTGCCATGGCGTATGTATTTATCGCCAATAAACAAAAAGTAAAAAACGAAGCAAGTGGGTGAAAAAATGGATTTCTCGTAGAGATGAATTAGGTCATATGTTACTCTTGAAAAAACTTCAACAAGATGAGCCAAATATGATTTTCGTAACTATTTAAGGATGGATAATGATACTTTCAGACATTTGTTAAGTATGGTAGAAGTACATTTGAAAAAGAAAGACACAAAAATGCGAGAATCAATCTCGCCAGAACAGCGTCTCGTTGCTACTCTTAGATATTTGGCAACTGGACGATCTAACGAAGATTTAAAATTTTTTATTAAATAAAATTATTTTTTCAACTAGTAAGTACTAAGTTCGAAGACTTGATACGCGTCGCAAAAACAATATAATTTGACGGAATCCGTTCGGCATAAGCTTTGTTCGGGTTCTTCTTATTACCGATTCTGAACCGTCCTAGAACTGTGATGCGTATGCGCAGAAGGAAATATGAAGTAATTATTTCATTTGCGCATGCGCTGCAGAGTTCTAGGACGGTTCAGAATCGGTAATAACAAGAACCCGAAAAAAGCTATAGTGTTCGCTCCTTGATTGATTTGTATGCTTTTATATATTGACCGGAATTTTTTCCGTTCTGTTCGTTTCGTTACGTTCTCAATTATACTTTCTCTTTTTTCTCAATTAAACACATTCTCTGAACACATTAAACTTGCTCTTTGACAGTCCTGTTAAGTAGTACACTGTGGTAGTACACACATGGTACACACCTGGTACACACCATGTACACACTGCCCCGCCTCCAGGTCCCGTTTTAATTTTGCTCAAAACCAGCCCAAAACTGAAATGCGTATTGTAGCGCATCCCCTTCTTTATCCTCCATGACATTACCCTTTTACCCGCCCTGTACCCCATTGAATAAAGAATAATAAACTGTACCCTGAATTAGCAGCCATAAACCAGATATATGGAGGCTATATCTGGCTATATGGCCTTTTTTTTCATTGAAATATCCACTTCTACAGCCAGGTACAGAGCTATTTCTACTGTATAGTTTTTGTTCGCAACACTCTTGTTATACTGCTAAAAATTCAACAAATTAACTATAAGTTTAGCAAAAACAAACTTTAAACCGTATAAATAATAGAAAACATAGTCTCAGTATCGATCGCAGTGCCTTTACTGTCAAACCGAGGACCCTTAAAAGTAGGGACAGAATTTGACAGATTTCAAATATGCCCATTGCCCTTTCCATTGCCGATAAACCTCCTTTTTTAAGCCCTCCAAAACCAGATATAACCATAAGCTTTGACCATAAGCACAGAATATCTAGCTACGCAAGCGTAGCTAGATATTAGGGAGTTTTCGTTGCTTACAAATTGCAATTCCGGTTAACGCTAATTGACAACTTTGACATTTCAATTTCGATTATCGTATATCGTAACCGCTAGCTGCCGATATTTTACGGACGTTAGCCAAAGCCGTTAACATAGCGGTACGCATGCGCACTAGCGCAGTAGAAACACAACATTGAAAAATACAGATCTAACCTAACCTCATTCTATTTTGTTTATGTTTTGATTATTTATTTTATCTGTGTTAAACTCGTTGGGAATTCTTAGTGCTTCAACTAATTCCAGATAATATTTCTAGGTTGAACTCCCCATAAAGTTCTGCTCGATATTCGATGTTGTTTTCAAACCCTTCCAACAGCATAGCATCCTCCAAATCCGATTCATCACTAGAGTCCAATAAAATTAAATTGTCCATCCTATATAGCGATACCCAATAAAGGCATATAAAGCACTTTCAAATCAAACAACAATACAAAAACCAAAAATCAAAACACTACGCTACGGGCTGTGCTCAGCTGTCAGTTTTCGGTTGTCGTATCGTATGTCGGCTCCGAACCGATGAACCGAAAGTCCGAAAACTGTTTTTTTATCTGTCAAAATAGCGGTTATGGTTACGTATCCGTTAACCGTACCGTTGAATTTGTTTAAAGCAACGAAAACTCCCTATTCTGTGCCATAAGACATAACTTGGATATAATTAATACCCGCAAACATCTGTGGCAAACCAGAGATATAAGACATAAGGAGAATGAGCTTCGACGAGTGCGCATCCAAAAATCTTGATGCCTACATGGGCGCCATGTTAGTGTTTAGGCGTACAGGGGAAATCAAAAAGTAATAACAGCAGACCGTTCTGACATTTCATCCTATTATTCTATTGTTTTCCTATCTTAGTATATTTCTTGTCTGTGGCTATTTTTTTTTTCAAGTTTAATGTGGCGAGTATGGTGGCGAGGCTAATTTTTCCTTTTTTTTTTTTTAACTTACAGACTGATATAAACAGCTTTTCTTCAGCATTCTTCAGCACCGATTGATCACATACATACACAAGAAACTATCAGCCGAACAAAAGAATACGAACTTCCACTAGCAATAGCCTTTATGGACTTTGAGAAGGCTTTCGATCCGATATACGATATCCTAAGGCAATAATAGAAGCCCTAGCGACTAGCGAAACAAGGTATTGCAAGGCCTTATATAGAAACTTTCGCCAATATATACAAAGAAGCCAAAGCAAGAGTAAAGATTTATAAAACAACCCCAGAGTTCCCAACTGGTAAAGTGGTAAAGGAGTACAACCGGGAACCACGATATCCCCAAAGCTGTTTACAGCAACATTAGAAGAAATCTTCTGTCAACTGGACTGGACCAGCAAAGGATTAAAAATAGATGGAGAATATCTCAACCATCAAGATTTGCTAATGACTAGTCCTTATGGCTAATAGCCCTAAAGAACTACAAGCTACAAAATGAACTTAGCAAAATGTAAAGTACTGTATAATGAACTAGTGGACAGAAAAGCCATTCTAATAAATAACACAGCACTGGAAATCGTAGAAGAATACATGTATTTGGGACAACTAATACACAGCTCGGGATCTCTATTATCAGAAATCAACAGAAGAATTAAGTTGGCATGGAGGGCATGGAGTACTTATGGAAAAAACTCAATCATATTCAAATCTGGAATGCCACTTTATCTAAAGAAGAAAACATTCAACCAATGTGTACTACCACTGGTAGTCTACCAGTGATAACCTGATAACCTATGCATGCTAAACATGGACACTTAAAACGGACATCATAAGGAAACTGCACATCACACAAAACTCAATAGAATGAAATATGCTGGGACCCTAAAAGAATAGAGTGGATACCACAACGACCCAGGTAATAGATGTCATCCACAGAGTCAAATCCCTCAAGTGGCAATGGGCGAGACCCCTGGCAAGAAGGACGGACAATAGATGGACCACAAAATAAATCTAAATCTAAATATGTGAGGAAGGCTACATCATAATTGGAAATGGTTGAATAAGCTCAAAAATTGAAAATGATGATGATCGTGATAAACTTTCTACTATTCTGAACTGTTTCTAGTGTTTTTTTGTGTAGAAAATAATTTTTGTTAATGTTTTAGTTGGTATAGCCAATTAGTGTTTTAATTAGTGATTGTTCTTTGTTTAGTATTTTATTTTTATTATATAGTCATCATCAATCATGTCTTGTACTGTAAAAGACTGCAAGAATAACAGGAAGAATACTGGTCTTCATACAAACATTAGTTTTCACTTGTAAGTTATATTTATGTTATATACTTATTTGTATAACCTAATAATTATTTATAAAAATTAAATACATTAAAAAATTAAATGTATTTCTCGTATTTTTTTTCGAGTATATAATATTTTGATTATTTCAAATTCTTATAATATAGTCATTACAAATGATATACTTAATCACGTAGTAGGATACTAGGTACATAAATATGTTTCAAGATTTAATTCAGATATTATTTGTATATATTGTTGAATATTGAAATATAACTGTGCAATAATTATGTGTGGTGATCTGGTGATATATTAACATATATGTAAAATTTTGTTTAGAACATAAATGTTTATGATATTCAGTTTTTGTTTTATTTTCTGAAAAATATTGTAACACAATAAATTTGAAAAATTCTCATAATGTTAGAGATTGCATTTCTTTCTATTTTTTCTTTAGTTTCCGATATTTATTTGAAGTAAGAATGTTTTAAAAACATTATTTTCAATAAACGAAAATAATGACTAAAACAAACTTCTTAAAATATTTATAGTAAGCTTTTATATACAAAATTCCTATGATATAAGTATACTAAAATACTTATTTATTTATTTTATAGATATAAACCGCAACTGTATTACAGCTAATATAATTAATCTTATATCATTAACCACTCTAGTATGATCATTACTTTTTGACTTCCCCCTATAGATCTAAGCATGATCATGGCGCATGGCGGTGATGGCGGTCTCAGGATCTTTATTTCTGCGCACCTTCAAGCTCATTCTCCTACTGTGTTCTCCTATGGTTCTCCTATCTCTATATGATGTACCTATATCACATGTATATCATATATATGATCTCTACTCTATATCTCTGTGGCAAAAAGGTGGCAAACATTCGAAATATTTTATGTTTATCTAAAATTTTTATATGTATTTCAATATAATTTCAATGTATGTGTTTTGCGATTTCAATAGTATTAAAAGAATATATAAATAAGAGTTTTGCGTGTTACGCTTTCATTTTTCTGTAAGGAAAGGCCTTTAAAAATGGAAGAATCGCGAGTTGAGAAATTAATTCACCAGATTAATTCCAGAAACGCCAAAAAAGTAGCTCTTCTATTAGTATTGGGATTTTCTGTATATCATGTACTTATACACTTGAAATATGGTAAGTTCAAGTTGATATCATCTACCTATATACATATCTATATAGGTATTTTAAGTATTGTGTATATATTATGTTATAATACTTTTTTATCCAGAAAATACACTATTCGCCCAGATAGGTATAAAACATTTGTATTACTATTTACTATCATTTTTATATTAACTCTAACTGCTGACATAGTCTGAGAGACTCCACGGCCACTTTGGCACACGATTACCCTCGCTACAATAATTGTTTCTGCTGCATGGTACTCGCACTCGGTGTACGTTTCAGATTTTTACTATGCTTTATTCTACCGAAAAGTTGACGTTTCGAAATATTGACGTTGCTTAGTCTGATCGACTTCATGTCAGCATTAGTGGAAAATTAGTGGAGTTGATATTTTGATGACATATGTGTGTATATGTAGTGACTGTATATATTTATTTATTAATGTGTATATGTAATGGTACAATGGGGCATAGCAACCAATTAACCAATAGTGAGCAAGAAACTGTACAAGATAACTGAAGAAAAGATCATGGACCAGTCGAAGACAGAAGATGAAGCTCATGCAATAAAAGCTAGACATAATGTATATGCATCAAAATAGAGAAAAAAGTTATCGTATGTACTCCTTTTGTATAAAAACAATTGAAGTATTCAAAGAAATGTTGTCAGAATTATTGTCTAATTTGAAAATATTAATTAAAATTATATATTTTTACTCCAGTGCACAAATAGGCTGTATATAATATATTACAATTTAGTTTTTGTTTTGTTGTATTTTTAGAAAGTACAAAGGGACATATTGAATTTTGAGTTTGTTTGCTACCAAAAAAATGTATTTCTAATTTTCTTTGTATTAGGGAGTTTCCGTAAAAGGTGTCATATAACAATACCCTAAAAAGTGAAAAAAGAACAGCAGTTTTACATTAAAAACATAAAATCCACAACTAGGTTTGCTTTAATAAAAGCATTTTGTATAACGGAGTCTGTGAGACTTAATGTCAATATTAATGTTACAGAAAGTAATGTCAGCAGTAAAGGATTAATCAGGAAAAACCAAAAAGCCTCAAACCTTCTGTAAATTATTATTTTTTATTTGTTTGTAATTTTTACTTATGCAATGTTTATTTACCTTATGTTAATTAAAATTAAAGCATCGATAGCCATATATTACTAACCTCTACAGATGTCTGAGCAATACATTTATTTATATTAGATTGTATTAAAAAAGCCTCTTTTATTTTTGTTTAGGGGCAATTGGTTCTTTCATCATATTTTTGCGTTGTTAAAATCTGCTCTGCGTCTCATGAATGCTGATAAAGTTTTTTTTGAAGTGAAACTTCTTTACGCGCGATAAGAGTAAAAATTGAAGGCCGTGACACACGAGACCCGAGAGGAAAAATGGTAACGATTGGAGGTTACGGTTTGGTTTGGTTTGGACATTTGTATATTTTTTAGACATTTGTATATTTTATAATGTTATTTGTAGCTGTGTCCTTTATTCTAGGTGTAGAGATTAGAACTAAAAATAATTAGTTTTATTTTTATAATCTAGGAAGTAATTCATGTCACTGGTTGTTATCTGATGGGAGATATAAAGGAGATAAGCAATGGCAACCTTACGGTTGCATGCTACATTTGTATACAGCAATGTAGGTATACAGTTATTGAATAAATATTAAAATAATAAATCTCGTTTTAGAGTTAAATAATAATTTGACAACTATTATTTTACTCTAATGGTGGGTTCATACTTTGAGTAAAGCTACACGCACACTGGTGCGATCACGGCCGCGATCACGATCTCCACGCGGCCGCGGTCAAAAGTTGCTAAAGAATCCATATGAGCCGTTTCATATTGGCGCGATCTAGTTTTGGAGACGAAGCGGCCTGGCGGCGTTCTATTCTGCGGTGGCGATCAGATTCAACTTGTCGAGTTTGATCGCGCGATCGCGACCCAATTGATAGGAATTTTCCGTTATTTTGTGTGTTTTTTCTTGTTGCAATTTAGAAATGGAGTTAACAGAGCAGCTAATTAAGGCTGTAAAACTACACAAAATTCTATATGATTTTTCCGATCCAAGTTACAAAAATAATAGAATTAAAAATAGAAAATTTGAGACAAAATTGGATTGCATAGTACATTTTTATTGTTTAAGTTTAAATTTTGTAGGTGAACATTTAAGAATGTTTTTTTTTCGGTATACATAACTCACATTTTTAATTTGTACCTATGTATACCTACAGGCCGGCGCACTACATATAGGTACGGCAGTGAAGTTGGTGTGTGCTAGAATGATCGCTCATGTTACCGCTGCCCTGATCGTGATCGCGGCTGTGATCGCACCAGTGTGCGTGTAGCTTTAGTCCTAACCTTACCTTTATTATTAATCCTAAGAATTTAACCTTAAGAACACGCTTATGGAAATGCCGTTCATACTTATAAGTAGGGTTGTAACGAGCCCTGTTTTTTAACTTGACCGAGTACCGAGTACTCGGCTAAAGGTAATGGCCGAGTACCTAGTACTCGGCTGCCGAGTAGTCTTAACAGTTTTACGACCTTTATCAATATATACTAATTATACTATACACCATAACATAATATTATATTTTATACATAATATAAATATATAATTTAACATTAAAGAAAGCTAGTTAAAATTCACTGAATTCCCCGGCCTTAAACCAATGATCTTGTTTGTTTTGCCTAGCGGCTGGGATTCCCCGACTACAACCCAATGACCTGGTTTGTTTTTCTTATGGAGATATTGTTTTATTCTGTGGTTCCCCATGCAAAGTGATATTTCTAATGTGCTGGATGCTGAATTGATTCTTTTAAGGTGCGGTGGCGACGTTGATTTTGTTTTAAGCAAAACTTATATGTGTAACTAATTTAAAAGTCAAAAATAATTTAAACAATTAATAATACCCTTTAAAGTTATATTAAAATGAGTGACAGTGCTGACTTCTTTTAGATTATAAGTATTAAATTATTATTTCACTGTTTGTGTCATTACTTATACTTATTATTATTACTTTGCTAAAATACATTAATTAAAGTTATGAATGAATAACTTTTTATTTTATTATTTGCCACTCTGAGTCTCATTTCTATCTGTTTTGGACATGCATAAATGGATTGTTTCTATTACTATACTTTACTCGGCCGAGTAAGGCCGAGCACCGAGTACATATTACTCGGTTAAAATTCTAGCCGAGCACCGAACTACTCTTTACTCGGTGCAGCCCTACTTATAAGAATATTCTAGTAAGCACTTGCCCATACCAGACAATTCTATTGTCTGATTCCCTTACTTCTCGACTTGACTAAAAGATGGCGCCCGAAAAAGTCTTTTAATTTCTGGCGGATACGTTGCGGTTGTGCAGGCAACCAGTAATACATTTTTAATTTCTGGCGGATGCGCCATTTTTCTTGACAATATTTTTATGGGACAACAGTAATTTTTATTTACAGGTTGAAAATTATTGAATTAGTATCGCTATTAAAAAATAGGGGTTGATGGTAGAAAGGTGAAAATTTAGGGTTGTATGTATTTTTTAATGCCACATCATAAAAAAAATATCCAAAAAATTAAAAAAAAATTGTGGTGGACCACCTTTATCACTTAGGGGTATAAAAAATTGATAACAACCTATTCTCAGACCTACTGAATATACATATAAAATTTCATCAAAGTCGGTTAAGCCGTTTTGGAGGAGTATGGTAACTAAAACTGTAACACTAGAATTTTAAAAATAAAATGGATTTCCTAAACCAAAAAATAAATGATTTATTAACATTTATTAAACCGCTAAATTCGACATTCGTCAAATATTTCGAGAATTCCTCTGAAAATTCTTAAAACCTCTAGTTTGTAGAGCGTGAGCCAATGAATTTTGAATTAGCATTAGCACTAAGAATATAAAATATCCCATATTTCTTAGGACCCATTAGGACTAAGGGTAATGTTAAGATCGATACGTTGGAAGCATGAAAGCTCGCGTTCGTTAACGTTCATTTATATTCTTGGGATTAGATCTTAGAACTAATGTTAGTGTTAGGGTTAAGATCGGAAGCATGAACGCACCATAAGGCCCACTGTCCACGGAGGTGTAGCTTTATAGACACGTCTTCGTCATTATACGTTTGGACTGCGCTTAGATGCTGCTTCCATGCAAAACTGCGAACCTCTGTCGACGGAGATGCTGCGTCACGCTCGCATGCAAGCTTATAGACAGAGAGCCAGCAAAGAAAAAAGGCTCTGAATTTACCAAAGCCAGTTTTTAGACAGTTGATTACAGTAGTTATGTACATACATATACCGCGGTCAGTCAAGCGAAAATTAGAACAGGGACCTCTGGGACGTGGTCAAAGTTGTGAAGATAACTTAGGTAATACAACGGATTTACTAAGGCTGAAAACCGTTATACATTATTATATATTATACATAAATAACGGCAATGTTAGTCAGTCAGCTGAATAGCGGAACAGTGCTGGTCAGTCGTCCCCAATATACGTAAAAAAATTAATTATATTTAATTTATATAATAAAAATAATTTTAATTTTGACATTGATCGATGTCCGTCAATAAAATGATGTCCCCAAATCAAATATTAATAAATATTAATCCAGGTTGTTAATTTGTTTATTACGCGCGGCAAGAGCTTTATGGTTGAAATATGGCAACATCGGCCCGCTGGTCGATAGACGACGCGACGGGACGAGTTGGCGGAAAACCCTATAAGCGCATGCGTTCTCAATAGGCAGTGTTGCCATTCTGTTCCTCTATAGGTAACTGTCCAGTTAACAACCTGTATATATTTTTTACGTATATTGGGGACGACTCACTAGCACTGTTCCGCTATTCATCTGACTGACTAACATTGCCATTAGTTATGTATAATATACAGGGTGAGTTTCTTACGATGTTCTCTATGGGTATCTCGAAAACTACTGGAGATAGAGAGTCAGTTAAATGGGGAAAGAATTGCAGTTCACAACCGAAAAAAACAAATTTTGGCTATTTCAAAAATTGTCCCTAATTCCATTATAATCTATTTTAGACATAAAGTTTTCAGATAAAAGTTATAGATAATCACATCCATAATGAGATTACATCCTCCGTTTTTTTCTAAAGCCTGTCATTTTTGACATATGCAACTAACATATGTTTTTTTTGAATGGAAACCATGGCTTCATAAAAAGCGCAATTTTTTAAGCTTTTCGTAATCGTAATTATGCAAACTCAGGGATAGGAAGAGGCGGACCAATTGCATGGGCCTCCTCGATCACCTGACCTATCCATTTTAGATTTTTTTATGCGGTATGGTTAACCACAAGGTTTACAAAAGAACTTATGAATTAAAAGAGGCACTCGAAGAGGCGGTACGGGAAAAGTTTATTAAGTTTTAGTTATTGTAAAGAACCGTTTAATAAAATATTCTGTCTTTTTATAAGTTATAAATCATAACAGAATAAGAATACCATACCAACGAAGTGAAATTAGTCAAGGAAAGATAAGAATTGGCTATAACTCAGTAATTTTTCGAAAAAACATATAAAATATATATATATATATATATATATATATATACATATATATATATATATATATATACTATATATATATATATATATATATATATATATATATACATATACATATATATATATATATATACCATAATATAGTATAAATACCTATACATATATATATGTATATATATATATATATATATATATATATATACATATATATATATATATATATATATAAATATATATATATACATATATATATATATATATATATATATATATATATATATATATATATATATATATATATATATATTATATATGTTTTTTCGAAAATTGCACTGAGTTATAGCCAATTGCTGTGACTAATTCGTTAACTAATTCCCACTTATAATTTACAGTATACTAAACTGTTATTTAATAACCTAAAAAAAGACAGAATACTTCCTATTAAACTGTTCTCACAATAATCCAAACTTAATAAACTTTTCCCCCATATATATATATATTTAAAACATATATATATATATATATATATATATATATATATATATATATATATATATATATATATATATATATATATATATATATATTATATATGTTTTCGAAAAATTACTGAGTTATAGCCAATTCTTATCTTTCCTTAAATATATATATATATATATATATATATATATATATATATATATATATATTTTTTTTTTTTTTTTTCACACTGTTAGTGGTAGTTCTAGTCCATGTCCGGGCTGTAACCAGCCAAGGGCACGACGAATATTGTCAATAAAGGTGAGACAATTCTTCGAATAATTCCGACGGTACCAAGCACAACTGCTTTTGCATCCACATTATGGTGTTGTTCAGGAGGTTTAGTTCTTTGATATGTTGGTTTGTCATTTTGTGCACAAGTCCATTGGCACTTATTATTAACGGTACTATAATCACCTTCCGCAGTTCCCAGATTGCTTTTATTTCCTGAGAAAGTGCAGCGTACTTGTTTATCTTATCTGCATAGGCTTTAGCCACGTTATAATCCTGCGGTACTGAGAAGTCGATTATGATGGCGGTTTTTCAGGTTTATTCCATATTACCATATCGGGTTTATTATGTCTACTCCTATATCTGTTTCTACTGTAAAGTCCCAGTATATCTTGGTGGTGTTATTCTCTAATACAGCTTTGGAACGTACATGTGGTGGGGGTAAATGTGTCAAGGAGGCCCTTATTCAGGCATACCAACTGGTGCACTACTTTTCCCATGTTATTATGTCTTTCTAGGTATCTGGTCCCAGCTATTTTACTGCATCCAGAAGACAAGTGCTGTACAGACTCCTCACTAATATTACACAAACGACATTTGTGTTTTCAACTTGTTGTTTTAATATATACCGTGCATATCTTCGGGTTTTACTACTTGGTCTTGAATGGATAGTATTGCGCCTTCGGTTCCTGGGAAGAGGTATCCAGCTGTTAGGTAGGTATTTGAGGCCTTGAAATCCACATCTTCTTGGTGTAAGGAGGCGTAAAATCTGCCATGCAGTTCTTTTTACTCTGCCAGCGCTGTTTCATCTGTCCAGCAAGATTTACAGCTTCCGGTTCTTGGTCGCTAGCCAGGTTGAGTGATGTATAGTTTTATCTAAGACTCGTATGCTTTTATACACAGGTGCATTGTTGGTGAGTAAATATTTTTCTTAATTTCTGTCTTTCTTCCTGGCTAGCAGACTCTAAACTGATTAGTCCTCGACCCCTTCATCCCTAGGTAAGTACAACCTTTCTATGGCCGAGTTTGGGTGTAGTATGCCATGCTTTGTAAGTAGAGATCTAATTTTCCGGTCCAGTCTTTCTAGATCCGTTATATATATATATATATATATATATATATATATATATATATATATATATATATATATATATATATATATATATATATATATATATATATATATATATATATATATATATATATATATATATATAAATATATATATATATATATATATATATATATATATATATATATATATATATATATATATATATAGTAGAGGATATATATACAGCAGGTATATATGGCGATATATATATAGTATAGGATATATATGGTAGAGGATATTAGAAAAGAGCAAAAACAACCTTAAAAATTCTGCTAAAATTTGCCCAGTTAAATGTAAATCGAAGTAGGGCGGCACATGACGGTAGTAGGTACATAGGTAAGTAGGGCGACACTATAGACGGCGATGTTCTCCTGATTACTGAGCCAAATAAATCGCTAGTCAGAGAAAAAGAGTATATCTGTGATCGTAACTTAAACACTGCTGTGATAATCCGAAATATATGTGATAGGACTGCTGTGATAAATATACAAACGGAGAATGACTTTGTGTGTGTTGAGTTTCAGACCTGTATTGTTATTGTGTGTTACGTGTCACCAAATGTAGAATTAAGTTACTTAGATAAGGTTTTATTAGATGTAGAAAAATACGTGTGTAGAAGTAAACCAACAATAGTTGTCGGCGATCTTAATTCTAAATCTCCTCTATGGGGATCTACAAAAGAAGACGCCAGAGGACGGCTCGTTGCAGATTGGCTGGCTCAAAATGACCTGTTAGTCGCAAATAATGGAGATGAACCAACTTTTGTGCGAAGAAACAGCAGATCACATCTTGATGTTACCTTTGGTACGACAAGAGCAATGGTACTGATGAGAAATTGGCGCGTTTTGACTGAGGAAAATCTTTCCGACCATCGAACAATAAAGTTCGAATTTGGGATTAATGATGGGAAGGAGAGAGGAGATATTCTGAAGACGCGCTGGAATTTTAAGCTAGACAAAGAGGAGAAGGTAAAGCTTTCAATAAGAAACAACATACCAACCTATAAAAATGTTGGAGGAGAGGAACTCATTAAATGTTTGCAAAAAGTATGTCGAGAAACTTTAGAAAATCAATCTTCAAAATATAATAGAAAACCAGCATACTGGTGGAATAGCGATATAGCGGACGCCCGAAAACAATGTCTGAGAGCTAGAAGAACTCTTACCAGATCGCACAGAAATGAATTATCCCAGACGAATTCAAATGAAGCCGAAACAGAGTACCGTATAGCGCGCAGTACCCTTAAGAAGAAGATTCTAAAATCAAAAGAGCAGTTATGGAGAGACATGTTAGACAATTTGGAAGAGGACATCTGGGGACAGGCATACAAGATCGTAACCAAGAAAATAAAGGTCAGACGTGCGATTCATAAAAAGACGCAGCTGCAAGAAGCGCAGAGGTTGTTTCCCAAAAGCGAGAGTATTAAATGGACCAAGGTACATTATGATCACTTCCCCCTAATTACTGATGAAGACATACAAAATTCAGCACGAAATCTTAAACGAGGCAAGGCACCGGGACCGGATGGCATACCGGTCGAGGTTGTCCAAATCTTGGCCGAGGAACAACCCAAAATTATCTCCAACCTCTTTAATGACCTCATCAAGGCTGCTAACTTCCCACAAATATGGAAATGTGCACAATTAGTACTTGTGGAAAAGCCAAAAAAGGAAGCTGATAAATCTTCATACCGACCTATATGCTTATTGGATTCTATGGGTAAACTTCTGGAAATGACCCTAAAGACAAAATTGGAAGAAGAAATAGAACAAAAAGGAGGTTTGAATAAGAGACAGTTTGGTTTTAGAAAAGGAATGAGTACAGTAGATCCACTTAGTAAGGTTACAAAAATGATTAAAAATCTGAAGGACATTAGCTTGACAAACAGGGACGTGATGCTGCTTATAACATTAGATGTTAAAAATGCTTTCAACACAGCATCCTAGAAAGTAATAATAAATGAACTCACGTCATATTGGAATGTTAGCCAGTATTTAATTGAAGGCATCAAGAGTTATTTAAGTGATCGATCGATTCTGGTGGCAGACTGCGCTATGGAAATGACAAAAGGCGTGCCCCAGGGATCCATACTAGGTCCGCTTCTCTGGAATATTCTCTATGACGGACTTCTCAGGCTTCAATTCCCCTATGGAACTGAAGTACTGGCCTACGCTGATGACATTGCTTTAATTATTAGGACTAGAAGCGCGGAGGAAATAACTGCGATAGCAGAACAGGCAACGTCCCAGGTATGTTCCTGGATGGAGGAGGTAGGATTGGAAATTGCCCCTCAAAAAACAGAATGTGTTGCACTCGTAGGAGGCCGCAAATTGTCAGGCCGAGGCATTTTAGTAAAGGACAAAGTCATTGTGCTTAAAAGCACAGTAAAATACCTTGGAGTAACGTTTCAGGCTGGAGGTAACTTTACTCAGCACATACGCACGGTTGCAGCGAAGGCAGAGAGGCAATGTATACTGCTAACAAAACTTATGCCGAACTGGTCCATTATGGGGGAAACCAAGCGCAGAACGTTGGCCGCCGTTCAGACGTCTACCATTCTGTATGCTTCCGAGGTCTGGGGAAGGGCCGTTGAAGTGAAGAAGAATAGGGAATGGTTGAGGGCAGTTCAAAGGCGATTGGCGCTGCAAATATGTCGAGGGTACCGCACTATATCAGCAGATGCGGCAGAAGTAATTAGTTGCATGATACCGATAGATCTTCTAATACAAGAGAGGATGCAGAGAAAGGCGTGTCCGAATAGATAGCGAGAGTATAACCGGGAAAAAATACTGAACACATGGAGCGACAGATGGAAATACAATGTAGACGGGAAAGCGCAGTGGACAAGACAACTTATACCACATATAAGAAACTGGATAGACCGGAGCCAGGAGAAGTTACCTACGCTATGACACAATGTTTATCAGGACACGGATGCTTCAAGAATTACTTATATAAAATGAAACTTACCGATAGTCCAAAATGCATCTACGGTGACCACGATAACGACACAGCAGAGCACACAATCCTGGAATGCAAAAGGTGGACCTATGAAAGAAATAAATTAATGGAGAGTCTAAATACAGAGAAACTAACTTACACTAACTTGGTTCCAACGATGCTTAAGTCAAATGAGAACTGGAAAGCAGTCCGGGAATATATGGAGGCGCTGATATCTGCAAAGGAAAACGAAGCCAAAAGGTTTGGAAAGTAAAAAAAAAGAAGAATAATTTGAGTGTACTTACCATACTGCTCTAGTACTGCTTTGTACTTACCACACTCGCTAGTGTCCAACTTTGACTGAAGTGCTCAATTACCTGTAACATCACAATAAAACTGCCTCCCCCAGAAGTAATGCCGAAAGGTAGTTCCTTGGGGAGATACTCAAAGCGGTTTGTGGAGGTTTTTTAGTCGGTAAGGTACCTCAACCACCCCGACAGTACCACTTACGGTCTCGGTTTGCAGATTTTTCCCCACGAAAAAAAAAAAAAAAAAAAAAAATATATATATATATATATATATATATATATATATATATATATATATATATATGCCTTCTTTTTAGCTATATATATGCAGATAAAGCTTATATCGCAGAAAAGCTTAAAAAATGGCGCTTTTTGTGAAGTCATGGCCAACTATGGTTTCCATTTAAAGAAACATATGTTTGTGTCATATGTCAAAAATGACAGGCTTGGGAAAAAATCGGAGAACACAAGCTCATTAGGGATGTGATTATCTACAACTTTTATCTGAAAACTTTTTGTCTAAAATAGATCATAATGGAATTAGGGACAATTTTTAAAATATCCGAAATTTGTTTTTTTCGAAATATCTAGTAAGCCATGAACTTTTTCAAAAATCTGAAAGGCGCATATTTATGACCCCAAAAATCTGCAATTCTTTCCCCATTTAACCGACTCTCTATCTCCAGTAGTTTCCGAGATACCCATAGAGAACGTCGTAAGAAACTCACCCTGTATATATGTATAACGATTTTTAGCCTTAGTCAATTCGTTGCATTATCTAAGTTATCTTCACAACTTTGGACCACGTCCTCGAGGTTCCTGTTCTAATTTTTTTAATGTACATAACTACTGTAATCAACTTTCTAAAAACTGGCTTTGGTAAATTCAGAGAGTTTTTTCGGCGCTGCCTCTTAGACTACTATGACGCCTGCCGTACTGCCGTAACTTGTTTATTTTTATCAAAATGGCAAGTACGGTTGCAAGATTTGTGCAGATTGTGGAAAAATATCCATATTTGTATAATAATTATCTTGGTGAATATGCCAGAAGAGAAAAGATACGTATACCTGAAAGGGCTTGGAATGAGGTGGCGAATGAAATAAAATGTACAGATTAGTACCCTGGTGTTGCCTATCGTCGTTCTGTATTATATCAAACTAACGTCTTCATCGTTGAACGACATTGTCACAAATTGATGAAAACGTAAGCTTGTCATATGCTTCGTGGAGAGAGTTTAGTACGCTAGGCTACACCGGCTACACAAGCTGCACGGCGCATTTTGAAGCGTCTACGAAGCTACGCTTTCGTGGACAGTGGGCCTAAAGTTCTTATTATTCATGAACTTCATTCTCTCAATAACTTGTTTTACTTTCAGTGATACTAGAAGATGCTTGAGGTACATTGCTTATTATGGCTTACAAACGCACTTTGTTTTTATTGGTGATGAAAGAATCAGACAGCTGTATCTGGGATTAGCTAAACATTTAGCCCAACATGAAGAATCAACCAAATACCCTATCGATCAAAATTTATCACACGTTGATAATAATTTAAATTTTAAATTAGATTTTTACTGGTCGCCCGTTGTTTCTAAGGATATGATGGATATTTTTCTGTTGGTAAATTTTTGGACACTTATAAATCAATGTTAAGGGACAGTTTTTAGGAATTGGGAGGAGTCAGAAAATCCACCATCTGTCATTGTTGCTGGTTCGGCATTGTGGTCTATTTTAAAATCAAATGATTCTATATCAATGTTGGATCAGTACAAATGCAACATCACAAGATTAGTTCAGCCCATAAGTCAATTAACTGAAAAGAATTCAAAGGTCCTGTGGGCGCTTCAAGGTCCAATTAATACAGAAAAATCAGTTACTGACAAATCATCAGCTGCAAATAATTTAATAGACTTGTATAACAAGGCAGCTATAGAAGTATGGGTTTCTTTATTATTTTCGTATGCGTATAAAAAGAGTATACAATTTTTCTCCCAATATTGAATTTCAATGCATTTCCCACAAAAGTCTCCCCTTTGGTTTTAGGAAGCTTTCTGCGCTTACTCGAACTGTCTTTTTGACAGAATGACAGAGCACTTTGATTGGTCAGTTTCAAATCATACGTTTTATTTTATTGAAAATTGAGGTTAAAGACGTTCAAATATTGAACAAAAAGTGGAAGCTTTTGGTTAAATATTCTGAAATAAGTTAAGTTTAAGAATGTAATATTATGTCACGGTCTATGCAAAGCTTTTTTGACCAAATATTGGCATATATCTTCGATTTATTTATTTTCCAATGTTTATTTTTTCTATATCTATTAGAAACTCATTTTTTACTGTACATTTATAGAATAATTGCTCATGTATTTATGATCATTACTCACCATCAGTCCTGGTTTAAAAGAAAACAAAAGTAATTTATTTATTTTAACACATATTTTTTATTAAACAAATATAAATAAAAGTATGTACATATTTAAAGTTTATACAAAATCAAACTACATACAAAAAATACAATTTGCATTGTTGCATTATAAAAAAGATTATAAATATCTAAAATAGTAATCTTTAAAAGTCACAAAGATTAAAACACAAGCTTATATTAAAACCTTTATCTAAGGAAAAAACATGGAAAAAACACTAAATACTAATTGTCTCTCGATTTTCTGTTCTTCAATACTGGGACATATATCCCCTCGTTGCTTATATGGGGAGGCAGCGGTCTACTCTTTTAAAGGTATTTAATTGTAAAATGTCTTTTACATATTACTGCTATTTATAGGTGCTTTCCTATTCAAAAGCTGATCTGTGGTGGAGTGCACGCTTAATTAGTCAAGGATTGGTACTTGAAAGCCCTGATGGTATATATTTAGCAGAGAAGTCATTAAAGCACACTACCCAAATTTTGCTAAACATGTATTGTAACGATTATATGAATTTTAATGATGGAACATGTTGTAGTTCAATGGAGACTTGTACAACATTACAGATTGTGACGTTTGCGATTTTATCTATATGGTATAGGTATTTTAAATACACTCAGATGCAAAAAAAACAACATTTTTTTCGTCAAATTTAAATTGTATTTTTAACTCTATTTTCATGATTTTTTTAGCAAAATCCATTGCGTTTTTTTGGCATCTGAGTGTATATTTGAACGGAAATAATATCTTTGTAATTTTAGTGTGCTCATAGCGGTATTTATGGGTCTTCAAGCCATTTTCCAAAGGATTAAAAATAAAACAGCACAGAAATATCAACCGCTTCCTGATACAGATTCTTATCCTCCACCATCCAATATAAACAATTACAGCACAGTTTTTAATGCTTTAACAAAACTTTCATTAATAATGGCGTATTTCTTTATCTGCGATAGAACCAATTTTTTTATGAAAGAAAATAAATATTATTCAGAATTCAGTTTTTGGTTACCTATTGGTTATGTTACCGTTTTGGGTTTGTTTTTCACAGAGGATAGTAAACGGACAAAAATTTTACATAAAGATCAGTTGAATGAATGTAAAGGATGGATGCAAATAGTAATTTTGGTATATCACGTTATTGGAGCAAGTCAGATTTTGGTAATTAAAATACGCATAAAAGTATTAATATCTGCTTACTTGTTCTTATTAGGATACGGATATTTTTCATATGTATGGCATAGAAATGACATTAGTATTGTAAGTTTGTTTAAAACATTATTTAAATTAAATTTTATGACAGTTACTTTATGCCTTTGTATGAATCGGCCGTATCAGTTTTATTATTTCGGCCCTTTGTTATCTTTTTGGTATCTTATAACATACTGTTTTTTGGCGTTCCCACCTTATATAACAGCACACCATTGTGAGAATAACATAAAATACTATTTTTATCTACTGATGAAATTCATTTGCTTGTTTAGTATACTTACGATTCTTTTTGTCCGAAGTCTTTTTTGAAAAAATATTCGTGATGCGACCTTGGAAAGCTTTATTTGTTACAACCAACGATGATATACGGGAATGGTGGTTCCGATGGAAACTAGATCGATATTCAACAATGTATGGGATGGCTTTTAGTGCTCTACTAATAATAGGTCAAAAATACAACATAATCGATGATAATAATCATTCAAATTTATTTTCGAAACGAATGGCTCTTAGTTTTACGTTATTAGCATTTTTAGGATTAGGAATTTATACAACTATTACGTTTCTATGTGACAGTGATTTAGAATGCGACGAAATCCATTTATATGTTGCATTTATACCTTTTGTTAGTTTTATATTTCTCAGAAATGTTTCAGGAATTTTAAGAACAAGGTATTCCACTTTTTTTGCTTGGTTTGGAGAAATTCATCTGGAGCTATTTCTTAGTCAGTATCACATCTGGTTGGCCGCTAATACTCATGGAGTACTAGTGTTAATCCCCGGCTTTCCAGTACTAAATTTAATAATAACAACTTACATATTTGTCTGCGCATCTCATGAAATGCATCATATTATAAAAGTCTTATTACCTTATGCAGTTCCTGACGATTGGAAATTTGTATTAAGAAATTTTATTTTATTTTTGGCTATTCTAGTGCCTATTGGTATAAATGATGGAATGTTTTAAATTATATTTCGTAGCTACGTTTCTATGACTGAGTAAAATGGCGAATATTCCCATTACATATACTGCTTTAGGATGAGAGAGAACCCTGAACCATTGATTGAAAGAATTGAGAAGATACGCAACCTAATGGGCGAATTCGTGACAAGGCTGATTTGATTTCCCCTTACATCTCAAGTGCTGTACAGTGGAGCCACCAATCGTTCTGCCAGCATCGCATAAAACACTTATTTTCTCTAATTCGGCCAGCGAAGGCTTATAGAAGGCGGTGTGGAACCGAAAGTTATGTGTCGCCATATTAAAATGTGTAATATCTGTAATACGTTTGACGAAAATATCTTTGGATGAAAAATCGTATTTATGTATTCAAAATTAGTGATGGGATAACTCAAGGGAAAATTCGCTATAGTAGTCGATTATTGAAATAACCGACAAGCGATCCTAGAATGTAATAAATTGAAATCCGATTTTAATGTGACATACTCGATAAAAAGCCGAGCGAATTTTCTACATACATTGCAGGTAGCAAATTTATACGACGTTATCCGTTGCGTATCTGAGGGACAACATTTTACGACCTACATCGACAATGCTTTGAAATAAACTAAATCAAGCGAATCGCTTGCTACTTGCCATTCATCACCGGAAGAATATGTGCCCTGCGCACGCAGCTTACTGCTTGGCGTTAGAGTACTTATAACAAGCGACGGTCGAAACCCCATATTTTTAAACATGAGCGATATTTCGCTCGATTATTGCAATCGCTTGAAACTCGAGTACTCGATTATTGAAATTAATCGGTTTTTCCCATCTCTATTGAAAATTTATGTGTGTTAAACATAGAATAAACAACAAAAATATTTTTTTATAGGTACTGAATATTTCGTAGGGTCGAAAAAGTCGTTTAGATGGCTTGGGAGTGATGATTATTGGCATTTACATAATATTTTACATATGAAATAACAGCAATCTTGACTTCCAAGCCAACTCTAACGCCGTTCTTATATATATACTAAATTGTTTAATGATAGAAAATCCGTATTATTAACGTACTGTACCCTAAATCAGTAAATTTATGGATTAATCAGTAGTTATGGCAACACTGCCTCCGGCAACCACTCATTTTGTCGACTAAAAGCAGAACCACCCGCAGAACTACGGTACAGTATTCTTTATCCGCTGCGCTAAACGACAATCTTTATCTCGGACAAGCTGAGCATACATCTTACGGCGCATTCTCACGACTCGTGTACTTGACAAACATTTGTAATTAGTATACAGGATATACATGGTGCTTCGGGCATCTATACAGACTTTCTAAATTATTATAGGCCGTATTCTCGCCAGACCCTGTATTGCCAATAAAAAATACTTGCCAAGTAGACAAGTCGTGGGAATGCGCCTTTATTTTTTATTTAAGAGGGCGAAGAACATAGGGCATATTTTCTCGTTTTTATAATTAACAAGTACTTAATTTTGTGAACTGTTTAGTATTTAATAAATAAATTTTCTTTTGAAGCAGAGTGTTTAATTAATGTTGACAGACCTGTAGAAGAAAATCATAATAGATTTGACATATTTTGACATAACTTGTGATTGTTATGTTTGACCAAGCAGTGCCTTCTATTAAAAGATCAGCCTACGGGCGAGATTTATGACGTCACGCTAGTTAGATATAACGGATTAATAAATATGATGTAGAATACATGGAAAACATAATTATTCCTCAGATTTTTGGTTTGTATTTTAAAAATGATATAGTTTAAATGAAATATACATAATATACAGTTAATAACTACAACATATATACCTATTTATAGTAATAAATACTTTGGCAAATAAACTATGAACCATACAAATGCAGCAAATGTTTTACAATGTACAAATAATGTATAGGTACATAAGATAATGGGTAAAATGTAAATATATTTTAAATTTTGGGGTTTGAAAATCGATCTAATTTAACAAAAACATTTAATATCTACTAATAGTGATGTATTATTATTTGCATTCACAAAATTTATATGTATATTTTGCAAGTATCAATGTTCGAAAAATTATATTTACAAATAATACAATATTATCTAAAAAAAGGCGTCAGCGATGGCTATGAAATGAAGATCGCTGGCATTTTATATGTTAAATTATTCTAAGATTTTTGATTTTCTTGGGATTTTAGATTCGGGAAAAACGCTGATTAAGTTTTCATTTGGGTTTTCATTATTTTTATTTGGTTTAAAAAAAACGTTTCGGCTAACTATAGCCTTCACAGTGTTGTGTCATATGAGAAAAATAGTGTCGAATATAATCCAAAAAATTACATATACAATATAATTCACACCTCATAATGTTTACTGCAATTAATAAACTAATATAAACTTATCAAAAGATGACCACATATTTTTTAAAATTATTATTCTTAACACTAAAATTATCTACATTGACTATGGAGTACGCAGTAAACATTATGTGCGTGGTGTGAATATTTTATATGCAATTTTTGGATTATATTCGACACTATTTTTTTCATATGACACAACACTGATGGAGGCTATAATGTTAGCCGAACCTGTTTTTTTTTTAAACCAAATAAAAAATAATGAAAAACCAAATGAAAAATCAATCAGCGTTTTTCCCGAACCTAAATTCCAAGAAAATCAAAAAATTTAGAATATTTAGAATCAAGGTTCAAGAATATCAAATTTTCCAAGATTGTAAAATTCTAGTTAATTATTTTATGTGTACATTTATTTAGGGAATGTCATCGATGTTCATTTCCAAGCCAACTAGACGCCGATTTTTTTCGATGATACGGTATAATTCTTACGTAAAATGTAAATAACATTAGACCAATTAAAACAAAGAAATATGAATTTCTTAGTATTTTTAGTAATACCTTTATTCTTAAAACTTAATTTTGTATTATGCAAATATACCAATTTTATTGTTATTTTATTCATATTGTATTCAGCCATCACTTAAATATTTGATATTAATTTGGTATTATAAATAATCAATACTATTCATTAAAAATTACCGAACAAATATATGTTATGCTTAACATACATTATATATTATCAAACAAAAACACATTCTTCTTTTAAACTGTATCAGTCTTGTCTTTACAAAAATCTTTTTTAAAATTTGAACTCAAAATAATAATAATCTTTTTCATGATCTCTAATACACATATTCTTTATTTTTCCCTAGTTCATAATACCTACTTACGTGTTTGAATCTATCGAAGCTGAACCAGCAACACTTGGAGTGGAGATTCCACAATATGAATAAAATAAACATAATTGTCCAGTTTTCATTAATACCATCATGGGAGAATATTATTTTTAAATTTATTAAAGATATTTTCAATAAAATTCTCTTGATTTATAACTCGTACCCACTTTTCTTGCTCTTCCGGACACTTTAGGCTGCCTAGTATAATAACTATCCTTAGTAACTATCCTTTCCACCAGGAACACAACAAAGATGAGGCATAGCACCAATAACACACTCCACTTAAGCTTTATTGATGAATTGTTAGAGTCTTAAAAAACACACACAAAAATCACGATAAGTAAAAAATGTATGGGCACTTTTAGGTTAAATCACTTGCACAACGTGTAATTTTTAAAATTTCTATTTTTTTATGCGAAACCGAGAGTGACCATATATCTGGTAGTAGTTTATGTCACTTCAACACCAAAATAATTAGTTTTTTGCACTACAATAATAAATAATACCAAAAATCAAAGAGTTAAAAC
Organism: Sitophilus oryzae; assembly: GCF_002938485.1. Lineage (NCBI taxonomy): Eukaryota > Metazoa > Arthropoda > Insecta > Coleoptera > Curculionidae > Sitophilus > Sitophilus oryzae. The sequence continues at coordinate 1,292,917 of NW_022147154.1, forward strand.
CAAAAATCAACCGACAAAATATGAAACGGAATCTAACCCAATATCTAAGTATGTACAGCTGATGAAGTAAACAAAAGTCCGCCCGTGGGCTGATCTTTTAATAGAAGGCACTGGACCAAGACCGGATTATTTTAAATCATAACTCAAGAACGAATGTATATAAATGATTGAAAATGAACAATTTCCTTCATTTCAAAGAGTTCTTTAATAAGCTTCAAATACATTTTTCTGTAAAGTAAAATAGGGAAAACTTCTTAATCATTTTTAAAATTTACATGGGATTTCCTATGTTCGGGTCGACAGTGCAACACACGGTAGATAATCGCACACACTTAAAAGAGCTGTCGGTTTGAAGTCCGCAGGGCAGTCGCAGTCCTTTCCGGGCTTCAGGATGGCAACAATCTTCGTTTGCCTTGAACAAGCTCGGCAGTTTTTCCGTCTGCTGGGTATTGTAAAACTTTTCAAGTCATTGCATAGTTTGGAGTCCTAGGTATTTTAAAGATGCTGTACATATTCCATTTAAGTCAGCAGCTTTCCCTAGTTTCATTTTTTTAATGCCTCCATGATATCTGTGACATACGAGGAAATCTTGACAAGTTGCAAATGTAAAATGTCTTTCAGTTAGGATTAGTCTAGCCAGTTATAGAATTTAAATAGCAGACATATTTGTAATAAATATGTAATATTTTTTACCCCATACCAACCACATGGAGAAGAGCAAAAGTAATCTTCATACCCAAAATAGGCAAAACTGACTGGACAAATCCCAAGTCATTTAGGCCTATTTGTCTCACATCGTTCATACTAAAAACGCTGGAGAAAGTAGTTGACAACCATATTGGAGAAAATCATCTAAAGGTTAAACCACTGCATGATAGTCAGCATGCATATAGAACGGGCAGATCCACAGAAACTGCTCTGTACCAATTAACGGAGCTAATACAGACAAGTCTGGATAGCAAAGAAACAGCAATTTGTGCCTTCTTGGATATTGCGGGGGCGTTTGACAATATACCACATAAGGTGGTCAGGCGATCTCTAGAAACAAGAGGGGTGAACAGAACTATTATTCGCTGGTTTTGGGAAATGCTGTCAACACGAACAGCAGAGGCTCAGATGGGCACCAAAACTGTAGCTGTTAAAACAACGCAAGGAACTCCACAAGGTGGAGTAACCTCCCCTTTGCTGTGGAGCTTGGTGGTGGATGAACTACTAGATGAATTAACTCTAGCGGGAATACACTGCATTGGGTATGCAGATGACATAGTCATGATCGCTCGGGGGAAACATGAAGGCACCTTGTGTGATATTATCCAAAGAGGACTCCGTATCACTGAGAGATGGTGTAGGACTGTCGGGCTGAGTATCAACTCAGACAAAACCGCGATAGTGCCATTCACCAGAAGGCGAAGTCTGAAAAACTTGAAAAGAATCCAACTAGATGGAAAGGAAATACTGCCAACACAGGAAGTTAAATACCTGGGAATAACCCTGGACAGTAAACTCCTGTGGAACAGGCATATTAAGAACACTACCAGCAAAGCCATAAAGGCTCTCATGATATGCAGAAGACTGGCCGGAAATAGATGGGGCTGCTCCCCTAACATTTTGCGCTGGATGTATACCATGATAGTAAGACCCATGATTACTTATGGAGCAGTTGCCTGGTACACAAAACTGAGCAACGGACGGCAAGGCTAAACCTATGCAAAGTCCAGAGACTAGCATGTGTGTGCATCACAGGAGCCATGAGAACCTGTCCAACAGCAGCAATGGAGGTCATTCTAGATCTAACACCACTGCACATTGTCATTGGTAGATATGCCAATGCGACAATGATTAGAATGGTCACTAACGGAATTAGTACTGGGAGAATTGTCAGATCAGGGGCTTGGAACACCCTCAAAAAGGAAATACCACTTCTGCAACTCCCAATGGACGATATGCCAAGAACGTACAACTTTGACAAACATGTCAATGTAGTATTGAGCAATAAGAAGGATTGGAAGAGCGAAACGCTTGCCCAGCAGTTAAAAGACCATACCATAACTTGGTATACTGATGCTTCCAAAACCAATACGGGAACAGGGATCGGAGTGTTTGGGCCGAGAGCTAATTACTCCGAACCAATGGGCACTTACCCTAGTATCCTACAGGCAGAAATCTACGCTATCGAGAGATGCGTACAACTTATCTTAGATAGGAACTATCGGAAACAAGAAATAGCCATCTTATCTGATAGTCAAGCAGCATTAAAGGCGATCAACTCAGTATCAATCAATTCGAAATTGGTCAAAGAATGCATAGAGAAGCTGAATAAATTAGCCAAAGAAAACAAAGTCCTCCTACACTGGGTGCCTGCTCACCAAGGGATAGAAGGCAATGAAAAAGCAAATAATCTAGCTAGGAAAGGAGCGAACACTCCACTAACTGGACCAGAACCGTTCTGCTTTCCAAGTGGGAACCAACTCAAGGCGGAACTCAAGAACTTGGAAGATTCCATCCGCAACCTGGAATGGAAATCTTGTAATGGTCTAAGACACTCGAAGAAGTTTCTGAGGGCTTATGATCAAGAAAAATCACAGACCTTCCTGGGTCTGAGTAAGAACAATCTTCGGATTGTCACGGGGTTTTTAACAGGACACTGTCTCCTCAATGGACACCTCAGTAGATTGAAACTAAGAGGAAACGGCGAATGCAGATTCTGTGGGGAAGATGGGGAAACACCAGTACACCTCATCACTGAGTGCGCCGAGACGACAACCATTCGTGCCATGAATTTTGGTACGACTGATATTGGAGATGGAGAACTACCCTCTATAAAACCGTCCCAGATACTGGCTTTTGTCAAAGCCCTGGGACTGTATGATGAGTTATGATTCAAGAAAGGGGGACACAATGGATCTGTAAGGTCGAAGTGATTAACCCCCCTCCCACTCATTCTAAAATTCATTCTTCTACCCCATATCATTAAAATGTTTTATAATCAAACTAGGTTTGATTTTGACAGTTGAGTTTTTCTTGTATATGTAAATATTATCTTAACATTTATGTCTCTTTATTATTTTGTTATATGATAATAATGTTGAATGAAAATGACCTATAAAAATACATATATGTGATCTTAAAATAAATTAATCAAAATTGTCTGTATAATTTTATTTTTACCTTTTCTGACGTAAAATATTGTTTAATATTTAATAATGTATTAGTATTTTGTGTTGATATTGTTAACTGGACAGTTACTTATAGGGGACCAGAATGGCAACTCCTCAAACCTATTGAGAACTCATGCACTTACAGGGTTTTCTGCCGACTCGTCCCGTCGCGTCGTCTATCGACGAGCGGGCCGAGGTTGCCATATTTTAACCATAAAGCTCTTGCCGCGAGTAATAAACAAATTAACAACCTGTATAGGCTTGGTACATACTCCGCCGGTACTGCCACCATCGGAGAATACGGTAAACAGACGACTAAACACTAAACATATACACAGATTTAAATAGTGAGTACACAAAATAAAATGTTAAAAAAATGTTAAAACCTACTACAAGGCTTGGATTTGGGTCCTAATTTCCGTATATAACAAGAGAAACTGTACCATTGCTAAGAAACGTGGAAGGAGAGAGGCAGCTTTGTGATGGTTGCGCCTCATAGAAATCACAAAACTGAAATCCAGCTCTGAATCCAGTACTTAAAATTCTATGGAAGGGACATCATGCTTCACGTTCCTCATGCAAAGTTCAGTTTTCAAATTACTGCGATTATTGACCTATTTTCATTATAAAAAAATGACCATATTCCATAACGATATTCTTATAACGCGATGTTAGATGCCCAGAAACATATCTAATGATTTTATGCGGCGATCGCCTGATTTAGTTTATTTCAAAGCATTGTCGATGTAGGTTCTAAAATTTTGTCTCTCAGATACGCAACGGATAAATATACCGGGTGCGTCTCAAAAGTGGATCACCCCTATAACTTTTTTTTTCAGATAAAACAACGAGATTTGGTATGTTAGTATATGACATAAATTAGGATTGATTGACATATTCAATTATTTTCGGTCACTTCCGGTTTCAACGGAAATGACTGCAACTTTTGATTTTTAAATCGCACCCTCGGTATTTTTTTACTTTATTCGGTAGAAAATGACACTCTGAATAGAATGACATATCACATGTCAACTTTTGACATTTTCGCATATATATTGTTTATTTGAAATTGTAACATGCGGTTCATAACGACAATTTGACTCGAAGTACCAAGTGTGTGGTAACAAATTATTTGTAAAAAATTCTTTTTCGAAATATGCTAATGATCCACCCTCGTTCCATTTGAAAAAAATTGAGATATGATCAAAAATATGATTTGGGCATCTTTTAACCGGCCAGGGCAAGACACTAAAAACATTAGACGATCAAATCTATTTTTCCAAGGCTCCTTGATTAAAAATTAGTGTTTTTAACACAGCCATGGCACTCTAGATTGAAATTTAAAATACAACTTGTTTTTAAGAGAATATGTCAAAAGTTGACATATGATACGTCATTCTATTTAGAATGTCATTTTCTATCGAATAAAGTAAAAAAAATACCGAGGTCATTTCCGGTGAAACAGGAAGTGACAGAAAACAATTGAATACGTCAATCAATCCTAATTTATGTCATATACTAACATACCAAATCTCATTTTTTTTATCTAAAAAAATAAAATAGTAATAGGAGTGAGCCACTTTTGAGACGCACCCGGTATACACGGCGTCGTATAAATTTGCTACCTGCAATGTATGTAGAAAATTCGCTCGGCTTTTTATCGAGTAGGTCACATTAAAATCGGATTTCAATCTATTTCATTCTAGGATCGCTTTAGTTCGTCGCTTGGTACTCGGCACTTGCATCGCTCGTTCTTAATCGAGCGATGTCGGTTATTTCAATAATCCAGTACTCGAGCGAATTTTCCCATCACTAGACATAATAAATAAATAAATAAATAAATAACGTCTTTATTTTTTACTCGGCGAAATTCAGCAGAGCTGTTAAGTTAACCGAGCATATAAAAAAAGTAAATAATATAATACATTCTTAAAAAATAACATTCAAAGAAAAAAGAATTAGTAAGAAAAATGAAAATTAACAATATACTTTAGATAAAGAAAAATCAACAACTTAATAAGTTAAAGCAAAAACAGTAAAAAATGAAAATTGTTCCGTAAATGATACAAAAATTAATAAATCAAATTATTGTGTAATTCTATATCCGCTCAACATATAAGTTTTTAATTTTGTTTTGAAAGTGAACGTGTTTAAATCAAGGGAGTATAGATTCAAGTTGGAATTGTACATCTTGGATGCCAGGTAGGAGAAAGAACGCTGATATAGCGCCGTGCGATGTTTGGGAATTTCCATATTATTACACTGCCTTATAGCATAGTTAGAGTATCGAAATTTAAGTTTATTAGTTAAATACTCAGGAAAACCATTCCGCAAAATTCTGTGTAAAAAACATGCAAAATGTAACTTTTGTCTGTCTTCAATATTTAGCCAATTCAACATATCTAGTTTATATGTAACATGGTCTCTCGATCTTAATCCGTATATTAAGCGAATACATGAATTCTGTACTTTCTGTAACTGTCTCAGATTTTTGATCGAGACAAGGCCCGTAAACAAAATTACAATAATTGGACTGTGATAATACAAGAGCCTCACATAATTGCTTTTTTAATTTATAGTTTAGAAAATCTTTGTTTTTGTATAGGTTTCTTAAGGAGATGAACGATGCCCTGACCACTTTACTCACTTGAGATCTAAACCTCAACTGCGAGTCAAATATAAGTCCTAAATATTTTGATTCCCTTTCTACGGAGATAATCGAATCAGACATTTTTATTTTCATGTTCTGGGCCGCCCAGTTATTATTTGGTCCGAAGTAAACGATTACTGACTTTGTCGGATTTAGTTTTAACCCGTTCTTGCTGGAATAAGTGTATATTTTTCTAAACACTGTTCAACTTTGTTCTGGGCTTCGTATGCTTCTGATTTTCTAAAACTTAAATGTAATTGGGTATCGTCGGCATATCTATGCATTTTGCAGTGGTTATCGTCCACTGCCATGTCCATGGTGTATATAATAAAAAGTAACGGACCGAGAATGGATCCCTGAGGAACGCCCTTAGTAGTAAACTTTGCCTCCGATTGATTACCATTAATCGAAACAAATTGGGACCTATCAACTAGATAGCTGTGAAAGAAATTAACAGCAGCCACAGAGAACCCGTAATACCTAAGTTTAGCACAAAGCAACATGTGGTCCAACGCGTCAAATGCCTTACTATAATCCAGCATTATCAAAGCAGAAGTTCGACCTTCATCAGCTGCAGATATAATGTCGTCAAGCACACTTAATAACACAGAAGCTGCGCTATATCCCTTTCGAAAGCCTGACTGAGTGGGCGGTATAAGGTTCGAATCGTTCAGATAACTAACAAGTTGTATGTATATCGTCTTTTCAAATATCTTTGACAAGGTAGGTAAAAGGCTTATGGGTCTTAAATCTGAAAAACTACCAGGATTATTTATTTTAGGAATAGGCGTTACAGTAGCTACCTTCCATTGAGTCGGATAAACTCTAAGATCACAGATAAGATCCCCAAGCGATTCGCTTCCACACATGTAAATATCGACCAGAGAACAAGACTTGCTAGCGCGGTATGTAGTAATAGTCCATTAAAGTAAAAAAATGTGTTGGGAAATGTTCACATAAAAACCAGTTTTTGTATTTTGTCTATTTTTTTTAATTTTATCTTGTACCTACTAGGTATTGTTCAAATTCGAACAAATTCACAAAAATAAAAATAAATTTAATGTTTATAATTAAAACCACACTCCATCATCTTCTTCTTGTATATTTTCTTGATCAGGTTGAATCTCTTGTGAAATTTCCTCATCTTCACTTTCACTCACTGCTAAATCATCGTGAATTTTTATACCTTGACGTGGCATTGTTTCTTCAACTTTTCTTACTACTGTTAGTCCAGACATTAGAAAATCGGAAGGGTCATAATTCGGATCTATATCCATACTTTCCTCTGTAAAATAAGGTGTCGAATAACATATTACGTTATAATATACGGTCCTGTACACTTTATCTCCCTGGTCTATATTTCAATGCATGCGATAGAGATAAATATAAATGACCGGTTAACAGGCAGAGAGACGAAATAAAAAGCGACATACAGTGTTGCCGGTTTTTATGTGTGTAGGTAGGGATATGTGTGGATAGATAATAAATGTCGCAAAAAAAATATTTTAAAAACTTTCATGTATACTACTGAAATGAAGATAATATATATAGCTAAATATAATCTATTACAGCTGTAGTACTAATTGTGAAAAATAAGCGGTTTGAAATTTGATGCAAAACCCGGCAATACCGTATAGAAGGAATGTATCAACCCAACTTTTATCTCTATTTAATACATATAATTTTTGCTTAAGCTGTCTACATCACTGAATTACACGTTAAAGTCCAGACCATGCAGTTTTGATGACCAGATCGGTATATTATATTGTATTGTGTCTAAAATTGAAAGGAAAAATTGGTGACAAAATTACGAATTTTATTTGACACTTGTTAAATGTCAAAGTAAAACAAGTAGCCTTTAAACATTGCGACGTAACTATATGCATGATATAAATAAGTAGTGATGCTATATTATTGTTCTTACTTCTGAAGTTCTTTTGAAGTTCCTATAGTGTTTAAACAGTAATTAAATCCGAATAAATAAGGTTCCGAAAACCCTACTCGGTATGTACCATGTGTAGCGGGTGACCAACTAAGAATGGACGCCGCAGCTCAGAACCTACTTAACGTATAACTCTAGGAAAACAATTCTCTAACAAGTTAATCGGCCAAGAGAAATTGCTTGAAATTATTTTCAAGCTCGAAAAATGTCCGCTAGGGGGCGAATCGATAGCCAGTCAGAAAACCGGATTTTCTCAAAAATATGCACGTGAAGAGGAATTTTAAATATTACTATTGTAATCAATGGAGAATTTGTAATACTTTTGCAAAAAAGATAAAGCAAATTTTGCTTTATCTCATAAAATAAAGTGGTGGGGGAAGTTTAAACTTGCTTTTATTAAAATAAGGATAACTCTGATTTAGGTTAACGTAATTAAACAAAGGTTATTTTAAGAGCTTTTCTTCCTTAATAATCCGCAATATAAATATTGTCTCGATAGATTTTCCCGTATTTGGTACAGGGTTTTACATGATAACAGATACTGTGTTTATTAATAATTTCCAGCAATTCCTCTTGGCTGATTTACTTATTAGAATTGTTTCCCAAACTTAACGACAAGTAGTTTCTGAGATACAGTTAGCCTCCATTCTCAGGTGGCCACCCGGTACATATTACTTTTCAATAACTCACCTTGCTGATAAAAACCCATAGATCCTAATTGAACCATTGCTTCTGCCGCCTGCTGACTGTCATCGTCAGCACCCTCGCCAGGAAGTTCTGCAGATATTATTAGTCCTTTTTGATCATCTTCAAATTCGGTTAGAGGAACCTAAGAATCAAAGTGTTAACTGAACTCTATATTTATGTAGTATTACTATACTAATCAAATGGCCTTCAAAGTCAGTATAACAGATTATACAGTGATTCTTTAAATAGAAAAATTTAATAAAACTAAATAAAAAAATAAAACAGCCCACGAAAGTTCAAAAACAGGAAATGGAAAAAAAATGGGAAATGGCAGGAATATTAAAAAGATGGACCGAAAAACTGCTGGTAAATGATATAAAGAACATCCCAAGAACCTTGCGAGGTAATGAGAGTACATTATACGATTACATTTTATATTTATTTTTTTACATTTAGCCCTCCAGCAATCATACCACGCCATCGAAAAAAAAAACGGCACCAAAGACGGCTGTGACACCGCTTTTGCAGGGATGTATGAGTAAAAATAAATTAGTTCAATAAAATAATAGTAAACAGTAAACCTTGAAATTAATTATATATAACGAAGATTTGTTTAATTTAATAATATATTTACAATATACCTCATCTAATTCATCTTCACTTGAAAATTCTAAATCTTGCTCCAAAGTTGCAGGTTCTTCTGATTTGATCTTCTTCTCAGGACTAATTTCATCCACTGTAATATCACCTTCAACGTCAACAAAATCGTAGTCATCAAGTTGCGACTTTATCGATGATAAGTGATCTGGAGAGCTGGATTGACTCTAAAATAGATTTTATTAAAAATTAAATTAAGTTTATTTTGTTTTTTTTTTGCTATTTATTTCTTGTTATGGTTATATTTTAAACATTGGTTAAGATGGAAGAAACTAAACAGGCACTGAATTTTCAAAATATTGTACATAATCATTATTACGTACTTAATTTTTTTATAGTCTAATTTCGTTTGTTTAATTTATAGTACGAAGTTCAATGTTTTGACTGAAAACTTGCAATGTTGTAAATTTTCAAAACCATTGAGAATCCAAATACTATATAAACATTCTATGGTTGTTTCTAATTTTTTTAACACACTTTAGCAACTATATACAGGGTGGTCCGAACTGTATTCCGGAAACTTCGGCAGCATATTCTGCAGATAAAAATAAGTAAAAAAGTTCGTATAAATGTATTGGTGGGTTCATACAGCCAAATAAAATAAAATAAGAATAAAATAAAATAAGAAATAAGGAATTCTTATTTGTGTGCGTTCATACAGTCAAATAAAATAAAATAAGAAATACATATTTGCTCATGCGCAGTACGATGAGGCTGGATAAAAGTTAACTTTTACGATTGTTTATAGTAATTTTACTATTTATAGTATATTTATTTATTCGTTGCCTACTATATTATACATTTTACTTATGTGAAATTATAAAATAAATTAAATCCAAACTGAAAATATTATTAGGTTAGAATTAAGCGTGCGCAAAGCCGTTTTCACATAAAATAAAACAAGAAGTTAAAAGATAAAGACTTCTTATTTTATTTGTTATTTTATTTGGCTGTATGAACGCATGTACGGTATCCCATATAACCAACTTTCTTATTTTATTTTATTTTATTCTTATTTTATTTTATTTGGCTGTATGAACCCACCATAAGTCCTAAAATGCTTTGTTTCAGAGATACAGGGTGTAGAAGTTTTATTTTTATTTCGATTTTTTACAAATAATTTATGAAGTAACGTCAATATTTGGATGAAAATTGGTGTCTGGGAGTTTTTTGACATGAGAAATTTGATTTTGATGTCAATATGACTCCTACTTGTAGAGGGCGCCACCTACATATGCTTTCACTGGTTTGAAGAGTAATAACTTTTCATCCATACCTGTATAAAACTGCTGAGTAAAATATATACATTTACAACTTTTTTTTACATAAAAAAGGTTTCTTGGTAAAAATCGCTACGAGTAATGTTTCTCGAGATATTTGAAATTGAAATTATCAATACCTGTCATCAATTGACAGAAATATTAAATTTGAAATCTTTTTGTGCCAAAAGTTCAACAGAAACTGTTTAATCATAATTTTTTCGCAGAAAAATTTATGATTAATTTAAAAAAATAAAAAATTATTATTTCAGTCAAATAACTCTATTCAACGTATGCTTATTTTTTGTCAATAATGACATAGATTGACTATTTCCAGTTAAAATATCTTGAGAACGGTTGCTCGTAGCGATTTTTACCAAGAGACATTTTTTAAGTAAAAAGTCATGGAAATGTATATTTTTTAGTCAGTAGTTTTATACAGGTACCGTCGAAAAGTTATTACTCTTCAAAACAGTCAAAACGCATGTATGTGGCGCCCCCTACAAATAGGAGTCATTTTGACATCAAAATCAAATTTCTCGTGTCACAAAACTCTCAGACACCAATTTTCATCCAAATATTGACGTTACTTCAGAAATTATTTAGAAAAAATCGAAATAAAAATGAAACTTCTACACCCTGTATCTCCGAAACAAAGTATTTTAGGACATACATTTATACGAACTTTTTTACTTATTTTTATCTGCAGAATATGCTGCCGAAGTTTCCGGAATACAGTTCGGACCACCCTGTATACTGATATTTACACAAATTTAAACATAATATAAATTTAATTTTTTTTATTATCGGAGGTGGTATAATTGTTAAAATCACCGCCTATATGACATAAAACTTAAAACGAAAAAAAAACACATACTAGACTTTATTAATAAATTATCAGTTTCACAGTAGATAAATTCTTACCACTCTATCATGATCGACCAGTGAGAAACTTTCATCTTCATTTACCATCCAGTTTTCATCGTCTTGTATTGCTTTTTCTTCTGCTAAAGCTAATTTATTTTCCAACTGGGTTAAGTGTTCATCATACTAAAAAAATATTAATTAAATCTATTATAATAATAATACCTACCATTCCTATTATAATTTTATTATAATAGAACTGTAACTTCTTTCCATCAGTTGACGATAGTAAAGTTAATTATGACTGCGTTTTTTAATAATATAGCGTGTTGCTGATGTTTTAAAAATATAGGCATTTCTTATACTGTTTAAAAAGTATAAGTATATTTAATTATTTTAGAAATCTTGAATTTCTAGAGTATCAAAGTGTATTTTATTGTATAGATTTCCAAGTTAAAAGAGATACGATTTACCTGGAAAAAACTGGTATATGTTCCGAAAATTATAAATTAGACAATAAAAGGGGATAAAGGCCTAACATTTTTTAATTTAATAAAAACGAAACTCAGTCAATTAATAATTTCATAATGTACTTAAAATTTTCTAAACAAATGAACTAATCTCAGACACACTCTAAAATGCATATTTAACAAATAATGATGACGTAACGTTAAACGATGACTAAACGACAGTAGATACCTAACCAGTTTTATTAACATTACATACCAAGACAAAGCATTAGAAGTATTATAACGTGTAAATTATATATTATATTTTATATCGCTTTTTTCTTTGTTTTTCTAGAGAAATATGAATTATATAAAAAAGTACCTCATCCAATGCAGCCTTACAGGTATGAACTAGCATTTCTGCTTTCTCAGTATATGGAGAATCTTTTCCATTGTATAAAATACAATTTTCTAGTATTTGCTGCACATCTACTAAAAAGTCATGTCGGTTGTGATATCTATGAGCTGAAATAACAAACAAAAAATATTATTTTAATATCTTTAAGAAAACATTTTTTTTATATCCTATTTCCCAAAATGTAATAACATACAACCTGTACAAACTACCAAAAACTTTTATAGATATAACTTCTAGAAAACGAAGAGCTCTACAAAAAATGTCCTATGAAATTTTCCCATAAAAGTGGAAAAATGTTAAAATTTATCGTCAAGTGTTTTTTTAATTTCCAACATTTTCGAAATAATTAAGAATAAAAAATAATCAATTTTTTAAAAACTAAAGTAAAATTGACTTAAAACTTACTGATAATCTTTTTAGAAATGGTCTCTAAATCCATTGGCCTCTTAATTATTGTGTAGTAATCTTTTACATTCTTTTTATTTACTGGTTTATGGAAAGGCCATGACTCTGACAATGATTTTAATCTAGTATTCAAAATATTCTCTAATAAGTATGTAAAAGCAACTTGATCGTTATCTAAAAGAGGGTTTATAGCTTTCTCTAGACGTATTAATCGTTCTTCCTTTTCCCTTAATCTCTCTACACATTTATTTAACATCCTTGTGGCTGCTACTGTTAGACTACTTTTGGCTCCATTATATAACGTCGAGTTTTCAACTATTTGGTTCACATCAGCCAAAAACTCTTCGCGACTCTGGTATTTTTTCTGCCTAAAATTAATGGCATATAGGGTCAAGTGGTGTAAAAATGAGACAGGCCATGTTTAAGTAAAAATGAGACATTCAAATAAAACTATTAAAAACTTATATTCAGTCAGTTTTCTTGTCAAGAACATTTAATAATAATTGTTAACACCATCATCATCCTCATAATTTGTTTAATCTTTGTGCGATGAATCGTGGAAAAACTGAAATTACAAATCCATTGTCTCGTTTTGAGGTTTAAAACTTTTGAAACTGATTACCAACTTTTGTCGGGCGACACCAGTATGACTGACATCAGGATAAACTGCGTCTGCAGAGGCATGCCATTTCTACACCCAGCACATCTCTTTTTTAAGGGTACTTTTGGTATATTTTTACTTCTGTAATAGTTTCGTTACCACCAAACGCATATTATAGAAGAAATACTTTTGTATTTAAATAGTTCTTATTAAGAAAAAAAACCGGAAAGTTTTTCGAAAAATGTCTCATTTCTACACCACTTGACCCTATAAAACTTTAAAAATTTATAATTGTTTTTCACCTGAGATTCTCTCTTATTGTCTGTAAGTCCATTGGTCTCTGAATAATTTTGTAATAATCAATAACAATTTTAGAATTGACGGGAAACAAAAAAGGTTGTACATCAGGCATATCTCTCATTTCATTAAGAATATTTTCTAGGATTGTTGATAACACAACGACCGGGTCAGTTCTTCGTCTGTTAGCGGGTTTATTATGTTTCTTTAAATAATCGCAATGCAAATCTGATAAAGCTAAAATTGAATTCCAAATATGTTATGATGATAATTTACAATAAGTTAACTGTACCTTTTCTTTTCTTTTTCCCAATCACATCTCTAGGTACTTTTAATAGAAGACTTCTCCTTTTCATTTCTTCAGCATGTTTAATTAGCTTTCCGGAAAGTTTTACTTTTGTTCCATCGACGTTGACTAAATCTTCATCATCGGTATTCAACTGTTTTTCAATTTCTTCTTCTTGTTCCTCCGTTAAAGCTACATTCATGGAGGAACAATTTCCCCCAACTGTAAAAATATTAGTTTATGATTTTTATCTTATTAACCATTTTATTATTTTTATATAGGCTTGGTGCATTTCAAACGACGTTTTAAAAATCCGACAGCAGCGCTCGGTACAGCAGAAATCAGAACTGCCCGGCTACTTTATTTCACGCCGTCCCGGTTACCCTTCATTTTATGAGAAATATATATACGGAATATAATATATACAGAACGGATAGATGTACTGTAAACAAAGTGCCCATTACATAATCAAAAAATTAAATAGGCATATACTATGAGAGAATAAAATACAAGTTGTCGCGAGAAATTCCGTTGGAATTACAGGAGGAAGCGGCTGCGGCTACTCAAAATTTACTTCCGACTATAACCAGAGAGAGATATCAGCAGGAATATGACAATTTTTTGAAGTGGCGGCAGGATAGAAGTATAAACAGCGTAAATGAAGCGGTATTGCTGGCTTATGCTAAAAGAATGTCTGAAATGTATTCTCCTACATCACTGTGGACAAAGATATCCATGCTGAAGCTTGCGTTGAGAGTATATGAAAACATCGACATATCAAGGTAAAAGCCATTATATTCTTCGATATTTAATCATACTCATCTAAATTATATTTGTTCATAGATTTGGTAAACTGTTCATGTTTCTGAGGCGCAAAAACGAAGGTTATTCACCAAAAAAGCAAAGTTCTGTCGGAGAATGACATAAATAATTTTCTACTGGATGCCGATGATTACACCTGGTTACTCGAAAAAATTGTATTGGTGCTTGGTATTCTTGGAGCTTGTAGGCGCAGCGAGCTTTGGTCACTCACAGTTGATGATTTCGAAGATTCGGAGAAAAATATTCTTGTCTCATTAAGAAATACTAAAAATAAGAAAGATAGGAAATTTCTTATTCCAAAAACGGGCCTTCCGTTTGATGCCTATGGTTTATACAAAAAATACATCAACCTGCGTCCTCGTAACTTTGACAATCCAAAATTTTTCATTGGTTACAAGAAAGGCAAGTGTGTTAAGCAAATCGTCGGTATACATACCATCGGGAGCGTACCGCAGAAAATTGCAAAATTTTTGAACTTGGAGAATCCAGAACGTTATACAGGGCATTCATTTCGTAGATCATCAGCAACCATGGTGGTGATTTACTCGTTCGCCGAAAATGGTGGTGATTTACTATCGCTAAAGGAGCTAGGAGGATGGGAGTCTTCAACAGTGGCAGAAACTTACATAGAAAAATCAGTTTCCAAAAGAATGAAAATAACAAATCAACTTTTTCATGATAGCTCCAAAAATAATGTGTCTTTAGTGGATACAAATATTTGCCATTCTTCAGTAGCATCATCTTCTTCTATAAAATCTGTAAATCCCTGGGAAGGATTACAGATTTCTAAGAACAACAAGTGCACTTTTTAATTTCCATGTTCATTATCATGAAAAATGAATTTTAGTATAAGACATTATGTATTTTTTATCCTTACTTGTGTTATTGTTCAATAAAATTTGTTATTAAATAGTAGTGTTTATTGCTCTAAAAAATCTGCAGTATGACGAAAAATCTAGAACGCAACACGGCCGATAACAAATAACGGCCTTGGCTGCTTATGATCCTCGGCTATCGCCTCGGATCACAAACTTCAGCCCGGCCGTTATTTGTTGTTTATCGGCCTTATTACGTTAATAACTATTATATAGGCTTGGTGCATTTCAAACGACGTTTTAAAAATCCGACAGCAGCGCTCGGTACAGCAGAAATCAGAACTGCCCGGCTACTTTATTTCACGCCGTCCCGGTTACCCTTCATTTTATGAGAAATATCGAGAGAATATCGTTTCCGCACTTACGGATGCCCCGTAGCTACAGAACGGATAGATGTACTGTAAACAAAGTGCCCATTACATAATCAAAAAATTAAATAGGCATATACTATGAGAGAATAAAATACAAGTTGATCAAAATTAATGTATGTATTATTTTAATCAACTAGTGCTTAAATTTTTTATGGATATCTTCTAAAATTATAATTATATACGTTTACGGCCTAAATAAAATCGCTATTTAAACCGTTTATTTGTTTCTGCCGTTTAACGTATTCTCCGACGTGACAGCACAGGGGGAGAATGCACCAAGCCTACACACTATGTTATCAAAATGTTATATACCAATATTATGATATAACGGACAGGCCTTATTTGTTCTCATGTGGCCCACATTTCCACATGCACCACATTTAAGTTTTAAGTCTGGTTTAAGTTTCGTTTTTCTTCTACTTTTTGATGGGCTAGTTGTCGCGCTTTTTGTAGGAGCGGATGGCGATGTAGGTATTTCGCTTGGATTTGGCAACTTTTCAGTTGGAATATTTGGAGCTAAAGATGTTTTTGGTAATTGCTGTTGTACCATTATTAATCTGTAAAAAACACTCATTAGCTTCTTAATTAATTATGTAGTATTAATAACATCTATATCTAAAAAAATATTAACTAATACCTATAATAACCCATATACAGGGTGGTCCGAATTGTATTCGACAAACTTCAGCAGCTTATTCTGCAGATAAAAATAAGTAAAAAAGTTCGTATAAATGTATGTTTAAAAATTTTTCGTTTCGGAGATACTTTTCCTACACTATAGACATAGAGATTCGTTTCATTTTTAGTTTATTTTTTTCCAAATGATTTGTGAACTAACGTCGATATTTGGATGAAAATTTGTGTTCAGAAATAATTATTTGAACAAAATTTAAATAAAACTGAAACTTCTACAACTCTATCTCCAAAACTAAGCATTTTAGTTCATACATAAATATATACGAACTTTTTAATTTATCCTAATGACGTCCAATCGCACAGGAAAGAGTTTAAAAGAAAATGGTTCTATTACCTTTCTTTTTCTTGATTCCTTTTTATCCTTCTAAGTTGTTCTTGAATCCTTCTCTTTTCTCTCTTCATCTCTTCTTTTTGTGCCTCGTCTAGTGTAGCAAATTGTCTAATAAAACTATCATCCTTAGTAGTTCTGATCTTGACGTATGCATCTATCACTGCTGGTTTTCTTACATATTCTACTCGAGTGTATTCTTTTCCACTAGGATGTCTAAACGTTCTTATTATTTTTAAAACCCTTCCTAAAACAATATTTATTTTCTATTATATTACATTTAAATGCAGAAAATACTTAATGGGTATAGGCTTGGTGCATTTCTACCGTTGTTTGAAATTTCCGACAGCATGCTGGGTACGACATAAATCAGAACTATCCACTCAACCCCTAGTTACCTTTATTTTTTTACACAAAGGCTTACTTGCCTGTGTGTAACAGAGGTCGACGAAACAAATGGGTAAACAAAGTATCCATTACAAAACCAAAAAATTAAATAAGCATGTACTGTGAGAGGATAAAATGTAATTTGATCAATATTAATAGTATACTTTTTTTAATCACGTGTCAAATGGAGGATTAACCCACATCAAAATGTGGGTTAATTTTTTTCTGAATATCTTCTAAAATTTGTAATTATGTACCTTTAAAATATTTCGTTACAGCCCAAATAGTCCCAGTTATGTCCCCGCTAGCAAAACCGGTGCGTAAAACTATTCTCGATACCGTAGTTGAACTCGTCTAGAAAGTTTTATTATCTTGAATAAGAAATTATAATACAAGTTAAACCTTTTGAAGATATCAAAATTACCCTTTTTATTTTTTAGAATGTTTAGAAATTATAGTTTTAGAACACGAAAAACAATTTGTTATATAATTAATAACATTTTTTTTGTGTATTCGCTATTTAAACCCGTGAGTCGCCTGTTTACGGTATTCTCCGATGGTGGCGGAGAATGCAGCAAGCCTATATTATGGGTAAAATAAAACACAAATAAGCTTAATGTATTAAAATGACAAAATATACTTGTTTGCTTTACCTTGTTGAGAGAAAATAGATTGATCTTGACTTTCTTCTTCGTCCTTCTTCTTATCCTTATTTTTATCTTTCTCCCCTTCCAAAATCATTTTTCTTAATTCTTGTCGTTCTTGTTCCTCTCTTTCAAGGGATAACTGGGTACTAGTTTTTTTATTTGCCAACATATTTTCAATATTTTTCCCCATTTCTTCTATATCTTCATCGCTCTCATCTTCAGAACTTTCACCTGTTATTACCAATTTTCAAAATTAAAAGAATGCTTTTTAGTTTTATATTTTTGGTTGGTGAAATCACAAAAATTCTAAAATCATACAACCACGAAAAAAATACAAAAATCATAGAACGAGAAGTAAATACCAAAGAAGACCGGACAAGTGCGAGTCGGACTCGCTCACCGTTCCGTACAAATTTGTAGGTAATAATTAATAATCTGTGTAAGCTTGTGCCAATGAAGCCTTTTCATACAATACCCCACGTGACACGATTAACCCAATTCAAAATTTGGACCGCGCGCCGTTCCTTGCATAAAGACCCTTTTCTGTGATTTAATTAAAAATATACGCCTTTTAGATTTTTTCTATTCTGTACAAATTGCTATACATTTAAAAAAAATCTACAAAAAATTTGCATCCCGTTGCTTAACCTCGATGATTATTTGCGCACTCTAAATAAAGACGAATAAGTAATGCAAAATATCATAGTTCTAGATCAACGGAAAATGCCCAATAAATTTGATTCCCTTGAGACTGGGTAGTATCTTTTTTAACATTAACTTTAGAAATTTAATTTTTTTCACAGCTTCAAGGGACCGTAGACCTTAGTTTATGGTTTTAATTTGAACTCGATACCTCCACGCGTTCCCGAGATAAAAGGTCTTGACAGACAGTAGAACGGACAAACAGACAACAAAGTGATTCTGTAAGGGTTCCGTTTTTTTTCCTATTGAGGTACGGTACTGTAAAAATAATAGAATAAAATAAAGTTTCCTAAAATTGTAATTATCTATATGAATCTTGACAGACGATATTCAAAAATTGGTTGAAAACTTTTTTTATTTAAAATGATTCTGTTTTAAATCACCACCTGTGAATTTAAAAAAAAATACTTTCATTCTCAAAATCATTTCCTCACAATTCTTTTTCCTCAAAAGCAAATCACTAAGTATAAGAAATCTAAATATTCATTGTATACCTTCATCAGTACTTAAGACTTCGGAACTAGCTAAAACTCTATTCTGCAAATCAAAAATTCGTTGGCATTCTTCTTTATATCTCTCCTGGTGTTCAGCAATTGAAAATCTATTTCCTCTCGAAAATTTGTCCATTCCTTCTTCGCCAGCTTTAGCTTTCTCTGTAGATAGAGTACGTACAACATCGATGACTTCCCAACGGGAGAGTTTTTTGATCTCCTCTTCTGGTACTCCAAATTTTCGGAGAAGTGCTTTAGCGTTATTCAGAGATAATCTTCTAAGATCGGCATCAGTACCTAAAAAAAAGTATATCCTCTAATCCAGGTGACAACAAAATAGATACCCGGGGACAACAGGCAACATTTTCTTAAGTCATTTTTAATCTAAATCAAAGCAGAAACTATCGTTGAAAGTCACTAAATTAAAAAAATTATATGATGCGGACTTTATGCTGTATCTTGAACACACTGTATACCAGTTGAACTAATGGTACCTACATAGTGAGGCATCTCGATGCATCGCGGCGAGCATCCCATCGAGATGCCCCACTATGTTTATACCCTAAGTTTCTCAGGAAAATACCTGTAACAGTTCTTTTTGGCTGTGATTCCTGATCTTCTTTACTCTGAGTCGGTTTATTCGGTACCCTTACATAACTAAACCCTTCACCGCATCCTGTAGGATCAGCAGGTCCATTTAACTGTAGCAAACATTTGCCTTTCATAGCTTGTATATATGCTCTAGTCGTATTCCAAGGAGCGACTTTAACTTCATCGTCCATTTTTAATTGCATTTCCTCGTCGTCATCTTCCGCTGGCGTAAGAATAAATTTTTCTCCATAACCAGCATCCTTTAATCTGAAAATGACAAAATTGTCTATTTCAAGATAAATGTATTTTATAGCTCAATGGAAAAAATATTATATACAGATCTCCATAATTTTTGTATTAATGTTCATTTTTTAGGGTTCAGGGTTCCGTATCTCAAAAGGAAAAAAAACGGACAAGTGCAAATCGAACTCGCCCACCGAGGATTCCGTATAAAACTATATTTTTTTATGATCTAATTCCAAATATATAGTTATCAGATTTTTCCCGATACTGGTAGTATAATGCGGTATTACTTGCTATAAATTTTGATTCCGTTAATCTTAAACAGATTTTTAGTTATTTTTATGATGTATAGTTTTCGAAGGATGAAAAAAAGGTCGGAAAAAACTGCGAGACTAGATTCTGAACTATTTATAATATGTACCTATAAATTTGTGCCTACTCGGTGGACGATTCTTGTCCGTTTTATAACCACTCGACCTTATTCGCACTTGTCTGTTTTTTGTCCAACTTAATATCAAAATTGATTGTACTACAATTTCCTTTTATTACTAGATATGTATCATATACAAACCTCTGTTCAGCAGCTACCATACTAAAATAAGCACAACACTGTTCGGGAGATACCATGGCCCTAATTTCTTCCTCCGTGGGCAATCGAAATTCAGGTTTTATAACCCACCAATTCGAATCCATTCCAGTTCTTTTAAAGTCAGCACAAAGTTTAAGTCTCTTTCTTATGCTACTTTCCGAATGTGACGGAAAAGCTCTTTTAATATCGTCCATTTTTATACGCCTGGGATTGTCCTTACTTTTCCAAAACAGACGATATATAAATACTTGTAAAAAATCTCTAACAAAATTATTTGCACGTTTAGAATTCGGACCAGGTACTTCATATAATGGACATTCTTGGCCAGCAACGAATAGAGAATCGATTTCTCTAATGTAATATTGTTGTCTGGTTCGTATAATTAAAAAATCTACGATAAAGGTGCCTAAGTAAAGTAACTACACTATAAATAACTCTGTCGAAGATGCACCGTTAACGTGTACCACATTAGAATATTTATGTACGCGGGAAAAAACGTCATCATAGCTGTGATCAAGTATATAAACACGCAGCACGTCAGTTTGAACTAATACAGTTTATATAATTTTTGTATTACAATTCCTACGATTTTTTGTTTGAACTAAATATATATATACAGGGTGTCCCAGAAATAAGTGCAAGTATTTTAACTGGTAGTATAGTTCAACCCCAAAAAAACGCCTATGAGGTTTTTTTGCGAAAAAAAAAATTGAAAATTCGAATTTTTTTGAAAATTTTTTTAGAATTTTTTTTAGTTTTTAGTTAAAAAAACATAATTTCTTGATAATACGGCAACATAAGTATTTGATTAAATTTACAAGAAATATCCAGAAAAGATCCAGAGTTTCTCAAAATTTTAGCAAAATATCATTTTTTTGGAAATTTTTAAAGTAAAATAACTCTATCTCCAAAACTTTATTTTGGACTTATTTGAAAAACGATAGAGAGAAAATACGTTTCTTTTATCGAGATCTACCACCCCTTAAAATACTTGCACTTATTTCTGGGACAACCTGGATATATATCAAAAATTAACCTTTGCACATTAAATGAACAAATAAGTCAAGACAATTATTTTGTTTATGGCGTATAACTATTTGATCTGCATCGTTTTGGTTTGATTTTTGCCTTTAACTTTATGTTTAACGGGTAACACGGGTAACAGGAAGGGTAAGGTAACGCTATCTGTACAAATTAGGCAAAGAAAACAAAGTCCTGCTACTCTGTGTGCCTGCCTACCAAGGGATAGAAGTCAATGAAAAAGCAAAGAATCTAGCTAGAAAAGGAGCGAACACTCCACTAACTGGACAGAACTGTTCTGTTTCCCAAGTGTAAACCAACTTAAAGCGGAACTCAAGAATCTGGAAGACTCCATCTTAACCTAAAATGGGAATCCTCCAAGGGTCTAAGACACTCGAAGAAACTTTTCAGAACTTTAAGTAAGAACAATCTTCCGATTATCACGGGTTTTTAACAGGACGCTGCCTCCTTAATGAACACCTCAGAAGAATGAAGATAAGAAACAACGGCGAATGTAGATATTGTAAAAATAGGGAAACGCCAGAACACTCCATCACTGAGTGCGCCGAGACGACAACCATTCGTGCCATAAACTTATAGGTACGACTGATGTTTGAGTAATCTAACTTCAATTTTATTTAACGTGTATGTTTGAATATTTAGGCACTTCTAACTTGGTAAACGTAAATACTCTACGCCAAAAAAGTGTAATGACGTTTTGCGTGCACCGAAGTTTTATATTTAGTACACGTTAACATGCACCTAGACACAGCGTATAAATAATTCTAGTTAAACCTGTAGAAGGTATCTGATGACGGTAGATGGGAGCTCGATACATATTATTTTCGATAGCTTGTATAGATTGACCTGGATGTAAAATTCCCAAAAATGGGGAAGTATGTGCATAAGCCGTTTCTCCATATTTATAAGTTGGAGGTCCTACATCTTTAGCAGCTTTTCTTTTATAATAGTTCTTTATTTTAGAACACATTCCCACCTAAAAAGTAATCAAAGATAACACCAGCAACATCTGAAGAAAATTAAGTCAAAACAAAAAAAAAATACATAAAATCAAAGATATAATATGGCGACTTCCCCTAGGAGATACAAGACCTTGACTTTGGTAGGGAAGCTCTTAGTAAGGTACTAGGGACCATGTGGGACAGCTTACACTTGCGCGAGACTAGCTTCCACAAGTGGCACAGAAGCTATCATCTCCTATAGTAAGGGTCGGTAGCCTATTTCTAGACCCAACAGGGTACACAAGCTACCGTTTCCTCTACAGTTTCCCAGTTAAAAAATTAAAGTTGGAGCCTGGGTCAACAAGGCGGGCTAGATGACTAGCTGAGATTGGATCTCAGCGGAACAGGAGTACGGAGATACCTCCGACTGCTCCACAAACGATGTGCTCCAGAGGACGTAAAAGCGAAAACACTCCTCGAAACAGGGGAGCGTAAAGGAACCAAGACACAGCCTAGCGCATCCCCACCAAAGGTCAAGAGAGAGAGTGAAAATCTCTCAAGGAGGAGTTTGTCTCCGTCCACAGTCGAGGAGTTTGTCTCTTAGGTAGAGGCTGGGGGATCTGTCTCCATTTTCTCCACCTCTTTAACTTGGTCTCTCTGTAGACCTGATATCGGTGTTGTCCCGAATCTATAATAGAGGACATATATCTCTTTCTCTACTGCCTCCTTGGACTTGAGGTCAATTCCTATTGTGAGGACCTGACCATGAAGAAGATACCCATGTATGATGAGTTATAGACTATATAACTCCATAAAGGGAGATAGAACACAAACAATAGAACTTTAAGGTCGCAGTGATTAACTCTCTTCCGCTCATTCTACATTCTACATAATATGGCGAAGTCAGAACCTGTAATATTTAATCGTATCTGAATATTATAACAAATAAAACAGCGAGTCCATCGATATGATATTATAATTAAAACTCACTTGATTCATAAGAGGAGGATGTTCTTCACAAAATTCCACTAAAACTAAATCACCGTCTCTGCCAGTCAAGTCTTCTGGTGTTCTCATAAAAAATACATCACCACCTCCAGAAGCCATCCTTTCTTGTTCTCTTTGTTTAGCTTTTTTCTTAATGTACTTGACCTAATAAAAATATTCTCGAGTTAAAATATCTTACCAAAATATAAATTATTGTTGTATAAAAACATAATGCAAGTATTTACTTCAAATCTAGTTCAAATAATAGTGGAATAAACAACTAATTTATTCCATTAATTTCGAGGTTCTAAATGAACCTTTATTGTTTATAAAATATACCCAAGCAACATTTTAGAAAAAAAAATAAAGACATTACAATTTTGATTCTGCAGACAAGTTGCTGTGTTGTTTGGTAGACTAAAGGATTTTTGGAAGAAAAAAATTTGAAAATTATATATTATGTGCAATGTTTCCTCATTTGTTCGTTTCAGAAACACTATTCAGAAAATTTACGATATATTTATATATTGTATTAAATATTTATAGGAAAAATATCTTTCACGACAATTAAAAATAAAAAAATAAAACTTTTAATATTCATTATAAAAATGTTACTAACTAAAGGCAATGCAGAATGAGGTCCTGGATTTGCTAACTTTCCATGAGAAAAGCGCTTCATTGGAGGACGATGAAAATTCCTTAATCTCATAGGACCCATATGAGTCTGTATAAATGGAACTCTTAGTTCAACAACAGGTGTGGAATGTTGAATTAAGTTGCCACCTCCAACCTTTAATCGTAGTGTAGATTCAGACGCACGAGGCTGATAAAATCTGAAAAAAGGGACATAATGTAAATTATCAAAAACATTTCTAATTTATCTATACTACTTGAAGAAAAGAAACCAAAAAAAAATTAAAGTTGATATTTGTACTAAAATAAATTTAAGTTGGTATTAGTAAAAACAAAGTCGGAGTAAGCGCTCAATTCCAGTGTTGTCACGTTTATTAAAATTATTTTCTCTTATCTGAATTTATCTTTTTTAAATTTTCTTCGATAACACTATTTACTTTAGTTTCTACTATGAACTCATAGTGACACTTTATATATCATTTAGTAATTGATATCCTAAAATATTAATAAACCAATAAAATATTTTAAAGATCCGTATTCCCTAATCTGGCGATAAAATTTTAGATATGGCAAAATGTCCCCAATGGCGTTTATACTGCCCTATGTCGAGGAGCCAAACAATGGATTGGCTCGTGCGCTCTATTTATTTTAATCTAAGTAAATAACACAACACTGGAAATAGAATATATTTGGGACACAACTAATACATAGCTCAGGAACCCTACTACCAGAAATAAACAGACAAATTAAGTTAGCATGGAGTACATATGGAAGAATACTTACATGTCATTAGATATGTTAAACGGATCTCTATCCGGCGATTTTGGCGGCGGAGGTGGTGTATCTTCCTGAAGCACATTTATAACTCCAGCCTTACCAAGAAGAATTTTAGATTTTTTAACGTGAGGATGAGGAATTTTGACTTTAACGGGAGTAGCTTGGCCTGCAATTTGTTTTGAGGGATCTATATCGTCAGGTATGCCTACAATAAAAGAGATACAAAACAGTTTTTGTATAAAACTAATTTTAAAGTTTTAAAAATAACCTAAAATAATATTTTCATCGTTAGGATCTAAAGTTAATATGGAAGGTTTAGGAATATTGCTCATGCTTTCAGTATCCCAAATTACATCATCTTCCCACTTCCCATAAACTAAATCTTCATTTTCTACAGGAAATATGGAATACCATGTATCGTCTTGATCTTGATCGTTTCTTTGTCTAGTAAACTGTCTACAAAAAAAAATATGTTACTTCAAATACATAATCATAGTTAATAAAGAATATATAGGAATAAGATATAAAGATAACTAAAACAACAAACAATTATTGTTTGTGTACAGATTGTTGTAAGTTTATACAGGGTGAATAAAAATTTAAAAAAAGAATATTTAAAAGAAAATGCACGATTCTCAATATCTTTTTTTGCGAAAACAAATCTCATAGACGTGTTCCTGGGGTTGAAATATAAAAATATTTGCACTTATACTCAGCCTGTATAAATTATTCTTGGCAAATATTAAGAAATTAATATTTAGACTGAATAAATCCTTTAACAACCGTAAAAATAAACATATAACATGCAATAAAATTATTTATTTATTCGTGTCAGAAGCATCATCAAGATTACATTTCATATACATATAATATCACATACAACAACAATAACAATAACAAATAAAATAAAATAGTGATACAAGAAAATAAAATAGTGATACACAGCCATTTTTTTATTTATATTGTTGCGGACCCGTGTGGACTCGACCTAACCTAACTATATGTCCCGCCCTCAGATGACCTTTAACATCGCATTAAAGAATAGACACCGTAATGATTCATTCGTTCGAGAAGAATCGAGTCCCACTGGAATGGACTAGTACATACGAGAACATTCGAAAACCTTCTCTATGCACCTAACGATCTATGGACTATTCTAGATTTCTTTTGCTGTAGGTATAAAAGCCGGCGGCTGTGGCCTAGAGAGGGCAGTTATAAATATACCAGTGCAGTTGACGCGCTAAAATTTAAAATAAATTCTTAGTTATAAATCGTTTGTAAATAGTTCTATAAGTCTTTTATCGTTATTGTTTTTGTTAATTAGTGTTAAATAAATAGTGTTTAAATAAATTGTCATTCGAAGCGTGGAAGCCTCCAAAGTTTCGACTTCAAAAATTCCGGACAAAATGGTGAAGGACTTAGTAAACGTTAAAGAATTATCTCCCGAAAATAGTAGAAAATTGAGAAACCTGATAATCAAGTATCAAGATGTGTTTGATAAAGGAGAAGCAGGACAGAGAGGTCGTACCAATTTAGTACAACACAAAATTGATACCGGAGATGCACGACCAATCAAACAAAATCCGAGAAGACTTCCGCTCGCCAAACGTGAAGAAGCTGATAAAATCATTTGAGGAATGAAAGAAGAGGGTGTCATCGAACCATCTAACAGCCCAGTGGACATCGCCGGTAGTACTAGTAAAGAAGAAAGACTGTACCACCAGGTTCTGTGTTGATTATCGGCAGCTCAATAATGTTACCAAGAAGAATAGTTATCCCCTGCCGAGGATAGACGATACTATAGACACGCTGGCGGGGTCAACGATATTCTCTACGTTAGATCTGAAGAGTGGATATTGGCAAGTCGACATAGCGCCGAAAGACAGAGAGAAGACAGCGTTCTCGGTGGGCTCCGGACTGTGGCAATTTACCGTCATGCCTTTTGGATTGTGCAACGCGCCAGCTACCTTTGAGACTAATGGAGTCTGTGTTAAAGGGACTATCCTGGACTACCTGTTTAGTGTACCTGGATGACATCATAGTGGTTGGGAAATCCTTTGACGATCATCTGAAGAATTTGGAAGAAGTTTTCAAGCGACTAGGGAGCTCTGGTTTGAAACTTAGCCCCAAGAAATGTCATCTGTGTCAAGAAAAGGTACACTACTTGGGCCATGTAGTCTCCTCCCAAGGAGTTGCGGTAGATCCACAGAAGACCAAGACAGTGGAAGAGTGGCCAATACCTAAAGATAAACATGAACTACGAAGCTTTTGGGACTATGCACATACTATCGCCGCTATGTACAGGGTTTCGCCACCATCGCAAAACCATTGACCAGACTTACCGAAGGCGAGAGGCGTTTCTCTTGGGACTCAGATTCTGACGAGGCATTCCGAAAATTGAAGAAGGCCCTGACTAGTGCGCCCATACTTTGCTACCCTCTTGGCAACGGAAACTTTATATTGGATACCGATGCTAGCAATGTTGCGTTAGGCGCTGTTCTGTCTCAGATCCAGGATGGTCAAGAAAAAGTCATTGGTTATTTTAGTAAGACCTTGTCAAAACCGGAAAGGAACTACTGTGTAACCAGACGAGAATTACTAGCAGTAGTTAAAGCAGTGGAACACTTCTACAAGTATCTCTATGGAAGAAAGTTCTTGTTAAGAACAGACCATGCTGCTTTGAAATGGCTGTTGCAGTTTAAGAATCCTGAAGGGCAGGTAGCTAGATGGATTCACCGATTACAAGAATTTGACTTCGACACAGAACATCGAGCTGGGGCAATCCATCGGAATGCCGACGCACTTTACAGAAGACCTTGCGCTAAGGACTGTAAGCATTGTTCCCGAGCAGAAGAGAAAGAAGTGAAACTCCTAAGAACAACTGTGGTTAATGATAGTTGGCAACCCGAAGATCTTGCAAATGACCAAACCAGTGACCCAGAATTAGGTTTAGTAATTAACGCAGGCCAAAGACCAACGTGGGAAGAAGTTTGCAGATATTCGCCGAACGTAAAGTCGTACTAGGCCCAGTGGAATTCCTTGGTAATAGATAACGGACTACTTCGCCGTGTGATCGAGAGACCGGAGGGACAAGAAGAGAGAAGGCAGATCGTCATTCCAAAGAAGAGAGTCCCAGAAGTCTTGGAGGAAGTTCACAATGGAAACAGCGGTGGACATCTGGGTGTTACCAAGACACTTGGCAAGCTGCGTGAACGGTTCTACTGGGTGAACTGCAAAGAAGATGTGAAGGCCTGGTGTAAGAAATGTGACATTTGCGCAGCCATCAATGGACCACAAAAGCGTGGTAAAGCCCCTATGCGCCAGTACAATGTTGGTAGTCCCTTCGAACGAATAGCGATCGACGTGGCTGGTCCTTTCCCGGAGACGAACGATGGCAACAAATACATTGTGGTAGTAATGGATTACTTCAGCAAATGGGTCGAGGCCTACGCGTTGCCAAATCAAGAAGCGTCCACGATTGCTGATGCCCTTGTTAAAGAATGGATCTGCAGGTTTGGTGTTCCCATGGAGCTTCATTCAGATCAGGGAAGAAACTTTGAGTCCAATCTGTTCCAAGGCGTCTGTGAAGTCCTGAACATCCGCAAGACCAGGACGACTGCTCTACATCCACAATCCGATGGGATGGTTGAACGCATGAACAGAACTATCAACCGTTATCTGGCCAAAGTAGTCTCTGACCACCAAAGAGACTGGGACAAATTTCTTCACCTGTTCCTGTTGGCCTACCGTTCATCCGTCCAAGAATCTACAGGGCAAACTCCAGCCAGCATCGTTATGGGACGGGAAGTGCGCCTACCCTGTGATCTGAAATTTGGTTGCCGACCGGGAGAAGAAGTCGCCGGAGAAGATTATGTCCACACACTACGTCAAAGGATGGACGACATTCATCAGAGAGTCCGCCTAAATATTCAAAGTGCTAGTGACCGAATGAAGGAACACTACGACATTCAAGCTGAGCATGGAGGATACCAACCAGGGAAGTTGGTGTGGCTATATAACCCGCAGAGACGTCGTGGGTTATCTCCGAAGCTACAATCCTCGTGGGAAGGGCCATACGAAGTCATGGATAGAATTAATGACGTCGTATACCGTATCAGAAAATTGCCAAAAGGAAAACCGAGGGTAGTCCATTTCAACCGTTTGAGCCCCTACCAAGGCGAAATAGAAGATCGTGCTGGGACCGTGAGAACCTGCAGCTTTGATCCCCCTGATTCGGAGATGTCCTTTGACGATTTCATGGCCCGATACAACAGCAGTGAGAAGGCTCGCTATGGTGTAACCAAAGAAGATCAACGAGACCTCTTTTCCGTGCCTCCTGATTATTCGCTCGCTCATTGTGTGGCTCGAGATTTGCGGATGTCCAGAGGAATCGCTGCGACGTTCAATGAGAAGTTTGGGCGTGTCGGAGAACTACGCCGACAGGATCCAGAGGTTGGAAGCGTCTTGAGGCTAACCGACAATGCACATGGTCAAGCAAGGCACATCTTCTACCTGGTCACCAAGGAATGGTCCCCGAGTAAGCCGACTTATCTCAATCTATGGAAGACCCTGATTGAACTGAGAGAAGCCCTGCTAAACAACAACATTGCACGATTAGCCATTCCGAAGCTGGCGTGTGGACTCGATGGTTTGAGTTGGCGTACAATCCGGAACATGATTGAAGTCTTGTTCAGATTTACGGGAATCGAGATCCTCGTTTGCTGCTACAACCCAAAGCTGAGATCGGGAGAGAAAACTGTAGACTGCTATTTCTACCAGACTTCGCAATGTACCAGGGGCCAGCTTTGCAAATACCTTCATTCACCGTGTATATCTCGGGACGAGCATGTACATAAGAAGGGGGCAGTGTTGCGGACCCGTGTGGACTCGACCTAACCTAACTATATGTCCCGCCCTCAGATGACCTTAACATCGCATTAAAGAATAGACACCGTAATGATTCATTCGTTCGAGAAGAATCGAGTCCCACTGGAATGGACTAGTATATACGTGAACATTCGAAAACCTTCTCTATGCACCTAACGATCTATGGACTATTCTAGATTTCTTTTGCTGTAGGTATAAAAGCCGGCGGCAGTGGCCTAGAGAGGGCAGTTATAAATATACAGTTGACGCGCTAAAATTCAAAATAAATTCTTAGTTATAAATCGTTTGTAAATAGTTCTATAAGTCTTTTATCGTTATTGTTTTTGTTAATTAGTGTTAAATAAATAGTGTTTAAATAAATTGTGACTTTCTATCCACACGGAACCGACGAAAAACGTAACAATATGGTATATTCTCAGTGTATTTTATGATATATAAAAATACTTACAATTGTGTTTTTTGTTTTAAACCTGGAAGTGGTGGGTTTGAATTTATCGGCATCCTAATATTACCTGCTTTGCCAGGTTGACTAAATGCCTGTGCTGTTCTATTACCACTACTTGGAACCCATCCAGCAGCATTGGTTTTGCTATTTAATTTTTGTAATACCTAAAATACCAAACCAAACCAATACTCGTTAAATAGTATTTTATAATTTTTTACAATAGAAAATATATACAGTGCTTTTTTTAACTGTGAACATAGGGTTTATAGCCTAATGATATTTTGCTACTGTCCAGCGGTCGTTCAACGTTACGTCATTATTTGTCAAATATGCATTTTAGCGTGTATCTGAGATCAGTTCATATGGTTTAGAAAGCTTCAAGCACGTTCTGAAATTATTTATTGAGCGAGTTCCGTTTTTATTAAACTCGTGTAGGTATGTTGACCTTTATTCATTTTGATTCCATTTCAATGTATAATATTACGCGCACATACCAGTTTTTTTCAGGTAAGTCGTACCTATTTTAAAAATAAACTTACGAAAAAACTTGAGGTTCTATACAATAAAATACACTTTGATACTCTAGTAAGATTTAAGATTCCTAAAATAATTAAGTATACTCATACTTCTTAAACTATATTATTTCAAAACGCAGTTAATTTGTCTTTATGTAAGACTACACAAATTGTATTACTTCATATACGGCACCCGCGGGCAAAAGTGTTTTACCAGTGTCTCTTTTATCGTGTAAAATAAGTAATTAACTTTACGATGAGAACTTGTCTCGCTTTGCAACGCATTTTAGTAACAAAAAATTGAATTTTAAATTAAGTCATAGAGTAAGAATTAAAAATTGTTTAACACTGCAATTAAATTTTAATGTTGGCTTTGATTGTCAATGAAATTATAACCCCAAATCAAATGACAGTCACTAAAAACAATATGCAGTAAATTACGAAACGCAACAATGACGTCACCAATTTCTTACGTCTGGTTGTCAAGTGGAAGAGAGAGTTAGACAATATACCGTATGATCGAATAAAAACGGCGTCCCGTTGGCTTGGAAATGACGATCGATGACATTTCCCATATAAATGTACATATACAATGACAGCGATCTTCATTTCATAGCCATCACTGACGCCGTTTTTATTCGATCATACGGTATAACGTGATGTTGAACGATCGCCGAACAAACAATAATAACGTATGTTTCTTTATATTTTTTTTTAGATTAGTGTATCTACACGCACACTGGTGCGATCACGGCCGCGATCACGATCACGATCAGGGCAGCGATAACATGAGCGATCATTCTAGCACACACCAACGCGTTCACGTTCACTGCCGTACCTATATGTAGTGAGCTATCCTGTAGGTATACATAGGTACAAATTAAAAATGTGAATTATGTATTCCGAAAAAAAAACATTCTTAAATATTTACCTACAATATTTAAACTTAAAAAATAAAAATGTTTACGTATGTATGTACTATTCAATCCAATTGCAACTCCAATTTTGTCTCAAACTTTTTATTTTTAATTCTATTATTTTTGTAACTTGGATCGGATAAATCATATAGAATTTTGTGTATTTTTACAGCCTTAATTAGCTCCTCTGTTAACTCCATTTCTAAATTGTAACAAGAACAAACACACAAAATAACAGAAAATTCCTATCAGTTGGGTCGCGATAACGCGATCAAACTCGACAAGTTGAATCTGATCGCCACCGCAGAATAGAACGCCGCCAGGCCGCTTCGTCTCCAAAACTCGATCGCGCCAATGTGAAACGGCTCATATGTATTCTTCAGCAAATTTGGCCGCGGCCGCGTAGAAATCGTGATCGCGGCCGTGATCGCACCAGTGTACGTACAGCTTATTTTACAAATACGCCACTTCAAAAATAATGGACAGGGTATTGAAGTAAAAATAATACCTAAATATATGGTATAATCAGACAAAACATTAAAAATAAATAAATTTACCTTATGTTTAATATCATTTCCATCCCATACAACATCGTCTTCCCAATGAAGTTGAGTTACCATAAGAAACGCATCATCGGAAAATTCATTATTTTCCACCTCAGGTGTACTTTTAAATGTCTAAAAAAAACAAGAATCTGTATCTAAATACTAAATACATGCTAAGAACAATCTTTGAATTGTTACGGAGTTTTCAACAGGACACTGTCCTCAATGAGCACCTCAGTAGATTGAAGCTGATGAGAAACAACGGCGAATGCCGATTCTGTGGGGAGTATGGAGAAACTCCAAAACGCCTCATCACTGAGTGCGCCGAGACGATAACCATTCGTGACATAAACTTTGGTACGACTAATATCGTAGATGGATAACTAACCTCTGTAAATCCATCTCAGAAAATGGAGACAGATCCTCCAGCCTCCACCTCACGGGTTCCTCAGCCGGAGGCAAGCTCCTCGACTGTGAAGGGGGGCACGGAGGGCCAAACTCCAACCGTGGAAGGGTGTGTACCCTCGGAGGAAGAACTGTTGTCAGACGAGGATGGGAAATACCCTGTCCCCTCTACAACAGGGATATGATGGGTTATAGACTGTGTGATGACTCAAGGAAGGGGGGCACACAATAGATCTTTAAGGTCGCAGTGATTACTGCGACCTTAAATCAATTGCGACCCTAAATCAATTCCATGTAATATTAGAAGTTATGAAGAGATATCTCAATTACTGGACACACAATTACAGCCATTTATCTCCTATTATATCAGCTTTTATTTATTTTGCCTACAAGAAAACTATTACTGACCGATGTTTGTCTAAGAAGAAAAATACCTTTCTTCTTTTTTTTAACGATGTAGCTGATGAGTTATATAGTAAGTATATAAAAGCCGGTAATATTTATAAATTTAAAGATAATAAAAATATACACCTTACCATTCTCTCATTGGTTACTTTAAAGCCATAATTAAAATTATCTCCTGTTTCTGGGACATCTAACATATCATACCAAATTTGTGCAGGTCCAAATCGCCAATCTGCCGCTTTAGGACCAGACTCGTCTTTTTTTTCGGCATCTTGTTTATTACTTTCACTAGGATGTTCAATAGCTTTTAAAAACTTCTCCTATAAACCAATTGATATTTCAATTTGAAGTTGAATCAGTTTTTCTTTGCACGTACTTTACAACTATACAGGGTGTCTCAATATTCCCTGGATACAGAACTATACGTATTTTTGAATCAAAATAAATTCATTCACACAATTTACCTCTTTACAAAAGTATTTCGTTTGCCTGTTAGAGGCAATCAAACAAAATAATTACATTTTTTAAGATATTTAAATATCCGCTGTTCAAATTTGAATGACATTTGGATTGTCTATATTTTGCTAAGCACTTTAACATTTGACTTACAAAAAAAAACAATAAAAAGTACAGGAAGGATGAAAACTACCTCCATCCTTACATAAATTTTGGTTGAAATATTTTCCACTTCCACTGATGATTTTTTTTTATTTTTTCCGTAGCATGGTCTATTTTCAAATAAAAATAAAAATGTGTTCAAAGTAAAGTAATATTAAATTTGAATAAAAAATTTCTTCCAATATAATTACGGAAAATGCCGAATTGCTCCGGAATTATCACAAACCTTGGATCAGGTCCGCTGCAAGAACAGCGCCAAATAGTATTTACATTTTCCTTATGGGCACTTGCCAATTTAAACTTGTTTCATTTATTTACGAGAGATTATTACCTCATCATCACTTTTAATTTGATCTGGAGATACGTTTAAAGCATAATCAGGAAACCATCCCCGATGTTTTGGTTTTTCATCATCAGATGAATCCGAATCGTGTTCTTTATGCTTTCTTTTCTTCCGTTTCTTCCTAACATTTTTCCAAATATTTGGTAAACTGGTTGGCTTACCCGGACCAAATAATCTTGAAAATCTTAATACCTAAAAGTAAGAGTACTTATCAGAAATAACAAATAATATATAAAAAAGTGCGAGTCGGACTCAACAGGCGCATGTGCTAAAACTCCATTGATATTTTTCATATACAGGATTAGTAACTTGATATCTAGGCATAGGAATTACATGCATTGGAATGAAACGCCTATAAAAAGTCTAAGCTTAAACAGAGATGGATAACAACTTCCCCGTTTCCACTTCCTTTACGACTGTCGAGTTAGACAAACTCCAATAAGACAACAAATTTTGCAAATGCCACCGCCTCCCACCTACTCATGATACCCATCCACCTGCCCTTTATCGATGCTTTATCGCCATTATTTTATTTCCCTTCCCGCGCCGCCATCACAGAGTTGCCAGGTCTACCGATCGTCTGTAAGCTACCGATTAAACAAAAAATTTATCGATATGATCAACTGCGTCTTCAGTCTTTACAATACAAGAACTTTAAAAAATTTGACATATTTGTACTAAAAATTAAGCGACCAACGCGTTGGAATCTGTATAATAATACTTTATTATTTGATAATGTTATGTTTATTAATTATTTATTATTACTTTTGTTTAGTAATCATAGGTCATCGTTCTGTCTAGTTGCAGAGTTACAGAGATATTCATACAAATCCCTATTACTCCTTATTAGGCGCGGTACTGGCGACAGGCCCGAAGATGATATCATTAGAAAATATTTTATTTCATTCATCTACTAAAGTTAAACCCGCATTTTCCCCCAAAAAATGTAAACAAAAACAAAATCTAAGTTAAGAAACAAACTAAATACGGACAAACATTTTAGTGCTCTTCCTGTCTAAAAATATATTAATATAAAAAAAGAGTTGAAAGTTGCTACAGCTTTCCCATTGAAATGAAATTAATTTTAGATATCACTGATCAAAATTTGTACAAAGATAAAAAGTGACTGCTTTCCCTACTTCTTACAGTTTTATATTATGTTTTTATTAATATACAAATATTATTTAATTTAATATATATTTTTTAATATTAAATAAAACCCCTAGCTATTTCTAATTCTTGTTATATTTATTTTATTTGTGTTTTATTTGAGTGCTCTATTATTACAACACATAGGAATGCTAATTTTGGACTTAAATATTATATTTTATTTTGTGTTTCTATACTTTTGATTTTCGTTTAAGATCTACCGAGAATTTTGTTCTCGTATCGAACTATAACCTAACAACCCGGCAACCTTGTTCAGCTACTCCTTACAAAGTTTTTTCGGCCTAAAGGTTGTCGCCCACTAGACCGCGGCGCGACGCGGCGCGGCGCTATGTGGAAATTTCTATTGTATGCTTCCCATGTATTTAAATGGACCAACGCACATTAGAGCGCGCAGCGCCGAAGCGCGCCGCGGAATTTCCGTCAAGAAGTCGGAAGACTTCTCTAGCAACTTTTTTCCGTCTTCTGCGTTTCGGCGCGTTGCAGTGTGCGTACTCACAACGGAAATAATTTTGCATCTCGAATCTCTTCAGTTGGCTTTTTGACTAGGAACTAGTGATACGTATCAATGGTAGAATTAATTGTATTTTAAAGGTAAATTAGGCGAATTTCATGATATGATATTTTTCAAACAGATTCAGGAATGTGATATTTTTTTTCTTCCCTCACTAGAGACAGATGGACGAAATGTTTTTTCTATCAAAGATTTAATATAATTGAGGGGTGTAAAAGCAAAACCGGCAATCTCCACTTCTTGACAAAAGTGACAATCTCCAATTTTTAAATTCTAATTACCTAAATATATAAAAAAGATCAGGGTTTTTTTGACCACATAACTAATATACACATCAGAATAAATAAGAATTATCAAAAGTATTAGTAATTTGTCTCTTCTGAAAAAATATGATGAGTAGAGATACCCGGTGTTTTGCTTCTAAAACCCTCAATTGAGGAGTGCGTAAAATGTTTCCTTTATATTTTGTAATACTGAAAAAAATGATCTTGTCTTTTATTAAATCTGGAAAAAGATGGTCAAATTCTCCAAACTTCTTTCTTTTTTTGTTAATCGTATGAGTCCAACTTTTCCTCACCCCCTCTTCCTCTTCCTCTGTTAGAAGAGCACAAAAAATACGCTTTCGTCCGTACTTGAACTTATTGCTTTAAAAACTAAACTACAGTAAGTAAAAAACACTTCGACTATAACTAAATAGCGTTGCCGCGTTTCAAAAGCGCGCTATAGTGGGCGCAGTCTCTTCGCAGCCGGAAAAAATTCTCTTCCCAGAGTCGCGCCGCGCCGCGGTCTAGTGGGCGACAACCTTAATTCTTTTGTCACTGCCGCCGCCGACCGACGCGACGGTGGCGGGGCGACATGTGGGTGGTGGGAAGATCGTGCGTTGGACAGTATTGCCATTTCAGAGAATTGCACTTTAATCAGTTGCTATTTCAGAAATGATTTCAAAATTTTGCATGTTGCTTTTCGTTTTAGAAAGAAGTTATGTGCCTAGAGAAAACATTCTTAAAATTATTTTGTACTTTATTTAATATTTTATTAAGTAGGCAAGATAAGATTTAAGATTTAGGATTTGGGATAAGCCAACATACTTCTATTTAATAGAATGGCAACACTGTCCGTCGTGTTTACTGTCCCCACTTAACTGGATCTCCCAGCTCCCAGTCTGGCTCTTGCCTCAGAAGTACTTAATAGTTATTTTTTAAAAAATGTATTCTCGTGAGCAAAAAATAAATATTGTGTTATGGTACAGCAAAGCTAAAAGTGCCGAAGAAGTTATTGGGCAATTTATATTTGCTTACCCGGATCAACAGGTCCCATCGCGCCAAACGATTTTTAATATTTTTAATCGTTTTAAGCAATCTGGCTGCATTAACCAGTGTGGTAAATGCTACCACGAGGATCAAGAACGCCGTCCTATTCCTGAAGAAAGAGTCGAGAGGGATCAAAATGTATGTGCTTTTGTAGAAGCAGGTGAGCCATGCTCCAGCAGCCAAATTCCCCGAGGAATTGACGTTCCGGACCGCACAGTTCGGTATGTTTTGAAAAAACATGGATACAAGTCGTACAAAATTAAAACGATACAAGAAGTTTTCCCACGTGACTGTATTGGACGAATGCAGTTTTGTGAGACCATGACGCAGAATTGATGAAAACGAACAATTTTTAAAAAACATTTTATTTACAGACGAATCATCATTTTCTCTTAATGGTCATCACAATCCTTCAACCGTTAGATATTGGTCACGGGAAAATAAACATCTGACTGTGCCATTACGCACACAATATCCCCAAAAGATTAATATGTGGTCCGGTATTTTGGATAGGTTAGGTTAGGTTTATTAGGACAATATTGTTGGTCCTTTTGTGATCGATGGGTATTTAAATGCTGCAAAATACTTGCAGATGCTGCAGAATCAAATTATACCAGCTGTGCGGACCCTTAATGTTAATTTTGATGAAATTTGGTTTCAGCAGGATGGCTGTCCTGTTCACACTGCAAGACCAGTTCAGGAATTCCTGACAAGGGCTTTTCCTGACCGGCTTATTTGTGCCAGAGGCAACATACCATGGCCGGTAAGATCACCGGATTTGACCCCTCTGGACTTTTTTTTCTGGGGTCACTTAAAGCAACAAATTTATAGGTATCCACATAAGAGACCTGCAAATTTAGTTGAGTTAAGGGCCACAATATTTGATAGTTCTAACTCCATAACACCGGATCTAACTCCATAACACGGTACTATCGAATGTTAGGACGGAGTTTTATAATCGGCTCGGGTACGACGAAGCCCAACAGGGAAATGTTTTCGAACATTTGTTAAAATAAATTTTGTACATAGTTTATTTATTATAAGAAATCCTTTTTATTTATTTTTAAAAATGTCTATGAGTTTACTTTTTTTTAGAATACTTGTTTTTTATTTCAATTTTAGGCTTAAGCCTCATAAAAATTCAACTACGTTTAAAGCACTGTTGCATTAAATACAACACATGATCGTAAAACATATTAATAGAAAAATGCGATTAATATGTTATTATATATATATATATATATATATATATATATATATATATATATATATATATATATATATATATATATATATATATATATATATATATATATATATATATAATGAACAAAATTCTTACAGCTTTAGTGTATATTAATAAATAATATTTTCTTGCCTTTAGCTGTGTATTTTTTTTCTAATTTCGAAAAAATCGAAAGTAGAGAAAAAAAAAAAAGTAAAGAAAAATTGTTTTGCTTGTCGTAAAGGGGGGAACAAGCTCCACTCCCACAACCGGTTTCTGGGCCTACCCTTTCATCAGGTGGGCTGTCCAGGGGCTGGTTCTCACCGATACGGCAAGCAAACTTCTTCTATATCAACAGACTGATGTCGTAAAGTTGTCGGTGAGATATTAGAGTGCATCTCCCACGTCAAAAAGATGGTAAAGAAACGTTTTTCAGCCCTGCTCAAATATATGAAATGAACAAAATTCTTACAGCTTTAGTGTATATTAATAAATAATATTTTCTTGCCTTTAGCTGTGTATTTTTCCTAATTTCGAAAAATCGAAAGTAGAAAAAAAAAAAAGAAAATTGTTTTGCTTGTCGTAAAGGGGGGAACCAAGCTCCACTCCCACAACCGGTTTCTGGGCCTACCCTTCATCAGGTGAGGCTGTCCCGAGGGGGCTGGTTCTCACCGATACAACAGAAAGCAAAACTTCTTCTATATCAACAGACGATGTCGTAAAGTGTCAGTGAGATATTGGGTGCATCTCCCGTCAAAGATGGTAAAAGAGCGTTTTTCGGCCCGCTCAAATATGAAAATGAACAAAATTCTTACAGCTTTAGTGTATATTAATAAAATAATATTTTCTTGCCTTTAGCTGTGTATTTTTTAATTTGAAAAATCGAAAGTAGAGAAAAAAAGTAAAAAAGAAAATTGTTTTGCTTGTCGTAAAGGGGGGAACCAAGCCCACTCCCACAACCGGTTTCTGGGCCTACCCTTCATCAGGTGGGCTGTCCAGGGGCTGGTTCTCACCGATACGGCAAGCAAAACTTCTTCTATATCAACAGACGATGTCGTAAAGTGTCGGTGAGATATTAGTGCATCTCCCGTTGATATAGAAAAAATATAATCTGCGCTGTGCTCGACATATTGTGGAAATACCCAAGCTCACCTGATGATGGGGTAGGGCCCCGAAACCGGTAGTGAGAGCATGTTGATCCGCATTATGTCGAACACAGCGTGGAATTAATTTCTATATTAGCAGTTCAAGGCAAGAAACTCTTATATAATTTTATTATATACCTAAAAACTGCAAGAAATTTATTTTTCCATTATATAATTTGGGCTAGCCGAAAAAGCCTTTTATTTACTATCGATAGTTGTGCCTCGGTGGTACGAAAGTACTACCATTGCACGCAGGCCGCTATCTCGCGATGCGGGACTTAATATCTTACCGCTACCTTACGACAAGTCGTGTTTATATACTCTGCGCTGTTATCGACATATTGTGGAAATACCCAAGCTCACCTGATGATGGGGTAGGGGCCCCAGGAACCGGTAGTGAAAGCAGGTTGATCCACATTATGTCGAACACAGCACGATGGAATTAAACTTCTATATTAGCAGTTCAAGGCAAAAGAAACTCTTATATAATTTTATTATATACCTAAAAAACTGCAAGAAATTTATTTTCCATTATATATATATATATATATATATATATATATATATGTATATATATATATATATATATATGTATATATATATATATATATATATATACCATATATTTAAGCAATAATACAATAATAATAACTAATATGTGCTCTATATATATGTATGTAATAATATGTATATGTTATATATATTGCATAACTGCATACTGCTAAATAATCGCAACGTGCATTGAGGAACCTGGCGCATTCGCCAGAAAGTAAAAAAAAGAAAATTATAGAGATTCTTTAGAAAAATCTAGAAACAATCGCCAGGGGTATATAAGGCCCGCGCTTTGACAGTTGGACAAGTCTGAAGATAATCTGAAGTCTGAAGTTTGAAAATACCGCGAATACCGTTAGAGTAATAGTAGTTGCATAACTTGTGTTGTAAATAAGTATAGGATTGTGTGTACAGAGTGGGAGACAAATAAATTCGTTAAGTATTTTATCGTGAGTTTAAATAGTGGACGCACGGAATCCCGTAACAATTGGTGTCGGAAGTGCGATTCAAGAAGATTTTAAGAAGAGATTAAGTGGATTGGAAGATTTTTAGACCGAATTAGAGTATTTTTATGGTTGGTACAAGAGACTACAGCAGAAAATGGAGGAAGTAAGCAAACTATTAGGCGATTTTATGGAGAATATGAAGGAGAAAGCAGAAGAACAAGAAAGACTCCGTAAAGGAACTTGAGAAGAAGAGCGAGTCCGATCAGAAAGAGAAAAGGAAGGGAAAAACTACGACGTCCACACCAAGAACAGGACCGGCTTGAGAACATTTTCGAAGATTTGAAAGTTCAACGACAACAAGACAAAGAAGAAGAAAACAGGACCGGCTTGAGAAAATTTTAGAAGATATGAAAATTCAAGCGACAACAAGACAAAGAAGAAGAACAGGACCGGCTTGAGAAAAATTTTAGGCAATTTAGAAAGTCGTCAGAAGAATGAATGGAGGGAAATTTAAGAAGATATAGAAACGCGCATACCGCCAAAGAAAGACAAGAAGATCAGGACCGTCTTAAGAGAAACTTTAGAAAATCAGGAATTTCGACTACAGAAGAATTTTGAAGACCTAGAAAAATCGACAGGAGAAGTCCATTTCCAAGAAGTCGTAGAAGATCTGGAGGGAACGCCTTCAGCAGAAAGTAATGGAAAAAATTAGAGATGGACCTACCAGAAGACCAAGGTACAAGCAAGGACACTCTGGCGTCCTGGAACAGCGAACCTTAAGGCCCCGACCTACGATGGACAAACGACATGGACAATGTACCACCGTCAGTTTGAAGCCCAGCCGCTTACTGCCAACGGATGGACTGACCAGGAGAAAGCAGCGGCGGCATTTCGTCATCGCGCTGCGTGGCCCTGCCCTGGAACTGTTGCAAACTATTCCTGCAGCCCAACAGCAGGAATACCAAGAGCTTTGGTC
This sequence comes from Sitophilus oryzae, assembly GCF_002938485.1. Taxonomy (NCBI): domain Eukaryota; kingdom Metazoa; phylum Arthropoda; class Insecta; order Coleoptera; family Curculionidae; genus Sitophilus; species Sitophilus oryzae. Next base: position 1,334,126 of record NW_022147154.1, read on the forward strand.
GCTGCACTGGACAGAAGATATGGCGACCAACATCGACATCAACTTTACCAGGCCCAGATCAAAGACACGCCTGCAGAGGTCCGGGAGAGAGTCTGCAGGAATTGAAACTTGACTTACGTCGGCTGGTACACCTAGCGTATCCTGAAGCACCGGAAGGATTTAGGGAGGAACTCTCGCTGCTCAGTGCTTTATCAGCGGACTGAGGGACAACGAATTACAGAGGGGCGCTGCAAATATCCCGATTTTCTACCAGCAGCTGAAGCACTGGTCAGGGCGCTGGAAATCAGAAGCTGCTTTAGCGCCATCCCTAGACCGAAGATAAGATCGGTAACGGTAGAGGGGGAACAGCCCGAGAGTACCCACAGAAGTTTGGAGTTGATGTGTAGAAAATTCGACAAACTATGTGAGCTACTAATAAACAAGGGGAGTCAACAATAACCAGACAGAGAACCAGAAGATCCCAGGACATAAGGTGCTATAGATGTGGCGGGAATGGCCGCCTATCAAGCAGGATTGCCGCGTTCAAATGCGATCCCGTTCACCATCCAGAGGAACAATAGGCACCAGGAAAACTAAAAATCAGTCAATACTAAGGGGCAAGTATTGACTGGGAGAATTTCAGAGCCCCCAGGTGATTTTTTCCATTAGGAGTCTAGGAAGAACCGCTGACAGTTTGGTGATCGACGGGAAAGTCAATGGAAAGGGAATTCGAATGACTGTACCTTGGACACTGGCGCTATGGTATCGTTGGTACGAGGCTAACTCAGTGCAAGGGTTGAAGCTGATACCTCTGAGAGAAGAAGAGTGTGTTTACGTACAGTCACGGGGAAATAGCCGTTGTACGGGGAGAGGCTATCGTCGAACTGAAGTTAGGAAATTTGAAGTTCCCGCATAGCGTTTAGTTGGCGGATATTGAAGATGACCTTCATCTTGGGCATGGATGTGATTCGTCAACATGGATTTTCGTTCGATCACCAAAGAAATATCCTAAATATCGGAAACGAAGAGTTCATGTTATCTCCAGACGAGGGACCAAGGAAGAATGGATGTAAGATCAGCGGAAACTGTGGTGATACCTGGTAATACCAGGAAGATCGTATTCGGTAAAGTGGAAGAGAAAATTGCTGGAATTGCTGTGTTGGACTGGTACAAAGTAGCGACAACAAACAAGATAGGTACTTAGTAGGAAAGTCATTGGTGAACACTGACAAGAATATACCGATCAGAATTGCGAATGTTTTCCCGAATTGTGTCAAGATTCAAAAAAGGTGACAAGATAGCCATCTGCGAACCCGTAGAGAAGTGTCACCCGATGTGATGAAGTGCCGTCAGCTGTTACACAAATGGCATCCAAAGAAACACAAAAACATCTAGAGCAGCCATGGGGGATCGCAACATCTGAGGAGAAACAGAAGGCTAAGCGGTTCCGCTGCTTCAAAGCATGGCAGTATTTTTGAGAAGAACAACAGTGGAAGAACGGATTTTGTGAAGCACCGGATTAATACTGGTCATGCTCAGCCGATTCGACAACGTCCTAAGAAGGGTGCCCTTTCCAAACAACAAGAAATGGAGACAATGGTAGATAAGATGCTGTGAAGATGGAGTTATCGAAGAATCATCAAGTCCATGGTCATCTCCTGTTGTTTTGGTGACGAAGAAAGATGGTAGTACACGATTCTGCGTGGACTATCAGGAAGCTCAATGACGTCACACTAAGAAGGACAGCTACCCACTGCCACGTATAGACGACACGTTAACCACACTGGCAGGTTCGTGCTGGTTCTCCACTCTCTCGACTTAAAGAGTGGATACTGCGGCAGTTGGTCTGGACGAGGGAAGACAAAGAAAAGACGGCTTTTCTACAGGAAACGGACTATACCAATTCAAAAGTCATGCCGTTTGGATTATGCAATGCTCCAGCCATTTCAGAACGTCTCATGGAGGTGGTGTTAAGAGGATTAACTTGGAAAACGTGCTTGGTTTACCTCGACGATGTATTGGTTATGGGAAGAACTTTTGAGGAGCATTTGCTAAATTTAGAAGAAGTCTTCGGCCGCACAAGCTACGGAATTTTCACTCATACGCTAAACCCGAAGAAGTGTAGCTTATTCCAGCGACAAGTGGAATTTTTGGGCCATGTAGTCTCAGCAGACTGAATTTACACCGACCAGAAGAAAATCGCTGCAATCAAAGGTTGGCCTAAACCTCGCGACAAACATGAACTTAGAAGGTTTCTGGGTTTATGCACCTATTACAGAAGATTTGTCAAGGGATTTGCCAATATAGCTGCACCCCTTACATAGACTTCCGGCAGGTGATGAAGTCGGCTACGAATGGAACACCGATTGTGATGTAGCCTTTGGAAGACTCAAGGCGGCTTTGTATGTTCAAGTCCTATTTTTAGCCTACACACAACAACAAAGGGGAGGTATATCCTGGATACCGACGCCAGCAACATCGGCATCGGTGCAGTGCTATCACAAGTGCAAGATGGCGAAGAACGAGTGATAGAATATTACAGTCGAGTTCTATCTAAACCAGAAAGGAATTACTGCGTTACCCGGAAGGAGCTGCTAGCAATTGTAAAAGCAGTTGATCATTTCCATAAATATCTGTATGGCCAAGAAATTTTAATTAGGACAGATCATGCGGCTCTCAAGTGACTTATGGAGATGAAACAACCTGAAGGTCAAATAGCACGATGGCTCGAGAAGCTCCAGCAATATCACTTTACCATCCAACATCGTGCTGGAAAGATGCATGGTAACGCAGACGGTTTATCCAGAAGACCCTGTCAAATCGATTGTAAGCACTGCTGTAAAACGGAACAACGCGAAGAGCACTATTTATAATAAGGAGTTTAAGTTTGGAACCGATGAAAGTGGACGACGACACAATTGAGAAAGACCAAATGGAAGATCCAGACATCGCCGGGCAATACTACGGCTCAAAGGAAGGTAACGGCGAGAGACCACCGTGGCAGGATATTGCGGACAGAGGGCTCGTTTTCAAAGCTCTCTGGAGCTCAGTGGAATTCACTGGTTATTGAGAATGGATTGTTAAAGCACATATGGGAAAGTGCGGATGGCAGCACAGTAGGCAACTCAGTTACTGGTACCAAGGAAGAAAGTTACCCAGGTATTGGAGGAAATTCACGGTGGTAAAACTGGGAGCCATCTTGGGGTAAAAGCAAGACCTTGAGCAAGCTGAGAGATCGCTTTACTGGGTGGATTATTGCGAAGATGTCAAGAAATGGTGTCGACAATGTAAAATTTGTGCAGCCAGCCAAAGACCAAGCACTCGATCTAGGGGAAAAATGAAACAATATAACGTTGGACTGCCATTCGAAAGAAAGTGCTGTTGACATTGCAGGCCCATTCCCTGGAAACGCACAAAGGGGCAACAAGGTACGTTTTAGTGGCGATGGATTATTTCAGTAAATGGCCAGAAGTTTTCGCCATTCCAAAACCAAAGAAGCATCGAATGTAGCTGAAGTATTAGTCAATAATGTCTTCAGTAGATTTGGAATTCCTTTAGAGCTTCACACTGACCAAGGAAGGGAACTTCGAGTCAAGACTGTTCCAGAAGATGTAGTGATCTGCTTGGTATTCACAAGACTAGGACAGCTTTACATCCGCAGTCTGATGGGATGGTCGAGAGATTCAATAAGACCATTGAAGAACGTCTCTCGAAAGTGGTGGATGGAACATCAAAGAGATTGGGATCACAGCATATACCACTATTCCTAATGGCATATAGAAGTGCAGTTCACAACACCACCGGACTTTCACCATCGAAGATTTTATTTGGTCGAGAATTACGGTTTGCCTTGTGACTTGATGTTCGGATCACCAGACGACAGCACCACGGGCGTAGGGACTACGCGCGGATGAACTGATGAAAGGTTATTGGGAATCCATAAGGCCGTGAGTGGTAAGATTACGCTAGCCAGTGACCGGATGAAAGCTCGTTACGACCTCAGAGCTAATTCTACGGGATTTCAACAGGACGATAGGGTATGGTTGTATAACCCACAGCGCAAAAGAAAGGAAGGTCCCCAAAGTTAACTCCAAGCCATGGGAAGGTCCTTATACAGTCATCAAGAGGATAAATGATATGTTGTGTGCCGGATTCAACGCAGCCCTAGAAGTAAGATGAAAGTGGAAGTTCATCTGAATCGATTGAAAGAGAGATACCAGACAGGGAAACCTTTGATCAGACGATCAAATTTGAGAAGGGGGCAATGTCAAGGTGTATTACTGGTTGCATAACTGCATACTGCTAAATAATCGCAACGTGCATTGAGGAACCTGGCGCATTCGCCAGAAAGTAAAAGAAAATTATAGAATTCTTTAGAAAATTCCAGAAACCATCGCCAGGGGGTATATAAGGCCCGCGCTTCGACAGTTGGACAAGTCTGAAGATAGTCTGAAGTCTGAAGTTTGAAAATACCGCGAAATACCGTTAGAGTAATAGTAGTTGCATAACTTGTGTTGTAAATAGTATAAGTTGTGTGTACAGAGTGAGACAAATAAATTCGTTAAGTATTTTATCGTGAGTTTAAATAGTGGACCCACGGAATCCGTAACAATATATTATATATTATATACATAATGATTATATGATAAACCACACCGATATCTAACTGATACCGATTCTATTTTCTATTCTATTCTATTACGGGTAGCCCCCACACAAACGTCTTAAAGCCCCGCCCCCTCTCGCAGAGGCTCTCTCGTCGTATCACTTCCCCTAAACGATGGTAGGGAAAAGACACTTTATCCGTCTCTGTTGGCACTGCAGTATATTTTGTAGCTTTAACATCTTTTTTTATCGCACTGAAAACCTCCTATTGCTAATGATCCTTTGCCAGACGTGTATACTCTGTTTTACGACTCAGGGAAGATTTCGACAAATGATGGCAGAAAAAAAGCAGGTGGCGCCCATACCAGTTCATTCTTTTATTTTTGTTTGACTAAAAAAAAATTCCATTTTTTAAGTTTACTATGGATGAGTTTATACAGGGTGTCCCTGAAATAAGTGCAAGTATTTTAACTAGTAGTATATTTCAACCTCAGAAACACGCCTATGAGTTTCTTTTCGCGAAAAAAAATGTTTGAAAATTCGGAATTTTTTGATTTTTTTTAGTTTTTAGTTAAAAAATATAATTTCTTGATAATATGACAACATAGGTAAGTAGTAGATTAAATTTACAAGAACGAAAATCCAGAAAATATCCAGTGGTTCTCAAAATTTTAGCAAAAAAAATTTTTTTTGGAAATTTTCAAAGTAAAATAACTCCGTTATTTTGGATTTATTTGAAAAACGATAAAGAGAAAATAGGTTTCTTTTATCGAGATCTATCACCCCTTAAAATAATTGCAGTTATTTCTGAGACACCCTGTATATAAATCCGTCATGCGTCGTCTCTTGTTGTTTTTAACCTATATCTTATTGGTTTATTTAAAAAATGTTAGATCATATTACATTTAGGCTGTATTCCGCTGCTTACCTTGGTTATGGTTTTATGTTCCTTATAGACGTATACTTTAACTTAGCTGCTATTTGACAGATTCCGTAAAAGTGTTTTCGGAATCGTTCCACGCGACCCGCTTGCTGTTGACGTTAAGTTTATTCGCATTATTCGCTATGAAATCAAAATCTATTATTGCCAAATTAAAAACTCTTTATATTGTAGGTGTTTAGTATAGTGCAAATAGCCAATGAATATTGTGTTATTTGTCTGTATTATATTTATTTAATATCTAAATGTTGATTTTCAGGGTATCTATTCCCAACTAGCAAATATAGTTCCCAGTCCTTTTTAAAATGTCACTGCCCCTAAAGTATAGTTCCTGGGCCCACTCTGCCACTTAAAATGTTACTCTATAAGGGATAGTCACTTTGAAGTATATTTCGAGAGTGACCGGTTAGTGCCTACCTACAATAAAAGTGGAAAATAAACACCCCGATTGCAAGTCGCAAACATGTAATTTAAAGAAGTGGCTGGAACTACCCGAATCTTCAAATATGACACCATAAAAGACCAAAAACTTTATAGTAACTTTTCAAAGTAGCGGTTACTAACAAGTGCTACCATAATGCCTCCATTAAGTTTTTGTTACTTTATAGTAACAATTTAAGTTACGGGGTAGTCGCGGCCACGACACCTAGTTACTTCTAATTTATAGTAGCATTGAAAGTAGCAAAATGGTTACTGCTACCTTCCTAGGTCACTATAAAGTAGCCGTCGCTCATCCATTGCCACTAAAAAGTCACGGGGATCAAAAACGGCTACTTTATAGTGACTATAACTTAATATACCCTAATAAATGTACATGCCTCAGACTGCATCGTGTACTGCTCTGTTTTAGTGTTTGTTTACTAGCTTTTAAGCTTTATTAAAATTTTGTAAAATGCCTAAGGTGAATAAAAAGAAATTTAGGTATTCTAGTACTTTCTACCGAAGAATTAAACAAAAGGAATCACTGCGAGCCGAAGCATCAACATCAGAAACAAAAACTACATCTTTCTATAATCCTACCGATGAACATCATAAATCAGGTAGTGACTGTGATATTTTTGAAACTGCTTCTGAAGATGAGTGTAGTGTTAGTTTATCTGAAACTGAATCTCAGAGGAGAACTAATTTGGAAACCAACAACAATATAAAACAAGAGCTAAAAGAGTGGGCGTTAAAATACTCTATACCTCATGTAGCTCTGAACGATTTATTGAGGGTACTGAAAAACGAACTCGAACTTGAAGAATTGCCAAGGGATAGTAGAACTTTAATTGGAACACCAAGCTCTTGTCCCATAAGAGCCATGGGCGATGGCCAGTTTTGGTATAATGAAGTGCAAAAAAATGTATTGTCAAGTATGCACAAGTAATGCACAGTATCAATGTTTACTAAAAAATTTAATGGCGTCCTATTCTGTTTAGCCGTCGCGTCTCCAAGTGGGAACTTCAAAGGACAAGGCGGAACGATATAGTGGCACCAATGGAATGTATAGTCGCCACCAGGGCCGTCGCTAGACTTTGGGCCGCCCGGTGCAAATTTTTAAATTGCCGCCCTTATATTATATATAATAAAAAAATAATTAAGTTAAAAAAATCTTTATTAAAAAATAGAAAATAGAAAGGTTAATGATAAATACACACATCCCATATGATCCTAAGAAATGGCCTCAAATTACCTTAGAAATGACAATCGATTAAATTTTATATGTAAAATTATATGAGGAATGTCATCGATCATAATTTCTGTTTTTTTTTCGATTATACGGGACTAGGATACTTACATAGAACACCTACATTTTCGCAAATTTTCACACACATTTTCACAAAGTCTAATTATAATGACAAATTCTCTATTTTTTTATAAACTATAGGGTGTGTCATTTCAATTAGCAGGGAAAATAACATTATATTTAGTTTCGACCCTATTACCAAGCAATTTTGACCGTCTATACCGGGTGTTTCTAAAAAGTGGCTCACTGCTATAACTTTTTTTAATTTTTCAGATAAAAAAACGAGATTTGGTACGTGAGTATATGACATAAATCAAGATTGATTGACGTATTCAATTGTTTTCGATCACGTCCTCTTTTACCGGAAATTACTACAACTTTTGATTTTTAAATGCCACCCTCCGTATTTTTTTACTTTATTTGATAGAAAATGGCACTTTGAATAGAATGAAATATCAGATGACATATTCGCATTTAGTTTATTTGAAATTGTAAAATGCGGTTCATAACGACAATTTGATTCGAAATACCAAGTTGAAAAAGAATCAATATAATCCAAAGAAGAAAAAATTCCAAAAAAAAATTCCAAATATGCTAATGAGTCGGCCTCGTTCCGTTTGAAAAATCGAGATATGATTAAAAATACGATTTGGGCATTTTTAACTGGCCAGGACAAGACACGAAAAACATTAAACGATCAAATCTATTTTTCCAATAAATTAAAAAAAATACCAGGGGTGCGATTTAAAAATCAAAAGTTGTACACACTTTTTACACACACTAAACAGTTGAATATGCCAATCAATCCTAATTTATGTCATATACTAATATACCAAATCTTGTTATTTCTTCTCTGAATATAAAAAAGTTATAGGGGTGAGCCACTTCTGACAAACATCCGATATACCAAGCAATTTAGACTATTTTATTATGTTAAAAATAAATAGAGAATAATTATAGTTAAAAATTGTTAGATTTTAAATACCACCCGGTATAGATTTATTATTATTATATATTATTATTACATAGATTATGGTTTTGTGTTATTGGAATAGTCTTACATATCCAATGAGCGAAAAAATGTACAGAACTGCATTTTCAAAAAGTAACTATAGCTATTTTTGTCTGTTATAGTATAACTTTGGTAGATATAAAAATATACTTCAACCCTGTTATGAAAAATATTAAATATTTTTAGAATGTGGCATCTATACTTTCAAAAATTAAAAAAATAAATAAATAAAAAAGTGCCTCCGACGGCCCTGCATAAGCTCCAATTAAGTGGCAATTTGGTGGCGCAGGGAACTTTCTTGGAAAAAATCACTTTATGGTTCCAAAAAATCGTTGACCATGTAGTTCCAAAAAAGTTATTGTTTCTATAAAGTCGCTTCTGGGTAGTTACAATTGCCACTTTATCAACCCGAAGATTTTAAAGGTCCAAACGGGTAGGGTTGGCCTAATATGTTATAGTTCCCGGTACTTTGTGGAATCATATGGAACTATAAAGTATTTTTCGGATTAAACGGCCATATTTTTTTCATGAATTTTTAGACGAACAGCCAAATGGCTCAAACATTATGCGTTTTTAAGCTAAATATACCTAGATTAAAGCTTCTTTCCTTAGTTATTTTGTTATTTCTGACGGTCGACTAATATTTTAAAGTTTGACCCCGGTTTCAAGCAAATTTTTATTATTTCTTAATCACTACATGAGTTTTTATTGCAAATAATATAATAATTTGAAATATTTTGAGAGGCGCTCGAAAATTTTGTTATATAAACCTACTATTTTATTCAGTAAAGTTGATTGCGTTCTGGAATTTACCTCAAAAAGGCGTTAAAATCGCACGGTAAATATCGAAAAAATAATAATGGCTTCCATAATTATTTTCCATCATGACATTTATTTTTATGAAATGTGAAATTGCTTGAAGAGGTCGCTGCAAATAAAGTTCAACTGTTTAACGAAAGTTCCATATGTCGGTAGATAACACTTGGCTGCCACGAACCCGCGACTAGGCAGCTTCGTACCGGATAAGTCGCATTCACCAGTAGGCTACTTTATAGTAACACATTATAGTAACTCTTTTAGTGGCAAAAACTACCCGAGACACTACCCGGCTACTCAAAATCTTTCCCCATTTTGGTCGCAGTTACGTAGCAGCTACGAATATACGACGTAGCCGCCGATGGTCACCGCCCACTTTGTAGTGGCTTTGATAGTAGCAGTTACGTATCTGCCACTATAAATGCTAGTTGGGTTGATAAAATAAAAAAAATTAAGACACTCAGGTAATGTTTATTTTTATTTACGCTTTATAAATAGGAAATAAATGTAGTAAACATCTCTCGAAACACCTAAAAAATTATAAATAAAACAAAACAAACCGTCTAGCACACCTGGTTAATTCTAAACTAAACCTAAATAAACTTTCAGAACAAAACTTTTCATATATTTTAAACATGAAATGAACCAGTTTCGGAGAGAAAAAGATCGAGACAAATTTACAACTTCTGCGCATGCGTAACGTTATCCTTTTTGTTATATCTATCGTCCGTAAGATAGCGGGGGGTGACGTTAGAGATATACGTTAAATGGCATATACATATGAAATATATACGGATTATCGCCTATCCCTGCAATGTGTTGGAGTTGAAGCCGAGTTAGAGACAGCTATATAACCGGTCCATGTATATTTCACATAAGTTCGTCTGTTAGGCAGACACTGGCGCAACAGCGCAATTAGCCCTTATTCTGAAGATTAGCCAATTGTCGAACAGAAACGCAAACGAAAGCCGTACGAAGTTGGACGGAGCCGTACGAATGAACAGCTGGTGTTAGCGTCTAGTCTCTTATTGCTCTGGTTATCCGATCGATAATTCAAAATAAAGACTTGCGCACTACGCTTGAGCACAGCTAACTGAGCGACTTATGCAAATTCTTTCAGAAGATTTATATACCCATTTCACCGGCTTGGCATCACAGAATTCAGCTTGGAGTCGATATTCTTTAGTTAATATATATATATGGATATACAACAATAACATATATATATATATATATATATATATATATATATATATATATATATATATATTATATATATATTATATATGAGCGACTTATATATTATATCATAAGATTATTTTACCCATTTCACCCTCAGGGTAAAATGGGTGTTTTCGATTATATATATATATATATATATATATATATATATATATATATATATATATATATATATATATATATATATGCTAATATATATATATATATATATTATATAATATATTATATATATATATATATATATATATATATATATTATATAGATATATCTCTCTGTTAATACTACTATATATATATATATATATATATATATATATATATATATATATATATATATATATATATATATATATATATATATATATATATATATATATATGGTTAAATGACATTTCGTATGTCATTCTTGTCAATTAGCGGCTACCGGTGGTACTTTTTAAGCGTTTCGAAAACTGTCTAATATGATTGGTGTGACGGAACGATAAACGACACACGGACGCAGATGCGTATGAACTCGAATAAACGTTTTTGAAACTTATCAAACTCTTGTCAAATTGAAGGTTATTATTTATGTCAAATAACGGTCCGGAAAATATATACATATAACTAAAATATACTCAGCCTAATCTCCAAAAAGTGAAGCCCAAACAGTGAAAGAGAAATATGGGATTCTGCATAAGTCTATTTCACTCGGATATTCATTTAACTGCGCATGCCTTACCTGAAAAAGTTTTCATTGGTCGGTGTTTTTAAAAGGAAGTGGTTGACTGACATTCCACCTATCCTTCAATTTTATTTATATTTTTATTATTTATAACACATTATCATGGAGTTGGAAAAATATCAAAAAATAGTTGGAAACAATAAACTAAAAAAAATCACTCTTTTACGCGCACAAATAAAAAATAATCCAAACAGAACTAAAACAACAATCAATCAGAGTTTGGCGCAATCGCAGTTCAATCGATATCGGTGAAATAGACTTATACAGTATTAATATGGAGCTGGGTTATGTTGTATTTCTCTTACGGCACAGAAACTGCACACGGGGTTAAATAAGGAACACTGAGTATATTTTAGTTATATGTATGTATATGCTGGAAAATAATAAATATTTCCGAATTGCTTTTGCATTTTGGTTTGTGTATTACGTGTGTTAGGTTAGGCTGTAGGAAAATTAAGTGTAGACCCAGAGCACAGTTCTTAAGTTAATATTTGGTGTCCAAAGAGTTGTACTAGCAACCAATAAAGTTTGTATACCATCTCGTATATGGTTCTAAAACTGAAGTAGCTGTGTAATAGAGATACCACACTATAGGTAAATAGTAATATATTTTTATACTGTAGACACAAGTCAAAAGGTACTGGTTAAAAAAAATAAGATTAAAGCTAACCTTACGTGTTTTTTTAACATACACCTTTGTTTGTTTTGGTTTGGTTTGGTTTGGTGTATTAATATACACCGTTATTTTTTTTTTTAATAAAATAACTCAATTAGATTTTTTCAGTTTTATAAAGTTTTTTCATATATTGAAGTAATCATTTGTCAGTAAAATTTTAAATACATTGTGCACGTTCAGGGACCGTCAGCGGCTGAGTAAGCGACTTCCCTAAACGGTCTCTTTCTACACACAAAAACAGTCAACCTCTGAGCAAAAGTCTTAGCGGGCAGTCAGCCGCTGTTTAAAAAAAAAGAAAAATTTTAAGTACTCCAAAATACTGTTACGTCACCCGCGTCTCCTGCCGACGAGTCTCAATAAACTATCTTCTCGCGCTTATAGATACTCATAAGACTTTCTTATCGCGTTCTAAAACCCGTTGAATTCGTCTGGCAATTAACACATTTTTTTAATATTATCTGATAAACACGCTGTAAAAATTTAGAATGCCTAAAGTATATTTTCTAGGTATAATTATTAAACATATTTGCGATGGTCGGGATATACTTTAAACCCGAAAAAAAAGTCTGGCATACTTATTTCTGAGTTAAACAGATGCTAAAATTTGAAAAAAAAACAAATTTCAAGTTGCCTAAAGGATGTTTTTTGGATTTATTTTTTTGCAAATGTCATGGATGGCGCAGTAGCGAAATACCCGCAACCCCTCTGCCCGACTTAGGATTCTGGGTTCACCAGTTAATAAACATTTTTAGTTATTCTAGCTTGCCTAAAATATGTTCTCTATATATGTCGTCAGCTCTTTAAGCGTTGTTCATGTAGACGCGAATCGCGAATCGCTTTTACGAAACTGCTCTCATTGGTCCAATTTTACAGATCATGGCGGCGCTGTCAGAAATTTTAAGATTTTGGCGATTCGCAAGATTTAAAATTTGGGGGGCGGGAAAGTTAGTGTTTTCAACTTTTTGCGGATATTCGCGCGATTTTAAGGTTCGCGTTTGCGCAGAATGGTGTTGTGATCCGGTTATCGATTATTTTGACGACGCTGCCACAAAGTAACTGAAAGCATTTCTTCCTATGATTTCTTCAGTTGAAATGGGTTCTCGTGCATAATATGTTTTTGATGGTCTCTGACATGGTCACAATTTTTCAACCAAGTTATCAAACTCCTGTACAGACAATCTGTGAAAATTCCTAAATTTTTTCTCATCTTTTGTCCTCATATCTTGAATTAAATTGCGATAAACACCTTGTTCCTTACGAAATTTAAATATTTTACATGTCCCAAATGACCCATAAATGACCTATAAACCTGTGCTATAAACCCGTTCTCTTCTACGTTTTAACAATAAGTAAATGGCAATTTTGCGCCTTATTCTGTTGCAATCCCACAATCGTAATCGATATTCATAATCATTAAACAATTTTAAACTCAAATTGCATGCTATAAAATATAAAATACAGATCGTAAACAGGAATAAATATGTATAAAACAAATTAAGTTATCTCAGGTTATGATTTTTTTTGGTAACTTTCAGTGGAGCAAAAATGAAATGTCGCGACTAATGAAATAGGTCCAAATTTTACGAATATTTCTTGGCGAATCGCTTTTCGCAATTCGCGATTCGCGTCTACATGAAACAAGCTTTATGTGGCCCTGGGACGGTCAATAATATTGTCAATAAAATTGATGATTTTAATTGCAATTGCGATTGATGGAGGTTCAATGAACACATGAATTACTTAGTTGTTAAATGAATTTCTTACCAGTCGGGTGGTTTATTATTTATATAATGATGTTAAATATAGATATGGCCTTTCTGGCCTTAACTGTAGTTGTTTGCAGACAAAAAAAAGCCAAGGAAAAAGCCAAGAGGAGGAGGCGCTGGTCAAAATATGGTATATCATTTTAAAAAATATGGTATAAATTGAAAAGCCGCTTTACCCATGAACATTTGCTACAATTTCTGCGAAATAGTGAACCCGAGGATTAATGTTTCCGGGTTCCACAGAGCCCTGCGGCGTATCACCCGTGTCCGTCATTGTTGCCGTCTGGTAAACAACTGTCTGAACGATTGTCAATTTCCCAATTACACGTTCAATTGCGATGTGTCAATGATCACCGTCAATGTGCTTCAATCAAAAATGCTATCAATCTCCGTCAATCGATTGACAATGGCGTCAATCGCTTCCTACACTATCAATTAGGTGCATCAATGAGTACCATTGACAATATTATTGATCATCTCCGGGACCCTTTAGGCTATTTTGTCTTCAAACTGTACCAACCTATTTCTTTGTAAAATAAAAGAAACTACGATAAAATTTAATATTAAGGATGCAAGTCGAGGATTTTGTCACTGGACAGACTATATATTACTTGAACATTACCTTTCCATGCCTAAAATCAGGAAATAATTCGGTGACATCAATATTAGCATATTTTGAGGGTAGCATAGCAGCAAGTGGTGTATCCAATTTCTTCTTATCTATTCCTTCCGCTGTTTCTAAAACATTAGATGATGAACCGTCGGGGATTGCAGGAGGTGGCATTAGTTTTTCATCAAGTTTCGACTCTTTCACGTAGCTAATCTCATTGATTTCATTTAAGGAGGGTGGATCCTAGAACAATAAAAATGATATATTTATAATAATGCTAGTTGAAGCATGGCGCATCCGCCACGACATCAGGAAAAAAATACTTTTTATTATTTTTTAATTAAATGAAAAACAAAAAATCCGGCGATGATAGTTTTTAGAAGAGCCAATTAGCTATCTTTTAGTAAAAAAAGCAACTTTCTAGAGTAATTCGTTACTTCAGTAGAGACGACACAGATAAACATTAGCATTTTATATATGTAGACTAGAAGGACCATTTAACGAAAAAAAATCAGTTGTCGGTGGAGCTGGAAAATATTTAAAAAATTTGGAAAATGTATGGTAGGGGTGGGGGTAGTTTTCACCCATACTTTTTCTTGATTTTTGTAAAAGTCAAATATTAAAGCACTTGGCAGAATATAGGCACCCCGAATCTCATTTAAATCAGAATATCGGTCCCTAAAATATCTTAAAAAAATGTGTTTATTTTTTTAAACCTTGATGCCGTCTAATGCATAATAATGAAAGAAGTGTCTAGCGGGAGACTTTCATCATTGATACTACGCATGCGCAGGTAGCAGATGTTACCATATTTCTATAAATACTATTAAATAGTATTAAATAAAAATATAAATTTTATATTTATATAAATAAAAATAATAATTAAAAAAAATATAAATTTTATATTTATTTTATATTTTTTCTAACCTTGTTTTTTCTAATCTCTTTTTCACTGAAGTTGTGTATAAAGGACAGTTAAATACATTATAAATGTTTAGAAGGCTGCTTTGTATCCTTTCCTACTGATAAAGATCTTTTAGCGCATCTTCAAAAGCAGCATGGAGTTATGATATCATTCTACTCGATTTTCTCCTATTTCAGGTAAATGTAGCAACAGTATCTTTGGTACAGTAACAATACAAATTCTATGATTAATTATATATTTTAAGATTTTTAGATTTATATTGACGAATATCAAAATTCCAATGATGTGAATTATGTGTAAAATAGAGGAAAGATACTTAATGGAGATTACGAAGTAAGGTATTATCATTGTGATCGGATCATAATATTATCATTCATATACATTAAAAACATAAATTCATAATCATTTATTAATATTCTTATTTGATGGTTTTAAATTTATGAATACTATATCTGAATTATCATGTCATTACATCCAAGCGGTTTAATTTTTTATTTATTTGCAGGCAACAACATATTCATTTTATCATTTCTGACTTATGTTACTTAAATTACTCTAAATTTTGGTAAAATCTAGTAAAGAGGTAACATTAAATAACTACTTACGCAATCCACTTTAATTTATACAGAGTCTTATAGCAGATATCAATGCGACAAAAGTAATAATATTTAAACATTCAACAGTTTATCTGGTGTGGTTATAATTTTTGTATCAATTCTAAAACAGATCAAGTTACTGTTGGTTACTGTATTAGAAAAATGTAGGCACATATTTTTTTATGAAAAAATAGTGATAGAGTTAATAAGCTTTGTTTTATCTTTTACTCTTTAGGAGGTAGATGGTCTATGTTGTAGAATACATTACAATATTTAATATTCTGTATTTTCATTATTTTATTTTATGTAATTTATTGTAAGTTGTCAAAATACCGCCAAGAAAATCTTGACAATATGGCGAAGTTTCTAATTTGAATGAATTAAATTTACATTATGATATGATGCAAAAAATCAAAATGATTAACAAGATACTTTTTATTATATTTTTTGTTTTAATACTACAATATTATTATGCTTTGTGGTGTGGAAAACAAATGTTAAGTTATCTTAATATTTGCCATGATGTTTTATTACAAAATATGATTTATAAATCACAGATATATTAATTAAATATAATATTATATATTTTGTAGACATTTTGGACAATTGGACATGACAAAGAATTAAGAAGCACGGCAATAAAGGTAGAAAAAAATAGGGCTAGAGAAGCATCAGTCTAGTGTTGAGTATATCGGAAGCCCCAAAATTAGATGGATCCTATAATAATGGATATTAAGGACATAATTTGTCTGTTTATATGTACCTATAATTTAAATTTTGAAAACAGAATGTACTGTGTCCTAGGCTAGGTTTATGGGAGTTTCATCTTATTAAAATACTTTTTCTTTTCAAATGTAGCCATCTACAGTGTTTTATTTGTGTCTAATTCTATTGATAATGAAATTAGAGCTGTCTATAATAAGATATGTTGCCATGAAATAAAAACACATCTCTCAAAAAAAGTTCTTTTGGCATTGGGTCAATATATTAAAATTTTAATATTGTTACGGATTCCGTGGGTCCACTAATTTAAACTCACGATAAAATACTTAACGAATTTATTTTCTCACTTTATACACAATTACTAACTTATAACACACAACAAACTAACTATTTATAAGATTCCTTCACCAAATTGTCCGATTTTCAATTTTCACGCGGTATATTCAAATTTCAAAAAAACTCTCTCAGTTGTCGATGGCTCCGGCTTATATACTCTATTGACTGCTTCTCGAAATTTCCCCAATTCTCGGAAAGCGTACTTCTTCATACCAGACAATTCTATTGTCTGATTCCCTTACTTCTCGACTTGACTAAAAGATGGCGCCTGAAAAAGTCTTTTAATTTCTGGCGGATACGTTGCGGTTGTGCAGGCAACCAGTAATACATTTTTAATTTCTGGCGGATGCGCCATTTTTCTTGACATTGCCCCCTTTCTCAAATTTGATCGTCCCGATCAAGGTTTCCTGTCTGGTATCTCTTCAATCGATCCAGATGAACTACTTTCATCTTACTTCTAGGGCTGCGTTGAATCCGGTACACAACATCATTTATCCTCTTGATGACTGTATAAGGACCTTCCCATGCTGGAGTTAACTTTGGGGACCTCCCTTTCTTGCGCTGTGGGTTATATAACCATACCATATCGTCCTGTTGAAATCCCGTAGAATTAGCTCTGAGGTCGTAACGAGCTTTCATCCGGTCACTGGCTAGCGTAATCTTACTTCTCACGGCCTTATGAATTCCCAATAACCTTTCCTTCAGTTCATCCGCGTAGTCCTCTACGTTCGTGGTGCTGTCGTCTGGTGATCCGAACACCAAGTCACAAGGCAACCGTAATTCTCGACCAAATAAAATCTTCGATGGTGAAAGTCCGGTGGTGTTGTGAACTGCACTTCTATATGCCATTAGGAATAGTGGTATATGCTGATCCCAATCTCTTTGATGTTCATCCACCATTTTCGAGAGATGTTCTTCAATGGTCTTATTGAATCTCTCGACCATCCCATCAGACTGCGGATGTAAAGCTGTTGTCCTAGTCTTGTGAATACCAAGCAGATCACACATCTTCTGGAACAGTCTTGACTCGAAGTTCCTTCCTTGGTCAGTGTGAAGCTCTAAAGGAATTCCAAATCTACTGAAGACATTATTGACTAATACTTCAGCTACAGTCGATGCTTCTTGGTTTGGAATGGCAAAAACTTCTGGCCATTTACTGAAATAATCCATCGCCACTAAAACGTACTTGTTGCCCTTGTGCGTTTCAGGGAATGGGCCTGCAATGTCAACAGCGATTCTTTCGAATGGCAGTCCAACGTTATATTGTTTCATTTTTCCCCTAGATCGAGTGCTTGGTCCTTGGCTGGCTGCACAAATTTTACATTGTCGACACCATTTCTTGACATCTTCGCAATAATCCACCCAGTAAAAGCGATCTCTCAGCTTGCTCAAGGTCTTGTTTACCCCAAGATGGGCTCCAGTTTTACCACCGTGAATTTCTTCCAATACCTGGGTAACTTTCTTCCTTGGTACCAGTAACTGAGTTGTTACTGTGCTGCCATCCGCACTTTCCCATGTGCGCTTTAACAATCCATTCTCAATAACCAGTGAATTCCACTGAGCCCAGAGAGCTTTGAAAACGAGCCCTCTGTCCGCAATATCCTGCCACGGTGGTCTCTCGCCGTTACCTTCCTTGAGCCGTAGTATTGCTCCGATGTCTGGATCTTCCATTTGATCTTTCCTCAATTGTGTCGTCGTCCACTGTTCATCGGTTCCAAGTTTAAAACTCCTTTACTCTGATAGTGCTTTCGCGATGTTGCATTTTCTTGCCCAAGGTAGCTCGTCGTCGATCCGGTTCGTTGTCGATAATTTGTACCCGTCCTACACGGCACCCAACGGTTTTCTCTAGTTTCCCGAACACAGTCTTCTTGGTATCACCAGGTATCATCACAATTTTCGATGATCTTTCTTCCATATTTCCTGGTCTCTTCTCTTTAGATACAGAAAATTCCTCATTTCCGATTTTCAGGATGTTTCTATGGTGATCAAACGAAAAACCATGTTGACTGATCACATCCATACCCATGATAAAATCATCTTCAATGTCTGCCACTAAGACGCTATGCTTAAACTTCAAATTTCCTAACTTCAGTTCGACGATAGCCTCTCCCCGTACAACGGCCATTTCCCCCGTAACTGTACGTAAACATACTCTTCTTCTCAGAGGCATCAGCTTCAATCCTTGCACTGAGTTAGCCCGCACCAACGAAACCATAGCGCCAGTGTCCACTGTCATTCGGATTCCCTTTCCATTGACTTTCCCGTCGATCACCAAACTGTCAGCGGTTCTTCCTAGACTTCTAATGGAAAAAAATCCTGGGGCTCTGTTCTCCCCAGTCAATACTGCCCCTTAGTATTGACTGATTTTTAGTTTTCCTGGTGCCTACGTTCTCTGGATGGTGAACGGGATCGCATTTGAACGCGGCAATCCGTTTAATGTGGCCATTCCTGCCACATCTAAAAGCACCTTATGTCCTGGAATCTTCTCTGGTTCTCTGTCTGGGTGTTGTTGACTCCCCTGTTTATTAGTAGCTCACATAGTTTGTCGACTTTCTTACACATCTCCTCCAAACCTCTGTGAGTGCTTTCGGGCTGTTCCTCGACCGTTACCGATCTTATCTTCGGCCTAGGGATGGCGCTAAAGGCAGCTTCGATTTCCAGCGCCCTGACCAGTGCTTCGCTGCTGGTGGAAAATCGGGATATTTGCAGCGCCCTCTGCAATTCGTTGTCCCTCAGTCCGCTAATAAAGCACTGAGCAGCGAGTTCCTCCCTAAACCCTTCCGGTGCTTCTGGGTATGCTAGGTGTACCAGCCGACGTAAGTCTGCTTCAAATTCCTGCAGACTCTCTCCGGACCTCTGCAGGCGCGTCTTGATCTGGGCCTGGTAAAGTTGACGTCGATGTTGGTCGCCATATCTTCTGTCCAATGCAGCAACCAAAGCCTCATACTCCTGCTGTTGGGCTGCAGGAATAGTTTGTAGCAGTTCCAGGGCAGGGCCACGCAGCGCGATGACAAGTGCCGCTGCTTTATCCTGGTCGGTCCATCCGTTGGCAGCGGCGGCTGCTTCAAACTGGCGGTGGTACATCGTCCAGGTGGTTTGTCCATCGTAGGTGGGGGCCTTGAGGTTCGCAGTCCCAGGAACGCCAGGTGTCCTTGCATGTGCCTTGGTCTTCTGTATGTCCATCTCTAATTTTTCCATTTTCTGTTGAAGGCGCTCCTCCAGATCTTCTACGACTTCTTGGAAGTGGGCCTCTTGTCTTCGTTCCGAATTTTCGAGACTTTTCTGCATGCGGTCTTGATCTTCAATTTTGTCCTTCTGGCGACGTACTTCTAAATCTTCAACAATTTTCTCCAACCGTTCTTGTCTAATTTCTTGATTTTCTAGAATTTTCTGAACACGGTCCTGTTCTTCTTGTCTTTCTCTATGACGTCGCTCCTCCAAACGAATTTCCAAATTTCCTATTATTTTCTCAAGCCGGTCCTGTTCTTCTTGTTTTTCTTTCTTTTGACGCGCTTCTAAACCTTCTAACATTTTTTCTTGATTTTCCATAAGTATTTTCTGTAGGCGGTCTTGTTCCTCTTCTTTCTCTCTTCTCATATTCTCCATAAAATCGCCCAATAATTTGCTTACTTCCTCCATTTTCTTCGCTTGCTCCCTTGTACCAACCATAAAAATACTCTGATTCGGTCTAAAAATCTTCCAATCCACTTAATTTCTTCTTAAAATCCTCTTGAATCCCACTTCTGACACCAATTGTTACGGATTCCGTGGGTCCACTAATTTAAACTCACGATAAAATACTTAACGAATTTATTTTTCTTACTTTATACACAATTACTAACTTATAACACACAACAACTAACTATTTATAAGATTCCTTCACCAAATTGTCCGATTTTCAATTTCCACGCGGTATATTCAAATTTCAAAAAACTGTCTCAGTGGTCGATGGCTCCGGCTTATATACTCTATTGACTGCTTCTCGAAATTTCCCCAATTCTCGGAAAGCGCACTTCTTCATACCAGACAATTCTATTGTCTGATTCCCTTACTTCTCGACTTGACTAAAAGATGGCGCCTGAAAAAGTCTTTTAATTTCTGGCGGATACGTTGCGGTTGTGCAGGCAACCAGTAATACATTTTTAATTTCTGGCGGATGCGCCATTTTTCTTGACAATATTTTTATTCTATCTTGTGCGTTCCATTCCATGAACAACATTTTTCAAAATAATGTTTATTTCATAGTTGGCATGAAAAAGGTAACTGTTTTTTTTTATATGTAAGTGAATTTCATCGCTCATCATTTCCAAGCCATCTCTGACTCCGTTTTTTATCATACGTACTTAATTCACAAGAATTTCATGATTAAATACATATATCTTAATAAAGTAATTATAAATATATTTATTCAGATATCATTAGATTTACATATTTGGTAAAAAATATTAGCTTATAATTTCTTATTTATTTATTTATTATTAAATTATAGTATTTTCATTTTCATCTTTACAAGTATCTATTTCTGTATTTTATTCTCATTCAAACCAATAAATTTATTTTAACAGATTTTATTATTTTTTTTTAAATTAATAGGTAGGTAATGGTAATAATAAAATTATACTTAAAATTTCTATTTTAATAATGACAAAGCAGAAAAAGTAAAGTTTATAAAAAAAGTAAAACAAAAATAAAACTTTATAAAGAAAATTAGGTAATTACCGAAAATTAAATTATAATATTAAAAAGGGAGATTTTATGGCCTATAAAAAAGGATTTATTTATTATCTAATTTCAAAATAATACACATGCACAATTTGGCAACATCAACAGAAATTTGCTTACTGCGCATGCGTAGAACTCGGATGAAAGTCTCCCGATAGACACTTCTATAATGAATGCCCTCAAACCTAACCTAACTTTCCTCTTGTAAAGACAACACGAGGACATACTGTATATTCCGTATGATCGAAAAAAAATACGGCGTCCAGTTGGCTGTGAAATGACGATCGATGACATTTCCCATATAAAATGACAGCGATCTTCATTTCATAGACATCGCTGACGTGTTTTTTTTCGATCATACGGTATTTGTTAGAGAAAAAAATTCAAATTGAGCGCAAGTAGATTCATATACCTTATATTTAAATAGAACATTTCAGTGCCCAGAATAAATCTACAATAGCAAAAACACATATAAATCTCCAATAGCAAAAAACGATCAGTAAACAATTACCCAAACTGCATATTTCTACAAATAAAAGCAAAGCCCTATTAATCAATAACTAATGCATTATATATTACCTCTTCATTTGCCAGTTCATTGATGTCAAAGAAATCTTCAGCTGACGGAGATTTTTGATCATCTAATAATAAAAAAACATACTTATTTATGTAAATATATACTTTCTGCATAATCTATATAGTATACAGGTTCAAGACTAAGGTTCTAAGGCTTCATTCAGTACCTCGCAATTAGTTAGAAAAAAGTTATCAAACTTTTGACTTTTCCACTGCTTCAAAATTTTCTACAAATACAAATGTTATTTTGACATTTGATTGTCTTCCGCGAAGAGAACTTGTGGTTAGAAATCAAAAGTTGATTGTTTTATAAGCTAAATATTAAATATTAGGCTTTCTCTATAGATACCATGGCTGCGTTTAGGTATTAAAGGCGACAATCTATTTGGACGTGACGTAACAACCTAGAGTTGTTTGTTCTTGTCCCACTATATTAAAATTAGATGAGGATGTCGCTGTCTATAAGAATATCCTTTGCTTTAGAATGTCGAAGGATGTAAATTTTATGTCCAGAGTGCATCTACCCTGAATATCTGAACACAGCCCTTGACAAAAGTATAAAGTGTAATTGAAACACTAATTTATTCCGAAATGTTGCAAGGTTTATAAAGGTACCATTGCGATAAAAAAAAAGTAGTACAACAAAATATGATTTAATCGGCTGGTCTATAATAAAATATTAAAAATTGCCCATTTTTAAAAGGTAGGTAAATTTTTTATACTTTTATTTCGCCAAGTATATCTACCAATTATTACCAAATTCATGGTAACGCCTAAAAAGTTAGGTGGCATAATTGTATTGTTTTCATAGTGACGACGATATCCACTTCTTGATATCCTTATAGACCAGGATTCAAGTTCTATCTGGGACTACTAATTCTTGTACTACTTTTTTTTTATCGCACTGGTACATGTACCCAGACACATTTTGTTGTATACAGGGTACCCCTCAAAAGAATGATAAAGTTGTTAAGTTCTTTAAGATTATATACCGTATGATCGAATAAAAACGGCGTCAGCGATGGTTATGAAATGAACATCGATGACATTTCCCATATAAATTTGCATATAAAATGACAGCGATCTTCATTTCATAGCCATCGCTGACGCCGTTTTTATTCGACCATACGGTATTATACTAATATAAATTTCAAATAGTGATTTTCATTCTCTTGAGACTAGATTTTGGTTGGTTTCTAAAGACTAACTCGGGGTCAGACTGCACCATCTTATACTTAGGCATAAAAAGTTTTAATAAGATTTATAAATTTGTGCCAAATTTGGATCAGAATAATTGTGAATATAAAAACAAACTGTAGAGTCTTACTGAATAAAGTATTTTATTCGGTAAAGGAGTTTAAGTACTTTTCCTGTTCTGTTTTTTCCTGACTAGTCTTACGAGTTGCAGAAGTGTATATTTATATATGTTTATATACACTATTGAATGACATGGGCCTATTGAAGTTAATATATTATATTAAAGGCTGAACTTAGACCTATGTTTTGATGAGATTTATGTCTCGCGGCAGCTAAGGTGTTAAGTACATCCAAGATTAGTTTAGAATACTTACAATTTTCAGACTGATCTGCATTGTCAGTGCTATCTAAATTATGTAGATTTTCATTTTGTGCAAAACTATACTCATAGTCTGTTTTAGTCTGGATTTCTTCTTCGCCTATTACTTCCTTTAAAATTGATCCAAATGCTAACCTAAACAATTGTATGTTTATTATTCAACAGGTAAATATTAATAATAAACTTTTTTATATTACTTTCCCAACAGAGATAATTGTTTCTGCGATTCTGGGTCCAAAATATCGCTTTCTAAATTTCCTAATTCATCAATATTTCCAAAAAGAAATCCTGTTAAATTTACACCGTTACCACTATCTTCTAAATACTCTTCTTCACTCTCCGTCATTATAATTAAGCAAAATAAAATAAGTCCCAAAGTATTCTTCAAAATAACAATTCAAATAATTTGTAACACGAAATAACACAAACACTGCATTTTATTTTTATTTTGTATTGTACTGTATTGTACAATGTGACGTCAATCAGGGTTGTTTTTGAAAAATTTCGATTGTGCAGGCACCAGAGGCAGGCACAGACTATAGACACGGCTATAGACACAAAACACATACACAAGAGCTATAGAGATGTCTTATGTCTATATCTCTGATCAAGCATCAATAGAGCCTATTAGTCGTGACGTCACATTTAGATTGGCAGGCATGCAAAGCTAACTTCAGAGCAATGCTTGATTCCAAACAATTAAAATTTGCCTGTGATTTTCCATAAGAGAGATTTTATTTTTAATTTTTATATATTTAAAGTGCTTTTTAGTGACCCAAGTGGACTTTTTTGAAAAAATTGTGGTTTTTAAACAAGACAATCGAAAAACCGATGTATGTATTTTCAAAGCAACTTGGTAATAATTGTTTTAAACTTTCTGAGGTTATGACATATTGTTTTTTTTACATTTTAAGGCATTATTTCATCACTTTTTTTATATTTAGTCATAGATTTATACCCCCCTCAAAAAAATCACAAATTCTATTTGGAACATTATATTCCATTTTTATTAGGGGAAAAACAAGTAATTAATGTATACCTATAATAATACTTGTAAGATTATACTGTTTTTTGGCATATTTTTAGTAGTATTTAGAAGTACATAATTATAATATTAAAGTAGTAGATAATATAATATTAATATAAAACACTTAATCCTGTTCATTTATGAAGTCTTATAAACCTACTTACCTATCATGTTGGCTGAGGGGGACAAACACTTTGATTATTCATATTTACACAAGGAAGAACTAGGTAATTTTAATATTTATGAAATAAAAATTTGGGAAAATGTAATTTTCAATTTATTTAAAAACCTAACAAAAAAAAAATTGTTCTATTAAGAAAATTTTTGATATACATACAAATGTAATATAAAGTTAAGCTCTCATCGAAGTGAAATAATAGAAATCGTTGACGGTTGTTGTTTTTCAGAACCGAGTTGTTCACAGTCTATAGGTATATTTTCATCAAATGTCTGAGAGAGGTTATAGATATATACAAGGTTTTGATTTCTATCACTTACAGATTAGCTGACACTACATACCCTATAAAAGTTTTAACTTCTAAAAACATAAAGAAAAAAATAATGAACAGTGGTTATTATTATCACCTTTTCTTCTTTTTCTCTGGAGATTGGAACGAAAATAGCTTGTTTTCATTATGTTCAAATAAAGTTGATATATTTTTTTTGTCCCCATTACTAAAGTAACATGAACAAATCAAAGAAGATGGACTTGGATTCCTGTCTCCACGTCTAAAATTTGATCATTCAAAATTAATCATGGGTTATTACTTTTTAATGTTAAATAAGCCTACCTCACAAGTGAAATCCATTTCGGTATACCTCCACTTCTTTAGAAGAACTGGGTCTTTTGGGAAACGAAAAAAAGAACAAGTTTTCTTTTCGCTGTAATGTTTTACATTCTGGAACAAAGCCCATAACCATATCTAAAAAAGAAAAAGTTTTAAACTGATAGCTTAATTTTAATTAGTAGTATATTTTTAATAAACTATCATATTATGGCTTGAAAATAAGTAAAATACAGATTTTAAAAAAGTGTTTCATACTTTGGTTTAATGGATTATACATAACCTCAAAATTTTGAAATTGTAAAATAGTTAAATAAAATAAGAACAAACTCACAAGTATTGTACATCTATTTTAAGCCAAGATTTTCTACAATATAAAATAAATGTTAAAATGTCTAAAGTAATTCGTACTTACTGATAATTTAAATTAAAACTTTCTTAATGGAAAAATACACCGGACAATTATTTGTTTGGAAACAATCAACTGTCAACAGAGTCTCAACGTCAACGGTGCTACCAACCTATTCAATGCAATGACGTCAGACTAATCTTGCTATAGAGCCTATTAGTCATGACGTCACATTTAGATTGGCAGGCATGCAAAGCTAACTTCAGAGTAATGCTTGATTCCAAACAATTAAAATTTGCATGTAATTTTCCATAAGAGAGATTTTATTTTTAATTTTTATATATTTAAAGTGCTTTTTAGTCACCCAAGTGGACTTTTTTTGAAAAAATTGTAGTTTTTAAACAACACAATTGAAAAACTGATGTATGTATTTTCAAAACAACTTGGTAATAATTGATTTAAACTTTGTGAGGTTATGACATATTGTTTTTTTTACATTTTAAGATATGATTTTAAAGCATTATTTCATCACTTTTTTTTATTTAGTAGTGTTTAGTAAAATGAAATGTAAAAAAGGTTTTGAAAATATTATTTACTCGAGCATTTACCTTTACTTTAGGCTTATTTACATCATGGCAGCAAAATATGTAATTAAATCGAGCGAAATTGTCAACTTTTTTAAAGATGAAGAAAAGCTCATCAGCAGTGGTGAAAATGCTGTTGAATCAGGTCATGTTACCAATTTAATTTGAGATGCTGAGCTTCATCTTGTTACAGGAAAAGTTTATGCAAGCATGAGGGATCGTCAATATAATCTTAAGGTAAAGCATCATAAAATTAACACAGATTTGAGGTGTATGTAATTTATGTTATTTTTTAGATTGATTTTGATACTGATTGGGCTATAAACTCAACAAGTTGTAGCAGCCCTAGAGGTCAGCTATGCTGATATTACATAGCAGCACTACTTTTTGCTCGGGATAATATTTCCATTAGTGACAAAACATTATATTCCATTTTTATTAGGGGAAAAAACATACAAGTAATTAATGTATACCTATAGTAATACTTGTAAGATTATATTGTTTTTTGGCATATTTTTAGTAACATTTAGAAGTACATAATTATAATATTAAAGTAGTAGATAATATAACATTAATATAAAACACTTAAACTTGTTCATTTATGAAGTAAAAATAAACATGTAAGTACCTACTTACCTACCATGTTGGTTGAGGGGGACAAACAGTTTGATTACTCATATTTACACAAGGAAGAGCTAGGTAATATATTTATAAAATAAAAATTTGGGAAAATGCAATTTTAAATTTATTTAAAAACCTAACAAAAAAATTTGTTCTATTAAGAAAATTTTTGATATACATACAAATATAATATAAAGTTAAGCTCTCGTCAAAGAAAAATAACAGAAAAATAATATACACAAAGCAAAGATCATAATCATAAAATGAATATGATAAAAAATAAGTAGTAAACAAATCTTTTATATACAATACCTGTGTATAAACAATAAAATTTTTGTCATTAAAATAAGTTACTCTATTCTATACAAGTGTTCTACTTCAGAAATTAATGGGAATTGCAAATTTGTCAGAGCACCACAGATTTGGAATATCTTTGTGGCTTGACGAAGTAAATTCTGAGGTATTGAATTTAATATGGAGAAGCATTTTATTCAAAACTCGTTGACGGTTGTTGTTTTTCAGAACCGAGTTGTTCACAGTCTATAGGTATATTTTCATCAAATGTCTGAGAGAGGTTATAGATATATACAAGGCTTTGAGTTCTATCACTTACAGATTTGCTGACACTACTACCCTGTAAAAGTTTTAACTTCAAAAAACATGAAGAAAAAACAGTAATTATTATTATCACCTTTTCTTCTTTTTCTCTGGAGATTGGAACAAAAATAGCTTGTTTTCATTATGTTCAAATAACGTTGGCATATTTTTTGTCCCCATTACCAGAGCCATTACTAAAATGACATGAACAAATCAAAGAAGATGGACTTGGATTCCTGTCTCCAAGTCTAAAATTTGATCATTCAAAATTAAACATGGGTTATTACTTTTTAATGTTAAATAAGCCTACCTCACAAGTGATCTCCACTTCGGTATACCTCCACTTCTTTAGAAGAACTGGGTCTTTTGGGAAACGAAAAAAAGAACAAGTTTTCTTTTCATTGTAATGTTTACATTCTGGAACAAAGCCCATAACCATATCTAAAAAAGAAAAAGTTTAAACTGATAACTTAATTTTAATAAGTAGTATTTTTTGAATAAAGTATCATATTATGGCTTGAAAATAAGTAAAATACAGATTTTAAAACAGTGTTTCATACTTTGGTTTAATAGATTATACATAACCTCAAAATTTTGAAATTGTAAAATAGTTAAAATAAGAACAAACTCACAAGTATTGTACACCTATTTTAAGCCAAGATTTTCTATAATACTAAATAAATGTTAAAAAGTCTAAAATAATTCGTATTTACTGATAATTTAAATTAAAACATTTCTTAATGGAAAAATACACGGGAAAATTATTTGTTTGAAAACAATCAACTGTCAAGTCAACGGTGCTACCAACCTATTCAATGCAATGACGTCAGACTAATCTTGTCTATTAGAGCCTATTAGTCGTGACGTCACATTTAGATTGGCAAGCATGCACAGCTAACTTCAGAGCAATGCTTGATTCCAAATAATTAAAATTTGCATGTAATTTTCCATAAGAGAGAATTTATTTTTAATTTTTATATATTTAAAGGGCTTTTTAGTCACCCAAGTGGACTTTTTTTGAAAAAATTGTAGTTTTTAAACAACACAATTGAAAAACCGATGTATGTATTTTCAAAACAACTTGGTAATAATTGTTTTAAACTTTGTGAGGTTATGACATATTGTTTTTTTTACATTTTAAAGGCATTATTTCATCACTTTTTTTTTATATTTAGTAGTGTTTAGTAAAATGAAATGTAAAAAAGGTTTTGAAAATATTATTTACTCGAGCATTTACCTATTTACTTTTGTATACTTTTACTTTAGGCTAATTTACATCATGGCAGCAAAATATGTAATTAAATTGAGCAAAATTGTCAACTTTTTTAAAGACTAAGAAAAGCTCATCAGCAGAGGTGAAAATGCTGTTGAATCTGGTCATGTTACCAATTTAATTTCAGATACTGAGCTTCATCTTGTTACAGGAAAAGTTCACGCAAGCATGAGGGATCGTCAATATAATCTTAAGGTAAAGCATCATAAAATTAACACAGATTTGAGGTGTATGTAATTTATGTTATTTTTTAGATTGATTTTGATACTGATTGGGCTATAAACTCAGCAAGTTGTAGCTGCCCCAGAGGTCAGCTATGCTGATATTACATTGCAGCACTACTTTTTGCTTGGGATAATATTTCTATTAGTGACAAGGAATGTATGTGGAGTAAACCAAAGCAAGTTAAAGATCCTGCGGTCAAAAATATTAATGATTTATACCCCACAAAAAATCACAAATTCTATTTGGAACATTATATTACATTTTTATTAGGGGAAAAACATACAAGTAATTAATGTATACCTATAATAATACCTGTAAGATTATATTGGTTTTTGGCATATTTTTAGTAGCACTTAGAAGTACATAATTATAATATTAAAGTAGTAGATAAAAAATGCAATTTTCAATTTATTTAAAAACCTAACAAAAAATTTGTTCTATTAAGAAAATTTTTGATATACATACAAATATAATATAAAGTTAAGCTCTCATCGAAGGGAAATAATAGAAAAATAATATACACAAAGCAAAGATCATAATCATAAAATGAATATGATAAAAAATAAGTAGTAAACAAATCTTTTATATACAATACCTGTGTATAAACAATAAAATTTTTGTCATTAAAATAAGTTACTCTATTTTATACAAGTGTTCTACTTCAGAAATTAATGGGAATTGCAGATTTGTCAGAGCACCACAGACTTGGAAAATCTTTGTGTCTTGACGAAGTAAATTCTGAGGTATTGAATTTAATATGGAGAAGCATTTTATTCAAAACTCGTTGACGGTTGTTATTTCTCAGAACCGTGTTGTTCACAGACCATAGGTATATTTTCATCAAATGTCTGAGAGAGGTTATAGATATATATAAGGCTTTGAGATGGCTTTGAGTTCTATCACTTACAGATTTGCTGACACTACATACCCTGTAAAAGTTTAAACTTCTAAAAACATGAAGAAAAAAATAATGAACAGTAATTATTATTATCACCTTTTCTTCTTTTTCTCTGGAAATTGGAATGAAAATAGCTTGTCTTCATTATCTTCAAATAACGTTGGCATATTTTTTTGTCCCCATTACTAAAGTGACATGAACAAATCAAAGAAGATGGACTTGGATTCCTGTCTCCACTTCTAAAATTTGATCATTCAAAATTAAACATGGGTTATTACTTTTTAATGTTAAATAAGCCTACCTCACAAGTAAAATCCACTTCGGTATACCTCCACTTCTTTAGAAGAACTGGATCTTTTGGGAAACGAAAAAAAGAACAAGTTTTCTTTTCATGTAATGTTTACATTCTGGAACAAAGCCCATAACCATATCTAAAAAAGAAAAAGTTAAGCTAAAAGTTAAAGTGATAGCTTAATTTTAATAAGTGGTATTTTTTGAATAAACTATCATATTATGGCTTGAAAATAAGTGAAATACAGATTTTAAAAAAATGTTTCATACTTTGGTTTCATAGATTATACATAAACTCAAAATTGTAAAATAGTTATATAAAATAAGAACAAACTCACAAGTATTGTACACACAAAACACATACACAAATTGTACACCTATTTTAAGCCAAAATTTTCTAGAATATAAAATAAATGTTAAAAAGTTTAAAATAATTTGTACTTACTGATAATTTAAATTAAAACCTTTCTTAATGGAAAAATACAGGGGACAATTATTTGTTTGGAAACAATTAACTATCAACTGAGCCACAAAGTCAACGGTGCTACCAACCTATTCAATGCAATGACGTCAGACTAATCTTGCTTATAGAGCCTATTAGTCGTGACGTCACATTTAGATTGGCAGGCATGCAAAGCTAACTTCAGAGCAATGCTTGATTCCAAACAATTAAAATTTACGTGTAATTTTCCACAAAAGAGATTTATTTTATAAATGTATGTTCTAAAATGCCTAGTTTCGAAGATACAGGGTGTAGAAATTTAATTTTTATTTCAATTTTTTCAAACTAATTTCTCAACTAAGGTCGATATTGAAAAAAAAATTGGTATCTGGGAGTTTTTTGATATGATTTTGATGTAATCATGACCGTGACTCCCACTTGTAGAAGAGGGCGCCATCCACATATTTTTTAACTACTTTGAAGAGTAATAACTTTTTTCATCCGTACCTGTATAAACCTACTGGGTGAATATATATACGTTTCCGCCATTTTTTACGTAAAAAAGTCTCTTGGTAAAAATCGCTATGAGTAATGGTTCTCGAGATATTTGGAATCAAAATAATCAATACTTCTCATCATTAACATAGATTAAACATGTTGACCGGATACTTATTATTAAATAGCAACAATAATTGTTTAATTTATATAATATTTAAACTTTAAAAAAAATAATAAATTTGAAATTGTTTGGTTTCAAAGGTTCAACAGAAACTGTTTTATCATAATTTTTTCGAAGAGAAATTTATGATTAATTTAAAAAAATAAAAATTTCCCAAATTTACATTTTCAGTGTAGTACCAATCTACTGAACACATATATTGTTTATTTTTGTCAATAGTGGCACGTATTAATTATTTCGATTCCAAATATCTCGGGAACTATTGCTCATAGCGATTTTTGTCAAGAGAACTTTTTTACGTAAAAAATGGCGTAGAAATGAAAAAATGACGTAAAAATGGCCTATGTACCATGTAGGTGACGTACCAGAAGGAGTCACTTCATTAACATCGAAATCAAATTTCTCTTATGAAATCACCTAGCCACCAATTTTTATCCAAATATCTATTATAGTTCAGAAATTATTTGGAAAAAAAATAGTTCTAAAAATGAAACTAAATTATCTGCAAAATATGCTGCCGAAGTTTCCCGAATACAATTCGGAACACCCTGTATATTCGTTTTGATTACTTTAATAATAAAACTTCTATTGCAGTACTCAAGACAGAGCAGAGGATGAAATATTTGATTTGCCTGGGACGTCTGCTTCATTTCCAATGAGGTAATAAATAAGTTTTGATAAATGTCTAACAGTGATTTCTAACACTGTTTTTTCGATCATATGGTATAAACTTTCTGTCATATCTCCATTTAAGGTTTGAGCATCTGGGCATAAACTTACCACAGTGTATACCATATGATCGACAGAAGATACGGCGTCAGAGATGACTTGAAAACAACCTATTGTGTCTATATTCTTTTTTACACATAGGTGTATATTCTTTTTGATTTTTAATAATAAAACTTTTATTGCAGTACAGAAGAGTTTGCAGAAGATAACATATTTAATTTGCCTGGGACATCAGCTTCATTTCCAGTCAGGTAATGGTAATAAATAAGTTTTGATAATTATTTTTATATGGATGGCTCGGAAAAATAAATTGCTGTCATTTTATATGTAAAAATATAATGGGGGGACGTCATTTCCAAGCCGTTTTTTCTGATCATATGCTACCAAGGGGTGGCCTTTTTTTATTTATGACAATTTCTATAGTACGTAGTTACGTAGCTTTAATGTATCTTCTTGTAGATACACAGGGTGATCCGAATTGGATTCGGGAAACTTCGAACATATTCTACAGATAAAAGTAAATATTTTTTTTATAAATTTATGTCCTAAAATGCCTTGTTTAGGATATACAGGGTGCAGAAGTTTCATGTTTATTTCGATTTTTTTCAAATAATTTCTTAACTAACATCGATATTTGATGGAAATTGAGTGTTTTTTGATATGTGGATTTGGATGTCACCATGTTCCTACAATTGAAATTATCCACATGTCATCGTTGACAAAAATAAACATGATTTTATATGACCTCTTTACTTCTTTTTACCTACAGAATATGTTGTCGAAGTTTCCCAATTATAATTTGACTGCCGTGTATAAATATACAGACATGCTTATGCGTATTTGACACGGATTATTGTAGTTGTTTAGATTTTTATAAATTGTGAGTGATGAGGTTTTTGAGGATCATGTGCTGTTACTTTGAACCATTTGCAACAGGTACAGGATGTCCCAAATAAAAGAAATATCAAAATTGAATTTTTTAAATGGAACACCCTGTATATTATTAAATTTTTACCACACTGCATTTTCACAAAATCGTATATATTTTAAAAAAGGTAATATTAAAAGTGCGCTAAACCTTAACCAAATTTATCTATATTTTACTCGTAGAAACTAAAAATATAATACTGTACAGGGTGTTTCATTTAAAAAAATAGAACTTTGATATTTTTTTATTTATTTGGGAGACTGTACCTATTGCAAATACTTTTAAATTGTAGCTTTAATAGTCCTCCAACGATCCCATCACTTACAATTTCCAGAACTCTAATCGTTTGGGTACAATACTCCGTGTCGAAGACTAGTAATTTATTAATAAAGTTGAAACATATTTATATTTTAGAATGCCCCTAAAGGAGAAATCAACAAACAGTCAAAGTTTTAAAGGATCATCATCATCATCATCTTTC
Organism: Sitophilus oryzae; assembly: GCF_002938485.1. Lineage (NCBI taxonomy): Eukaryota > Metazoa > Arthropoda > Insecta > Coleoptera > Curculionidae > Sitophilus > Sitophilus oryzae. Next base: position 1,367,588 of record NW_022147154.1, read on the forward strand.
GTTACTGAAGAGGAAGATGAAACATCATTAAAATCATCTATTAATATGTCTGAAAGAACTGTTTTAAAAAAAAGGTAAGTCTGAAAACAATTATTTAAGTCAGAAACATTAAAAAAGCATACAGCATTAATAAAATACTCTGTAAGCTAGAACGAAACATTAAGTGATATTTCCACAAGTTTCTTTTTATCCTGCAAAACTAAGACTCATCATTTGGAATAATAGAATAGGTAATTTTCTAAGAAATGCGGAAGAATCTTTTTTATCCACTTTTTTTAACAGTGTATTTGGTTTTGTCATTAATGTTTGAAACATCGTATTTTTGAAAATATCGTTTTATAATTTACAAAAAGCAATGAAATGAAAAGATTTAGAGAGTATACTTTGAATTGGTTTGGCTTTTCTTGTAGAATTGTGAATATCTATTTTCAAAGTTTTTTTTTTGTAGGAAACGAACTTATGGGGGGATATGTGTAGCAGTGATTTTTCTACACCTGAAAAGCGTAGGAAGAATTTGTTTCGGGTGAAAGAAGTTGTCAGAACCCAAAGGACGCGGATCCATAGATTACAGATGACTGTGAGGAGATTAAAAAACCGTGTCACTTCCATGAAATCGCTACTGCTTTATTTGAAAAAAAAATCTATGATTTCAGATTCTTCGGAGTCTACAATAACAGTAAGTAGTATATAACAAAGCTTAACGGTTAAAATATAATTTTTGTTTTTGCAGGCCTCAGTATCAGGTCCCGCTGTACAAATATTTAATAAAATGTTAGAAGGACCGTCGAAGCAAAAATATGATCCACAGTTAAGATCATTTGCCTTGACACTGGCATTTTATTCTCCTAGGGCGTATAAATTTGTCAGAGAAACCTTTAACAATACACTACCCCATTTAGGGACAATATCCAGGTGGTATAAGTCAGTGGACGGTAGTCCAGGTTTCACTAATGAAGCTCTTATAGCTTTAAGCCTAAAACAAAAGGCATCATCGAAACCTTTATTATGCAATCTCATTATGGATGAAATGTCTATTAGGCGTCAAGTCGAATGGACAGGCCGCAAATTTACCGGCTATGTAGACATTGGCACGGATATTGACGGTGATACAATTCCTGAGGCAAGAGAGGCACTAGTGTTCATGGTAGTTGCTTTGAACGGCTCTTGGAAAGTACCTGTTGGTTACTTCCTATTGAACGGATTGTCTGCATCAACAAAAGCTGAACTGGTAAAGAGGTGTCTGGAATTTATTCATCCTAGTGAAATAATAATATCATCATTAACTTTTGATGGAGCTCCTGTAAATATGTCCATGGCAGAAGAATTAGGTGCGAATTTTTTCAATCCAGAACAACTAAAAACAAGCTTTAAGCACCCAGTTACCAATTCCAATGTGTATATATATCTGGATCCATGTCATATGGTTAAGCTTGTGAGGAACTGTTTGGCCTCACAAACTGATATGAAGAACGGAAATGGCAAAGAAATTAAGTGGAGCTACTTCATCCATTTAGTTGAAAAACAAAACCTTGAAGGGCTGCATGCTGCTACAAAAATTAGAATGCGGCATTTACAGTGGGTAAGGGAAAAAATGAAAGTGCGTTTGGCCACTCAAACGATTAGCAAAAGTGTGAGCGATGCCATGTCCTATCTCCGCGATGATTTAAGGTGCCCCGAATTTAGACATTCAGAAGCAACATCAGATTTTGTTTTATTATTTAATAATTTATTTGATATGTTCAACTCGAGAAACTATTTTGCTAAATATATATATAAGAGACCTTTATGTCCAGAAACTGCTGAAGAATTCTATAAATTTTTGGACTATGTAAAAAAATACATTCTTTCACTATCACTTAAAGGTGTATTAATAATCAAATCCTCTAGAAAAACAGGATTTTTGGGTTTCTTAATATGCATTGAAAGTTTAAGAGAAATGTATAGGATTTAGTTTTGGAAAAAAGGTTCTAAATTATATTTTAACCTATAAAATTTCCCAAGACCACCTTTGAATTGTTTTTTGGTGCAATTCGTAGTAGAGGTGGCTTTAATAACAATCCCACTGCTCGACAGTTCGAAGCTTCATACAAGCGCTTATTAGTAAGGAGCCAGATATCATCACCAGACACAGGGAATGCAATAAATTTGGAGCAAATCACCATTTTAACTTGTCCGAGCCAACTGACCACTACAGAAACTGGCGATAATTTAGAAAAATCAGAGGAGTATTTGTCATATCTCGAACATATCAAAGATGAAATTGAAACGAATTATAATTCTTCCTCTGCATGGGATTTGACACTTTATGTAGAAGACGTTGTGGCATATATAGCTGGCTTTGTAATCAAAGGACTAAAGACCTGTATAACATGCCCAAAGTGTCTATGTTTATTAGAGTCCGATACTACTTCTTCACTGCTCCAAACAAGAAAAACATACGGCAAACTTGTAAAAGCAAGCCAATTAGTAATAGAAACATGTAAGGCTGCAGAGCGTTTTTTTAGGTTTTTTCAAAAAACAGTTGGTATTTTTAACAAAAAAATAAAAGATTTAAATAATATCCTGATACACAATACTTTAAGAAATTTACCTTCCTTGGTTTATGAATTAATAGGTGATCATCTTTACGATAGTGACATATTAGAAGGTCATTGTAATGCATTTATTAAATTAATATTAAAAAATTACTTTAAAATAAGAATATACCATGAAACGCTTAAGCATCTTGACTTGTCAAGAAAAGATAGATGTAGAAGCATAAATACAAAAACAGTTCTTTTCCGAAATGAATAAAAAATATGCACACATTGGTGTTTTTAGGAAATTTTATTCACATGATTTTTAAATGAACAACCAAGGTATTTTTAAACACCTTGTGTAATACAATACAATGCTTTGTTTCTTCTAAGTGTATATTGATTTTTCTCAATACATTTAGGATGTATTAATTGTATATTATTCTATATTTTAAGCTAAGATTAAACTTATGTTTGTATTATTATTGTGACAGGAAATTAATTTTTGTATACTCTGTGAATTGGTTTGTTTTGAGTACCAACATCTGTTGCATTTAAATGTCTTACCTTCTAAAGCGGGTGCATTATATCTTGTACGAGTATTATATCTTGTATGAGTTTTACTCTCTTTCCAGAAATGTTTCAATTGTAACACTTATAAACGTTGTCTTTTTGTTAATATGTATGTACTTTTTCTTTAAAAATATAAATAGTGTAAATATGATTTTTTAATACATTTAGGACATATTAATTGTATATTATTCTATATTTTAAGCTAAAATTAAACTTATGTTTGTATTACTACTCTGGCAGGAAATTAATTTTTGTATTATGTGTGAATTGGTTGGTTAGGTTTATTATACCAACTAGTGTTAAATTTAAATGCCTTGCCTTATAAAGTGTGTGCATTATATCTTATATGAGTTTTAGTTTCTTTTCTAGAAATGTTTAAATTGTAATGCTTATAAACGTTGTCTTTTTATTAATATGTATGTACTTTTTCTTTAACTAGGTACTTACTTATTAAAAATATGTATCACTCAAAACCACTGTCAATTTTTCAACCTATGGATGAATTAATAAACTGAATTATCATTACCTGTGTTCTTTTCCTATAGTATATTGGTTATTGCAGTTATAAAAACAATTTTAATTATTTATTTTTAACTAATTTTCCCCATAAACTGATTTGACTTAAATGCTGTTCAAAGCTTAACCAAGTGAATACGAATTTCTCATATTTTTTATTTATGTTATAAAACCTATAGATATTTTAATGCCTTTAGCAAAACAATTATCTCTTTTCCTATTTTTATTAATTACATATCAGTTGTCATTCTGTTAATTGTAATTAGCCTCCACATTAATATTTAGTATTAAAAATAATCATTTTTTTTTATTAGAAATTGCGGTATAATAAATATGTAATGCTTTATACATCAAATACAAATGCATCAATCTAAATCATCTTTTAGTTTGAAGTGACGATAATTATATTTATTAATGAAACCAAGAATATTAACACAAAAGATAATCACTATCAAACTTCTTAAAAAAAATTATATATGTATTCCCGTTTAGACAGAATTAGGAATGAGAGAATACGTGAAAAAATGAAGGTGGAGGGTAACATTGTACGAGATATACAAGAAAAACAACTGCAGTGGTTCGGCCATGTACAACGTGGTACGGCCATGTACAACGAATGGCTGACGATAGAATACCAAAGCAAGTGTTGCAGTGGACCCCTACAGACAGACGTAAACGAGGCCGACCTAAACTTTCCTGGAATCAAGGAATCGACAGAGCCATGTCGGAAAGGAACCTACTACCAGGAGATTGGGACAATAGACGGAGGTGGCGCATGGAGCCCGGAGGGCGACGAAGGACGCTGTAAAACCGGACATACATGCTATACCATCAAAATCTTAAAAATTAGGAAGTTATCTAAAAATATGCTACAATATGGATATAGTATAATCCTTTACCTTTAATTTCCTTCTTCATTTGTGTAAAAATACCTAGCCAGTAAAATAAAACGTTAAATTCCGAAGGCTTATTTTGCTACTTTTTCGGACTAGTGAAATGGACTCTTAATTAAAATTAATAATAAATCATTTATCAATGAACGAAAACGAAAGGATATTGCCATCAAAACGCGTCTTGATTTTTAACGACAAAAACCTCTCTATCACAACAGTGTAAGGTACAGTACTTTATATTTTATCTTACGAAAAAAGAATAAGTTAGTACAATAATTAGTGGTTGGGTTACAATGGTTTAAATTTTATTGACAAATTATAAGTTAAAAGTATTGAAAAAAAATTGAATAAATTAATAAATCTAGTCAAGTTATTTTATTAAAAAAATATATATTTTAGTTTGTATGTTAATACAAAACAAACAAAGGTGTGTCTTAAACCCAAACCACATACAAAAAGTCTATAAAAAAGAACTATTCTTAACTTTCAAACAAAAAAAAATCCTGGATTTATTATAATATTTGTGGATATACCTTATGTACAAATAAAAAAAGTGTTAATATTGCACAGGAATAAATAAAACACAATATAACTAAAACTAAAATATTTTATTAATAATAATCTACAAAAACTTATTGAATTTGATACCTTAACCTTTCGGAGGTTACGCGCGGACTTAGTATCTACCTGTCTCTGCCTATTTTATGAAAAATGTACGTTTGGCACATTGTTTAGGGTAGTTAGTATCTTTTTATATTCAAATGCTAAGTGTCAGTCTGCGCGCGACCATTTGCGATACTCTTTTTACTTCAATAATTTTATAATTTCGTGTAAGGTAAGTTATTTTTTCTGATTTTTACTGATTTGTTTTAATTTAAAATGAGTAAATCGAGAATAACTGTTATAATCCTCTCCTCATTTTAATTATATTTATAATATTAGTTTAGGAAAGTCCCTTACTTTTAGGAAAATCATAAAAACCTTCATACCTTCGGAGTCATAAACGACCCTACAATATATTTATAAATGATAACTTTAACTATTACCATTGGGAATTTTGATCATAAATTTATATAGCTGTCGCAGACGTCTGTCTATCTAAACAATATAAGTTTAGGGCCATTCAGGGCAGTGTCAATTAAAGTTAAGTTATATTAAAAACAACAGTGTACATTAATTCCACACCCGAAAAGACCCTCAACAAGTTGGTCCTACTGAACAGGACCACAACATAATGGACATTTTTTTTATTAAATAATTATTATTTTTTAGATGTACTCGTTTGAGGCAGAGCAAGAACGATTGCAACAGCTCATACACACACACACATGCAAGACTGTTGGAACCAAAGACATTATAAAGATAGACCGAGCATCTCATTAATAAATACTCGTTGGTAGTGTATTAAACATTCCAATGTGTTTCCTAACCTAACCTAACCAATATATTTCTAAAAGTGTGTTATTATGTAAATGAAATATATTGTAGGTATCAAAAATGTGTAGTTTTCGAGATACAGGATGTTAACATTTTAAAAAGGATATTTTTTATAATTATCTTAAATACCACCCTGTATCAAACATTCTTGAAATTTGTCAATGTTATTTCTAATAATAATGGCGTAATTTAGGCTTAACTAAATTAAAATTATTAACTTTAGTCGCGTCAAAGGGGACACCTAATCGAAAATCATTGAGAAAAAAAATGTTCGCGCTCACTTTTCTGTCCATTTTTTGATATTTTTTTAGATAGATCTAAAAATACAACTTTTTTTCTCATATGCCTCTCTATAATTTATTAGAAAAAAGAAAAATTCATTGCAGGTCGCTGGACTAAAAAAAAAGAATTAAAAAAATAAATTAGAATTTATACAATGCCACTTATTGCAAATTCAAAAAAAATACGGTATTTAAAGTAATACTTATAAATATTACTTTACTACTATATATATTTTTTTAAGTTTTAACATCCTGTATCTTTAAAACTAATCATTTCCAGACCCATGTTTATAGGAACTTTTTTCATATTTTTTAATGAGGAATCACCCTTGAAATTTGACCGTGCATTTTTCGACCGACCTGTACACATTGTGTAGAATAAAGATTTTTTCTTACCTGGTTCCTGATGACGAAGGTTGTGGCGAAGGCGAGGACTCAATCAGCTTTGGGTCAGCCCCCCGTTTAACAAAACACAGACCATTTTGCTTCATAATAATATCTGTTGGATCAAAATGATCAGAGCAAATTTCTGGATGTATGGGTAAACGTCGATCCTTATCAATACCAACAAGGGAAAACCAAATATTTCTCCTAACAGGATCAACAGGAAATCTAAAAAATTTATAGTTCAATCACAGCTAGAGATAAAATATTTCTTATTGAGAAAACTGTGAATATTTACAGGGTGACTCAGGCTTCCGAAACAGTTCTCTTTAGGTTTGTGGTTGGTAACTTTTCTTTCAATTTTTTTTTTCAGAATATGGAGGCAATGGTGAAGCACATTTTAGACATTTTTGTAAATATAGGTTGCCGGAACATATTTTCAAACTAAAATTGTAGATTTGCCATTAAATTTTCATTCCAGAAATACCTAAGTTTGCCACCTTTTTTGAAAAGGACAGTCCTTATTTAGAATAACTTGTCCTTTTGACTTTTTTTGACTTAAAAAGTCTTTCTTATTTACGTATTTTCCCTGAGAAAATTATCTACAGCAAACAGAACTATTATTTTCGTCCAAATTTACTTGGAGATGTTATAAAACTTTCAAATGTTTCTTGTTTAGAATAGGCAACATTATTTAGAACTTCCCGTTTAATCTCAAATGATAGTTTAGGTTTTAGTTTTACCTTTTTTGATCTTAAAAAAAGAACTTTTCAAAATTAGTAATTAGTAACGATTTATAACTTCCCCTAGGAGATGCAAGACCTTGTCGTTGCTGGGGAAGCTCCTGGTCAGGTGCTGGGGGGAATCCCCCATAGCGCCTGGCATGGTCTAAGAAGCATCTCACTCATTGTCTTGTCTCTGGCTATAGTTTCGTGGCCAGGGAATTGCACCAAGACCTATAACGATGCCGGACGGGGCTACCCCTGTCCGTCATACCAGGTACCATCTACTGATTGTGGTCATGTCTCGCGGGTAGAGGGTGTGGGGGGTCTTGGCTTAACCGCCTGGACCAATAGAAAAAAATCTCATCAAAAACCTAAATCCTACGATGGCGGGACCAGATCAAAGGGATGCGTGGCTAGATGGAGGACTAGCCATTACTGGCCTGAACCTTGGGGCATCAGGGGGCACCCCATTGTATTTACCCCTTACTTCTGCATGCAGGGATCTGTAGAAGTGGACCGACTACCCCTAGCGACTCGTGGGAATACTATGAGATCTAGTATTAAAAACACCACCGGTGAAGCTGTAGGGAAGCCCCCTAGCTACACTGGGAATATTACAAATGAAAGTTCCAAGGGACCAAATCCAAAGGAAACTATAGGAGGGGCGGCTGACACTTGCTTGGGATCATCCTCCACAAGGGGCACACAAGCTACTACCTTCTCCAGCAAGGGTCGGGAGCCTACTTCTAGACCCTATAAGCGACATAAGCTACCGTTTCGTCTACCCGGCCTGGGTCAACCAGGCGGGCTAGACGATCCTCTGAGAGTAGGTCTTAGCGGAGCAGAAGCACAGAAGCACTCCGACTGCTCCATGAAGGACTTGCTCCAGAGGAAGGAAAAGCGAAAACACTCAAAAGAAACCAAAAAACAACCTAACTCATCTTCATCAAAGGGCAAGAGAGCGAGCGAGAACCGCTCACCTCTTCTCCGGCAGGGAGAGAAAAAAGCCAGGATGGACAAGTGAAAATGGCGGTGCTGCCAAAGGATTTCCCAGAGGTTCCTCTGACCATCGACCAGCAAACGTCTCTAGCAGAGGCTATACTGGACGAAGTAGTGGCGATCGGATCGCAACACAACGATCTACAAAATGTGGGTCAGCTGCGTTTTGCGGGGATACACGTTCGGGTGGGCATGATCCTCATAGATTGTGTATCTCAAGAATCGGCAAATTGGTTGGTGGAAATCGCACCACAGCAAAGCTCATGAAAGAAAACGCCTTGCGTGACAATCTTTTGATGCGTGTCGAATACTCGTCAGCGAGTAATGGTAGTATGTATATATGAAAATCGCACCTAAGCTTAACAATTGTCAGGGGCCGGAACTGGTTGCAGTGAAGGGAGAAAACATCCCTAAAGGGGCGGCCATAAGGGTCTCTCTGCCGAGGAGCAAGGGGAAAGGCACCACCTACATGCTGAGCCTTATCCAAGGTCAGAACTTCAATGTAAGGGCATCGAGTTGGCGAGTCATCAACTCGAGGGTGGAGGGTCATGGTCAAGTCCTCACAATAGGAATTGACATCAAATCCAAGGAGGCAATAGAGAAAGAGGGACATATCCTCTATTATAGATACGGGACAACACCGGTATCAGGTCTAAGAAGAGACCCAGTTAAAGAGGTGGAGAAAATGGAGACAGATCCTCCAGCCTCCACCTCCCGGGTTCCTCAGCCGGAGGCAAGCTCCTCGACTGTTAAGAGCGGCACGGACGGCCAAACTCCAACAGTGGAAGGGTGTGTACCCTCGGAGGAAGAACTGTTGTCAGAGGAGGATGGGAAATACCCTGTCCCCTCTAAAACAGGGGTATGAGGGGTTATAGATTGTGTGATGACTCAAGGAAGGGGGGCACAATAGATCTTTAAGGTCGCAGTGATTAACCCCCTCCCCCTCTTACTCATTCTACATTCTACAACGATTTATAATCGACGGTTCGCAATTGACAGCTCACACCTCCCCCCCCCCGTCCTATTTCATAGTACAATGTCCTTTTTCTACTTTGCACAATACCCTCTCTTAAAGTCCTCCAGAAATTCTCAATTCAAAAAATTTTAAAACCGTTTACTGTTAAACAATATAAAATTAAACAATTTCTTCCTGTGAAGTACTGTGTAATAGTTGTTTAATCTTGTATTATTAATAACTTCCTATATATACCTAAAATCAATATTTAATGAGAAAATTGTGTTTTTTTTTTGAATATGTAAGACAATATTTGACTTACGGTCTTCTTGTATTATGATGGCTCTGATACGAGGCAATTGCCTTTCAGTCTCTCAATAGAAGGCTTTTATCATTAAAAGTATCAAATTTGTGTGCTACAGTGTGGGTTTTCTGTCGCATAATAATGAATATTACGTTTATTTACAAATCCATTACTTTTAAAGGTAGCTTCATCAGACAATCAAATTTTAGTTAAATGTCCCAATCTTCATGAACTTTATTAAGCATATGTATTGCGGTTGGAATCACCCTGTATGTTGACAAAAATATTTTGAAAATGTGCATTACAATGGTCCTGTAATCTTATGTAAATTTATGTAAATTGAAATAAAAATCAGAAACCGAAAACGTAATAGGTAAAAAGCTTTTTTGGAGGCCTGGATCACTCTGTATATAGGTATGTATAAAAGTAGTAGCCAAGAATTATTTACAGTTCGTCTCATTCTAAAAAAAAGGTAAACACACTGTACAAATAACTCTAGGTAGAGGTATTTGCAAGGGACAGATATAATAAAGCAATAAAATGTAAAAAAGGAGGGGTAAACACCTTTGTTTATTTGTTGAGCAAAATTCCTTTAGAATGTCGTATACCATAATGACCAAAATATGATGCAATTTTAAGAAAAAAAATGTCACTTCTGGCTTATAATAAATTTTCAAATGCAACGTTTATATTCAAATTTGTTATGATCTACAACAGTTAGTAATTGAGACGAATTATAATTCAATTACCGGCTACTACGTTCTTGTTTTAATAGATCAAAATTCACACAAATATAATTAGAAATTATTTTAATTGTGAGAGGCTCCCTTGTGGACGGCTATGTACAATGTACAATTATGGCGGGAAATATAAAAAATCCAAACAATACCTACCTGTGAAAAGACAAATTTGGGTGAAGTCTGCTTATTTTCCCACACACTTGACACTGTCGTACCATATTGACAATTCGCCGATTCAAAAGTACGTTAAACACTGAAAAGTTCGGACTTTATTCCGACCAATTCCGACTTCAAACGCACCGTAACCTAAACGTAGTACGCTACAACTGACCAAGGCCGTCGCGAGGGGCGGTGGTGGGACGGACGGCTCATTTCATTGTGCAAGACTAGCAGCGACGTTGCCAATAGTTCTAGACGTTTCAGCACATTAATAAACAGTAAACATGTTTTTAATATTAACGCATATATCCTCTGGTTAATAACATATTATTACGCATGATTCTTTAAAAATAAACTTTATTATTTTAATTAAGTAATTGAGATTTATTGATTTCCGATGAAGGTTTTAAAGTCGCCGTAGATAGACGCAAATTTGATATGTGGCAATGTCACCTTCTCTATCTCAGTTGGTTTTTACAGTACGTAGTCAACCTCCGATTGTTTGATCGGGTTAAACTGCAAAATGTGATATCTGTTCTTGTTAAATCTATGGTTTGAAGGAAGATGACGAATTAACATTAACTACTGAACATGACGATGACATGAAAGAAAGAGAAGTGGATATTATAGAAAGGGCAAGGTCCCAAAATAAATTCTGATACAGAAAAATCAATTTCAGATTCTGAATCACTGAATACAGTACTACCAGAAGATCGGCCCTACAGAAATGTGATGATGGCTGAAAAATAGACCAACTCGTTACTCTTGTGTACAGTGTCACAATATTTATTTTGTTTCTGAATAATATTTATTAGTTTGTGTTTTGCGGGTTTTATGTTATTTTATATTTATGTTTGCTATTTGTAATGAAACATGTCATTAAATAGTTTTTATTTTGATTATCATCTGGTGAACAATAATAGGTGTAGGTTCATTCAATTATTATATTTGCATATTGCTGGGCACCACTTAATTTAAGCCAAGTTAAGGTGATATTTAAGAAAATAAGAAAATTACCGCAGGCTAAAGATGTTCTGTAATGATATATCTCAAATTAAAATATGAAAATTTAATTAGAAACTATGTACATTTATTAAAAATTAAATAGATTGAAATTCATGTTTGAAAATGAATCAGAATAAGTCATTAAAAAATACAATAAATTTATGTTATTTTTATATTTAGCCTTAAATTAAATATTAGCAATTATAAATTACTAAACGTAATCGTTGTGTAAGTTTCATTAAAAAGTTACAATATAAAAGGTGGTAGAAAGTTAAGAAAAAAGAGCAAAAAGATTCTAAAACAAAACGTAAATGAGTACTTAGTTTTTGCTCTGAAGCTGTAGTCAATCAGTGCTGATTTCGTATTGTACTTGGGCCCATGTCCATTAGTAACTGCTTCAAAGCATCAGAAAACCTGGAAATTTGCGGTAAAGGGAAACTCGCCAATTCACACCAGCCTCCAACAGGGAACTTTCACGGCACCATTCAGAAAAAACAAAAACTGCTCAAAAACTTCGGCTCAAAAAACTACTGCTGCTCTTAAAATCTTCTCAAAAAAACTCCCAAAATGTTCACGTTTCCAAAACGAAAGTTGCTTCCAAAATCTACTCCCAAAATACCAATTCTTCCCCTTGAGTTGGTAAGGGACACATCAATAATAAATTATGTTTCTCTAAGTATACGAAAGAAAGCAAAAGAAGAAAACTATAACTTACTCGCAGGGCTATTCTCCGCCACATACGATGTAACAAAAACTTTTCTAGGAAGGTGAAAACCACCCTGGGACTTCTGGCCGTGGTTGAAATGGAAGTGTCGAAAGTGGAAACATCCGAATAAAACATTAAAATTCTGCCAGAGATTATCTTATGAAGAAAAAAAAATCAACACACAACAAGCTGTGCTCGAAATAATGAAATTTCAGGAAAGTTATTAATAACATTTAAAGAATAATTCTAACTAATAATATAAATGGCAACCCTGCGCCACCACATCGAACGGCATTCACAGTACTACCAAAACGGCAGCGGTACAAACTAGGGATGGGCATTATTTTACTTAAATTCTGCTAGAGATGTAGCGCAAAAATAAGAAATTATTTTAGGCTGCTACAAGATCTCTCGAATTTAGGATGTGGAGTCCGCGCGCGAGTTTTAAAAAATAAAGCGCGACCGCCGAAAGGTTAAAAGTGGGTTAATTAACTGTAATCCTATTTTTTTAAACCAGTACCTATCTTTTCATCTTATTATATCTCTATATCTAGTACTTTTATTTTACAGCTGTTCCAGGTTTTTCAAAGAAAAAGTACCATATTGATGGTGTACAAACTTATTGGTAGTTAATACCGAAAAAAACGGCGTCCAGTTGGATTGGAAATGACGATCGATGATATTCACCATATAATTTTACATATAAAATGGCAACGATTTTCATTTCATAGCCATCGCTGACGCTTTTTTTTATCATATTGTACAACTCTCTCGGTCTATACTTACTTTTCCCCCGATTTTTCCTCCATTTAACTTCAGAAACACACAAAACACACCAAAATGCAGAAATATTTTTCGCAAATATTTTCCAGAACGCTCATTTTTTATATAATTTGACACAAATAATAACCAAAGAATATATACCAAAAAAATAATAACCTTTATAATTTGACAAAAACCAAATATCTTAAGTCGAGTTTAAACGCATCTACGTCCGTGCGTCGTTGATCGTACCGTCACTCCAATCATATTGAAATATGATCTGTCATTTTCGAAATCAACCAATAAGACTAGTTACAAACAAAAAGAGAAGACACTTGACGGATTTATATAGGGTGGTCCGAACTGTATTCCGGAAACTTCGGCAGCATATTCCGCAGATAAATTTAAGTAAAAAGGTTTGTATAAATAATGTATGTCCTAAGATGCTTAGTTTCAGAGACACAGGGTATAGAAATTTCATTTCTATTTCAATTTTTTTCAAATAATTTCAAATTTTTCATTTTTTTTAATGTCAATATTTGATTGAAAATTGTGTCTGGATTTTTTTTGCCATGAAAAATTTGATTTTGATGTCAATATGACTCCTGTTTGAAGGGGGCGCTACCTATATATGTTTTAACTGTTTTGACGATTAATAAATTTCGTCCGTCCTGTATAAAACTACTGAGTGAAAAAAAAAATATACATTTCCGTGACTTTTTACGTAAAAAAGGTCTCTTGATAAAAATCGCTACGAGCAACCGTTCTCAGGATATTTAAAATGGAAATAGTCAATTCGTGTCATTACTGATTTGACTAAAAAAATAAATTTGGATAATTTTTATTGTATTAAATTAATCATAAATTTTTCTGCGAAAAATGACGATAAAACAGTTTATGTTCAACTTTTGGCACAAAAACATTTCAAATTTATAATTTCAGTCTAATAACTGTTTAGTCAACATGTTTAATTTATGCCAATGATGATAGGTATTGATAATTTCGATTCCAAATATCTCGAGCAGTGGCGGATGCAAAGGGGGGCCATGGGGCCTGGGCCTATAAATTGGGTTAAATATTAGGCTTTTGGGTTGTGAAAAAAAATTGCGCCCTAAAAACATATTCTACATTACTTTTTATTTGGGCCTACCCTAAAATAAATTCCTGTATCCCGCCCCTGATCTCGAGAACCATTATTCGTGGCGATTTTTACAAGACCTTACCAGACCAAACGTCGTTTTTACGTCGTATATTTTTTTACTCACTTATTTTATACAGGTACGGACGAAAAATCATTACTCTTCAAACCAGTTAAAAATATGTGGGTAGCACCCTCTACAAGAAGGAGTCATATTGACAGCAAAATCAAATTTCTCATGTCAAAAAACTCCCAGACACCAATTTTTATCCAAATATTGATATTACTTCATAAATTAAAAACTCACAACTTAAATTTTAGTTAATAATAATAAATACTTATACGGTAAAAGCTATATTTACTTTTTCTCTGTGGTAAAATCCTCAAGAAAAGCCATATGTTCCATATACTCCCAAGGTGATCTAATCTTTTTCCCCATTTTTTGATCTTTCTTTTTGCGATGGTAGAGGTCTCGTAGGCTTCGCCATCTTGTCTTGCATTCTTGAACTGTAAAATAATTTCTATGATAATATACACATGGCCAAAATTATTGCATATATCGTTTAAAAATATACGGAAAGGAATTTAAAGAATCTTTTTTTTACATAGCTTTGAGAATCTGTAATAAACATTTTTATTGTTAAAATGGATATGGTAAACAATGTTTATCGTTCATCCAATATTATTACAAATTCTTGCACATTTCGATTTGTGGTCTCTGCGGTTTCAGAAGAAATTTGACCATTGTTTTGGCCTTAAAATGCCTAGAAACATTATTTCACAGTTTAATAGAGTCAAAATTTATTATTTACACTGTCTTAAAGTTACACTGTCTTAACATGGCTACCGGCAAGTTGCAATAGTTTGTAATTGTAGGAGTTAACCAAACCAAACGCGATGTTTAGTGAATATTAACAAAATTCAGGGCGACAAACGAGGTTACTGACCGGCCTGGAAGTGGTAGAAAGAGAGTTATTACTGCTGTGCAAGACCGTCAAATATCCCTAATTGCACGACGCAATCCCCTGCTTTCTAGTACTGCTATTAAAAATGAGTTAGCTCGCCTTGCAGGAGTAAATGTTTCAAGAAAGACCATAGCAAGAAGACTCCATGACAGAGGAAGGACATAAGGAGGCCTCTACAAGGACATAAAGAGGCCACTACGTGTTCCGAAGCTTAATTAACAGCACAAAATTACGCGACTACAATGGGCTGAGGAGATGAAAGCAAATGGACTTAATTGGAATTTCATCATGTTTAGTAAAACAAGAATAGGCCTAGTGTTAGACTTGCGACGAACTTTGGTCTGGAGAGCAACTGGAAGACGAGCACGCTTGAATGCCCGTTTCCAGGGGGAAGCATTATGGTATGGGCAGGTATAATGCACGGAGCTCGAACTCCTCTTGTTTTTTTTTGATGGCACAATTACAGGTGCCTCATATCTTAGAGACATTTTAAAGCCTATTGTGCGTCCATTTCGAGAGGCAGTGGGGGATGAATTTGTTTACATGGACGATAATGCTCCTCCGCATCGCACTTTAGCGGTTCGCGAATTTTGTGAGGAAGAGGAAATAAGACAACTGTGGTGGCCACCGATGTCTCCAGATATAAATATGATCGAGCATGCTTGGGACATGCTAACACGCCATATTGCCCTAAGGAATGATCCCCCCCGTACCTTAAATGAATTGAAAATTGCTGCGCGCGAAAAATTGCTGCTTTTGCTCATCTCTAGTTCAGGTTATAAAAAATCCCAGTTAGAATTGAATTATACTAATTATAATATACATATAAAGTAGACCTTGAACTTGGTTTTCCCAAGTTCAACTAAATCCGCTCCGACCGGGCAACATCGCATCAGCACTTACCGCTCTTTCCCACTATAGAGGAGATAGCCAGCCACACGTCGTCTCGCACGTTCAGGTCCTTGTAATATTTGTGGTTTATGTCGTACAGCACTGCGTTCTTCGATATCAGCTCGATCAATTTCTCGTCCAATTCTCGCGTGAACCGGCATAGGTTTTTGGCTTTGTGGGCCATAATATCTGTTTGTCGCCGATATACGATAACGAGAACGAGCGAGAAAGAGACGGGCGATTGCCCTTCGCGCCAAATTCGAGGTTAGACCGCGGCGGGGTCGAAACGCTGCCTTTGCCGACTGGCCGGCGCAACGCAGCGCAGGTTGGCCGCGGATCTTGCACGCCTATGATGGAAGAGTTGGGCCGGAGATTTTTGCAATTATTTGTTTTTTTATTTATGGAAAGAAAGAGCGGGTCCGTTCGCCTTTACGGACAGTAGAATTTTCACCCTTAACTGGCATGGCGTGGTGAATTTTGTACCGCTTGTGGCGTTCTGGGTTTTTCAGTTAAAAATAAATGATGAAGAAATTTTATAAAAAGTTTGTTATTTGTAAACTCTGTTTACAATATATTCAAATTTGTGAACAAACAATCGAATTCATTTTCAATAAATTAACAAGAACGGACACAAAAATAAAGTAAAACGTTTAAAAAGTTTTTAGGAATTTTTGACAACACAAATATAATTTAGGCTAAGAAACCCATAGAAATTAAAAACCTAAGTATATATTTTATGATTTTCCCGTATTATTTAAAGTACAAACAACAGAAATGTGAAGCTATAGTAATAAACATAAATTATTTTCAACAAAACTGCAAACTTTGAATGACATAACTTTTTCAAATACAGTTGATGCTAACATAGGATCTGAAGTTGCCACACATGGATTTTGTTTTTTGTAATTTCTCCGTTGACTTATACCATATCTCTTTCGTTTCTGGTATTGATTATTCAATATTCTCTCTTCTATAAGTAAAAGATTCAGAATCGGAGTTATGGCTACTCTCGGAGAAAAAACAATGTCTCGATGATTTTCATATCACTTAAGTCTCTTTGAGTTCATCAATCCACTCAATTAATGCTTTCTTAAAATTAGGGTCCCCATGACGCACACTTTTTGGACTACCAACCATCCTAAAAATGAAACATTCTTGGCGTGGTGGTGCCACACAGATCCTAATGAAACTTTAACACCTGCTGATAGGAACAATACTTGATAAAAACAAGTGTGCATTTAACAGTTGCATATGGGTACAATAACTTAAAGGTAAATGGCGCAGCGAGGCCTAAATGTTAAACGTAAACATTTTACAAAAGTTTAAACAGTGCATGGGTTCCGCGAGACCCCACCAAGCCAGTTGAGGTTTAAAAAAAAATAAAAATTTCCCTCAAAAGTACGGTTCTTAATAATAGGTAATTTTAGCGGAAAAAATTGCGGATTATCCAGTAAATTTGAAAATATTCAATTAAAATGATGGTACTATTTTAAGTCGCGGAGGAATTGTGACAGATTACACAAGCATATGATAATATTACTTTATGTGATGTTGCCGCTATTTAACGCTAATTTTTCTGGTTTTTTACGTTTTTATATAACATCTAAAAAAATGATTATCTGCGGAAATAAAACCAAACCACCCCCAAAGTCACCCAAAACCTAACCAAAGCAACTCAAAGCTTAACCAAAACAACCCAAAATCTAACCAAACAAACCGAAAACCTAGCCAAACTAATAGTATTTTTGCAAAAACACAGTGTGTTTTGATTTCTAGAGCTGTATTATGATAACTTCAATTATTATGAATAAATATTAATTTTTATCGGGTCTATTTTCTAAAATTATCAAAGTTACTTGATAAAGAAAATAATATAAAACCATTATATTGATAACGTCGCAAATTGTATGCGAAGGCCGTCGATCAACTGTCAATCAATATGTCAATGGCTGCTAGCTGGGAATATTGTAAATATGTACATATATTTTCTTAATTTTTACGCTTACAAAGAGGTTTTATTAGACTTTTGTGCTTAACTTTTTTCAATACTCATCTATATCTACATATATAAAATGCTAATGTTTATCTGTGTCGTCTCTACTGAAGTAACAACTTGCTCTCTAGAAAGTTGCTTTTTTTACTAAAAGATAGCTAATTGGCTCTTCTAAATTTTTCATTTAATTAAACAAAACATAAAAAGTTTTTTTTTTCTCTTGATGTCGTGGCGGATGGGCCAGGCTTCAACTAGTAAGGTCATAAAGTGCTAATATCCAACGTTTTTACTTAATATGCATAGAAAATTTTACGTTTTTACTGTTTGTAATATCGACGATATCGACAATGAAAATATATTGTGTATAAATTACTGATACAAAATGTGCTTAATTTTTGGAAGTAAATTAACCTGGATAGTCAACTTCTTCGCAAAGGTTTTCAGCATAAAATTTAATAAACTAAATCAAAAAAAATCCGGTACTAATAATAATGAAAGTAGAAAATTTCTCTATGAAACGAACTCTATGATTTGATTCTCTGTGTATCACATATCTCTCACGAATTATTACCATAGTCAAAAAAAATAGATTCAATTCCCAGGTCCATAGAAATCGATTTTAATCTACTACTACTTGTGTTTTTAATTTTAAATAATTACTAAATGCGGTGGCTGGCCGATTACATGTATAGTAAGCCTCACGGCCCAACCCGTATCGATGATTGTCGCGCTATCCGCATTTCTGCGACGTGGCGCATGTCCGCAACGCAGGAAAATGTTCGCGAACAACACGTGGTCGCTCTGACGTCACTCGACGTCGGCGAACACGAGGACGGCGACGCCGGTATCGTCGTCGCACGGCAGCCGGCGCTGGCCGTTATCGAGAAGTTTACACGGTTGCCGAGTATTGACTGATTTAGCGTACACCAGACAATTTACTTATCAAATTAGTTTCACTTTCAACAAATATGTTTTATTAATTTCTTTTTATTGCAGTGCCATTAAATAAATATGCATTCTCAAAGAAAAACATTTAACAAACAAAGTAATTAATTTATTTCTAGAAATAACAGCAAAATGCAATAGGTCCATTGATTACTTATAGTTATTTACGAATGTTTCTAAATTAGGAGCTTTCAGTTTTTGTTTGCTACATTTAAGTTCTTATTAATATTCTTTAAGGTAGGGTAAAGTAAGGTAAGTTGGTGATATTTTTGCTTGAACATGGGCAATTTGAATTCGTATGAAGATATATTATTTTTCCAACTTACCTATCCGGAAGGTTTATGTTTCAAACAATCGCTTATATATCCAAAACGATAAGATGATGTCAATTTTGACAGAAAAAATACATTTGAAAAAAATACAAATTGGTTAGGTAATTTGGTTATAGGTAAGTTAATTTGGTGATCGTGGAAAGGTATTTTGGTGATATATGAGATTACGAGCAGTTGAAAATAAAATGGGTGAAAATTTTTAAGTTTATTACAAAACAAGTATTTTACCTAGTAGAAATAATAATAATAAGATGTCTTCATCGTCAGGTCTCGTTTGACAATTTGTGTGATACGGAACACAGCAAAAAGAGCACTGAACCCATAAGGCACCATTTTTAGCGTTCACATCTTCGCGATAGCTGATTCCGCAGACACCACAGGGCCAATCATAATTTTATATAAAAGTCTGTGTCCTAACATTCACGTTTTGCATGCAAAATTGCTAAGAAAATGGCCGAATAACTTAAGCTCTAACAAGAGCAAACAATATTTTAAGCTCATTATTATTGTACCACATTAAAAAGTAGCATATTCCCTATGGGATAACACAGGAACAAACTCTTACCTTTCAACAGTTCGCCAACTACAAATAAAATCAATTTATATCACAAAAATGATCAAATTGAATGACTTTATTTACCGGCACGAAGCAAACGTTTTCCTAAACGTAAACAAATAAACCGAGGCCGTAGACTATGCAGCATGGAGAGGATATTAGATAGATTTAACCGACACGTTTTAAGGCCTCTCACTGAATAGGCGAGTTGCTGAAAAATTATTAAAAAACTATCATCAATTTACCTATACCACCAACATATCTTACTTTACCCTATAATAAATTCTAACTTTTGCGTATAATTTTAACAAATACATTATAGGAAAATTTTGAGAAGGATGGTTGAATTTAATTGTCTGAAATAATTTAACGAATTTACATAATATATTTTCATTTAAGGAAAGTTCTTCAAAATTGTTCTGAAAAATAGACTCCATTGGGGAGGACACAAATTAAACAAACGGGTCACTTGGCATTAGCAACCCTCCAAATAAGTGGTCTTTATCGTTTTGAAAAGCTCTAAAGTGTGAATATACTTTTGAATGATCCAATTCAGTCGATACTTTGTTTCCATAAGATTGGCAAACTGAAATTTAAACATTTCTATATAATGTATCCAGAAATATATCTAATTTTTTTTTGTAAAATATCGCTATTCGCATAGTATTTATCTATTCTAGATGTTTCTTGCCGATTATTATTGGACACAACGACATATTGATTTTGTGGAATATCTGCAATCTTTAGAATTAATCATGCAGCATCTTCTTCGCAATTTTCCATTCCAGAATTTAACATTTTTATACAAAAAAGTTTTCTAAAACTTCTAACAAATTGTATTGGGGTGGGGTTAACGCAATTACCGTTTTGCTGCCTGATGCACCCAAAAAAGTTTTCAAGACAGTGTTGCTGTAGATTCCTTGTAAACAAAAATGTAACACCCTCATTTTTTATTTCATCCCAAAGATCCATTATACTGCTTAACGTAACTTTCCAACCCTGGATACACTTTATTCGTTTGGTAACATTTTTGCCATTTGAATCTAGAACTACTAAATTCAGAAACAGGTTATAGCACTCTTCAAGAATTTTTTCTGGTTAATGTTGCCATTATAGGCATTTTGGTATAAAGTAGCTCCAAAAATATTAGATGAGTTCAATAAATCAAAAAGGTTGTTGATTTTTTGTACAAATTCATGTGTTACCGTTGCTTCTGGAAGCAGCTTTCCAAATCTAATATACAAGTTTAATCCAGCCGACACACTATTGCTAAATAATTGAGACGCATATTTCACCTTCATTTTTTAAAAGTTATTTGGATTAATATGCGCCTCGGTAAGTTTTGGTGCTGCTTTTATCGGGTAATTTTGATCATTCCTGTAAAAAGTTTCAATAAACTTCCAGGATATACAGTGTGTCCCAGGCTGAGCGTGCATTAGAAGTTTCTAGAGAACTACAACATCTAGCTCGGAGATTTTTTGTACATCATAGTTTCACAACGAGATCTATCGATTAAAAATATTTTCAATATGGAGGCACTTCCGGAAATACCGGAAGTTGACAGTAACTTTCTTATTTTTGCATTTTTTATTACATACTTAAATTCTCTGTAAAATTTTATGATTTTTGATATTAAACACTCTATATCTAACATTCACCGTTTTTGAGAAAAAAAATATTGAAATTTTTGAACGAAAAAAACTACCTGTCAAAAATATGTGTATAGCCTAAACGTCAAATTTAATGATTACCACAGCCCCTGTGCCATAAAGAGAAAACATGTGGCTATCTATTTCAAAAATTAAACTGTTCGAATGTCATATAATAATGGCCGCAGCTGTCATAGAATTGAGCGATTAAAAAATTATCATAAATCATTTTTTTCAAACGGAAACCGACTTTTTTATTTCACTAGTGAAACGGCTTTTCAATTCGTTACTTTTTCACTATACATGTTCCTATACCTAAAATAAATCGTTTTTAAGTTACTTAAGATTTAGTTTTATTAGCGTATATTTTTCTTGATTAGTGATATGTAATAATTGATATTATTAATAATATTCCGTATGATCGAAAAAAAACAGCGCCAAGTTGGCTCGGAAATGATGCTGCTTTTTGAAGAAAGCGTCACAATATGACATGGCCAGATCTATTGTTTAACATCACTTGACGTTTAAAGTCATATACTATTAACCAGTAGCAGTAAGTGATGTGAAACAATAGATCTGGCCATGTCATATTGTAACGCTTTCTTCAAAAAGCAGCATCATTTCCGAGCTAACTTTGCGCTGTTTTTTTTTCGATTATACGGAATATTATTAATAATATCAATTATTACATATCACTAAAGAGCGAAAATACTAGATATGGTTTTATAAATACACCTTTTAAACTCTTAAGCAGGCAGTATTTATAATTTAAGAAATTTAAATAATTCGTTTTTGTGACAGATGGAAATAAATTGTCTGATCGTTTGACACTTAATGTCAAAGGAAGCTAGATAAAATCAAGAAAAATATACATTTTCAAATTAAATCTTAAATAACTTAAAAACGATTTATTTTAGGCATAGGAACTTTTATAGTTAAACAGTAATGAATTGAAAAATCTTTTCACTGGTGAAATAAAAAAGTGGGTATCCATTTCAAAAAAATGATATAAGATAATTTTTTAATCGCTCAATTCCATGACAGCTACCGCCATTATTATATGTCATTTCTCGAAAACGGTTAAGGTTAGGTATAGAGTGTTTAACATCTATATTCGTAGAATTTTACAGAGAATTTAAGTATGTAATAAAAAATGGGGGCACCCATTTAAAATAAGAAAGTTGCTGTCAACTTCCGGTATTTCCGGAAGTGCCCCCATATTGAAAATATTTTTAATCGATAGATCTCGTTGTAAAACAGTGATGTGTAAAAAATCTTCGATCTAGATATTGTGGTTCTCTAGAAACTTCTAATGCACGCTCAGCCTGGGACACCCTGTATTGCCATCATCTATTTTAAAAATATTTTTCATTAAGTTATTGCGAAGCGATTTCAATAAGTGTGGCGTATCAAATAAATAAAATACTTTTGTACTAAATTGTCATGATAAAAATAGGATTTTTTGGACTTATGCCTAACATTTTAGACAACTGAAGATTGTTGCTTAACTTTTAACCCAATGGCACTTAATTTTGATTCAATTTTCATTTCAAAAATAATATCCTTCAATTTTGTAGGATATTAAATTGTAGAATTTACAAAAAAGAAACCCAGAAGTTGTTTCCAATTGGAAACAATATCTCTGGCCATCAAAACTGCATTTAGAGCTGGCAAAAAATCTTTTTGTCCGTTTCCAAAATCCTGAAATCCAATAATTTTGTCTGTATCATTACCGTAAAAAAAGTTAGCTTTGATACTCATCTCATCGAAACAGATTGTACAAAGCTTGTCTATTTCACGAAAATTGCATACTTTCTTTTGAAGACTGTCAAAAATAATGTCATTTACGACAGGAGGAATTTTAACATGTTCAATAAAGTGTTCTAACAGATGGTAAGCCGAGTTTCCGAACCAATTCTTTTTTGTATAATTTTGGCCCAATGAAATACAATGAAAGGTAATAGTTCTTAAATTCATTCGAATACCGCCTGTCTTTTGGTTTTCTTCTAATCTGGCTCATTACAGCATTAATAGAAGAAGCAAGTTCTGATGACGGGAAAAACTTATATGTAAGTATTTTGTATTGTTCAAATGTAATTAAATCTAAATATTGTTCTTTGTGCTGAGTCCGGTTAAATTTGTGTTTTAATCTAGTATATTTTGCTGTTAAAGACTTATATTTGACCCTCATTGCCGTCTTTCTTGGAGTACTGGCTCTTAGTGATTTACATGTTTGAGAAGATTGTGAATGTGTTACGTACCATCAGACAAGCAGCTTGAAATATTTCTTTCAGGAGTTTTCGGTTCTGTAAAACAAAAACAAAGTAGAAATTGTAAAAAATGACGCATTAAGTTTATACCTTCTATTTTGCTTTCCAGAATAACAGTTTCTGATTTTTCTCCGAGATTTGCACAAATTGATTCAATAGTTATGCGCTCTGCAATATATTATTTTGTAAAAAAACACAATTAAGAAGATTTTGTATAAGTACTTACCAGATTGGCGTGTTTCTGAAGATTGTGGATTTTTTTTTCGAATTTCACTAGCACAATAGCAGCTTGAAATAATCCCCCCAAGAGTCTTCGGTTCTACAAGATAATAATATCAAAGTAAAAACGCTGCCAATGGACTTTTTTTTTCACATCAAATAAATGCTATGAAAACTAAGTCCATAAAAAGTAAAATATTTTTCTGATAAAAAAGGGAATACAAGAAAGAATGCGTTTCTTGTATCGCCTTTAAATGTAAACACGTCATAGAAATAAAATTAAATTGAATTTTCTCCCCACAAAACATAAAAAAGATTTATTAGTACCTATGTACCAAATTTGAAATTGATAACTAAATATTTTAAGTTTTACCTCCTAATAAAATTTTTTGATTTTTTTTGCTATTACTATACCCATCTGTTAGGATGTGAAGGTAAAAATATAAAAAAAAATATTCACATTTACCTTCTATTTTGTCCTCCAGTGTAACAGTTTCTGATTTAACTTTGAGATTTAAACAACTTGGCTCGGCAATAATTATGCGCTCTAGAATATTATAATTATGGTAAAAATATAATTAAGAAGATTATAAAAGTACTTACCATCATTTGTAACTTTTACTACTGTAGCAGGAACCACCTTCTCTTGTTGAGATTGCAACGGTCTTTTTATCCCTGTTTAAAAGTACAATTTATGATTAGGATTTTGTATTCTCTTTCTTTACTAGGTTTTGATCATTGGCTGGTAAGATAATAATAACACTCCTTACTTTAAAAAAGTCGACTTTTCGATGTTTATGCATTTTTAGCCTTGAGAAAGACGTTAATTAAACGTGGAAATGGAATTAAAATAGGTACACTCTAATTTTTATGTCTCTGTCTAATGAAATACAATTTATACATTGTGTTTACTTAGTTGAAACTTTAGGAAAACCTTCTTAATATTACCCTTGTTTATATATTACTTTTACGAAGATTGTTTTTCTTAAATAATTCCCCATATAACACAACACAATCCTATAGATATCTTGAGGATATCTACCAAGGATATAGTAAATATCTTAGGGATATCCAAAAACCAGAGGAGAATATTTATGGGATATTCAGATGGGACAAAAAAAGTCATCTTCAAGACATACCTAGGCAAAGCCTTTTACGATTATTTGGGATATTTCTAAGATGATGTTGGGAGCATTATAGAATATTTTTAGGACATTATATGAGGACTGTTATTTGACAATACTTACTTCATCCCTAGTTTATAGTAAAAACGTTCGCGATTTAGTTTTATTTAGCCACATTTTGACGTTATTCATTGGATATTTTTATTAACAGCTCTAAAATATACCTACATATTATGTCAATGAATTTTGCGTCAAAATTTAGAAGTTTATTTGTATGAGTTAAGAGCTTTCACTGTACCATCGAAAAAAAAACGGCGTCCAATTGGCTTGAAAATTTCGATCGATGACATTCCCCATATAATTTTACGTACAAAATAACAGCAATCTTCATTTCCAAGCCACCTCTGACGCCGTTTATTTCGATCGTATAGTATTATACCAGATTATACTACCCTTTATGGAGTCTAGCAGCAAGAGTTTACATCAAAGTTAGCACACAGGATACAGGTATAATTTCTAACACCAAACATTCCAGAAACTCACAATTTAAACACAAAAATAGGATTTCTGTTTGAATAGATCAAACACGAAAATGGGTTTAGGGATAAAGAACAAGCGCTTTTCAACAAATTTTCACCTATAACTTTGTCACAAATTTTCATTGTGAGACCCTGAGTCGCTCGTCGTTTTTCGACATTAGTTGAGGTTAGGATAGAATTTCTGCTAGAACAAGGCTAGAACTACGAGTATAAGAAAAAACTAAGTCAAACTCAACCAGTTTTGTTAGTTTCAGTCATTTTAAGCCCATCCAATATCGACAAACCGAATTCACCTCGAATTTCACTAAATCAAAGAACTGAATAATACACGATGCAAAAACCATCAAAAACAAACAACTGTCGAGATGGATTGTGGGAAATTTTTTGCGCGGGCGTTTTAAATTCTCTGTATTACTGGGAGTGGCCAAGCTCATAAATACCCAGATTATCCAGAAGATACCAACAGGATATTTTGTTGCCTTGACGTAATATATATCTATCTGTATGGTTTATTGCATTTTATGTAATATAAAAAGTAGTACATTATTTATTTTTCCTAAATATCTAGACGATATTGTTAGAATATTTTATTATCATGAACATGTTTGGATATTCTGAGACATCTACAGGATTTCAGGATGTCTGGAGGATATCCTATAGATGTCTTTATAAGATGATCTTATAATGGGACATTCCGACATTCTATGAATATCCTGCGGATATTGTGTGTTATATGGGTCTTTTCTTCAGTAATACCTTGCTCTGATTTCAGGGCTTTACTCGATGATCCTTCCAATGCACGAAAAATTGTGGGTACCGCAGTATCACTCAGTCTATTTCGGCGTTCATTTTTATACATACGTTCTTCAAAATGGGCAGAACATAATCTTTTTTTAAATAATTTGTGCACAGATTCAAGCAAGTCGTTTCTTCCTGCGGCGATCGCCCACATCTTCGCTCTAGAAAATTTCACATCTAAACCACCCACTTTCGCCACTTACAATATAATATTAAGTATAAAATATATAGGGAACATATTATGCAAAAAACTAAAAAGCAAAGAAACTTATTTAGGTCCATAAAAATAACAAAAATGTCAATTAAATTACATACCTTTTTTCATCTCGAGGAAAAATAAACAGACTATATTTTGAATTATTTCCATAATTATTAGTGCAACCAACAGCCGCACATCCCGGAAAACCTTTTCCCATTCCAACAATAAAAATAAAATTGAAATAAAAGCACAAATACCTCTGGTTAAATATAAGAAAAAAATCGAATTAAAATCTTCCGTAATACGGCACTACTCGTCACCGGTGGAGGTTATGCATCGACTGAATGAGGCTGACTGTCGGTCGCTTGCTTAATTCTGTTAAGCATCGTCGGAGTGGGGCGTTTTAAATTCGAGCGTGGGAAAAATTGGCGAGTGTCCAAGCTCCAAGCTATATTATTCTGTAAGTTGTGACGACGGTATCGTCGTCGCGTCGCACGGCAGCCCGCGCTGGCCGTTATGGAGAAGTTTACACGGTTGCCGATTATTAACTGATTTAGCGTACACCAGACAATTTACTTATCAAATTAGTTTGATCAAACATGTTTTATTAATTTCTTTTTATTTCAGTGCCATTCAGATCGTCGTAGTACTTACTCTTGAATGTGTGCTTATGATGTTTCATCAGTTGTTGTACATGGGTCCTATATACAGATTATAGTTGAATGGGATGCACAATTTGAGGGATTGTATTAAGGCCGAATTCCAAATATATTTCAAAGGCCCTATACGGGGTGAGGTTTCTACGATGTTTTCTATGGGTATCTCTGAAACTACTGGAGATAGAGAGTCGGTTAAATGGGGAAAGAATTGCAGTTTTGTGGGGTCATAAATATGCGCCTTTCAGATTTTTGAAAAAGTTCATGGCTTACTAGATATTTCGTAAAAAACAAATTTCGGCTATTTTAAAAATTGTCCCTAATTCCATTATAATCTATTTTAGACAAAAAGTTTTCAGATAAAAGTTGTAGATAATCACATCCTTAATTAGACTGTGTCCTCCGTTTTTTTTCTAAAGCCTGTCGTTTTTGAGATATGACACAAACATATGTTTTTTAAATGGAAACTATAGCTGGCCATGACTTCATAAAAAGCGCCATTTTTTAAGCTTTTTAGAGATATAAGCTATAATATGCTTTCTTCTAAAAATTACTGAGTTGTAGCCAATCCTTATCATTTTTAAACAATTTCACTTAGTTAACCATGGAAACAAGTTCAATCGCCGTTGCTCTCAGAAATGTGAAGCTGTCACATCCAAATTATGTAAATTAAAATAAACAAAAATTGTAAATATGAATTTTTCAAATGAAGAAGAGCATGTAGATACTTTCATTATAACCCCCCTCCCCATAATGAAAGAAATGTTAAAAATTATTTATATCATAATAATGCAAACTCAGGGATAGGAAGAGGTGGACCAATTGCATGAGCCTCCTCGAACACCTGACCTATCCATTTTAGATTTTTTATGCGGTATGGTCAACAATAAGATTTTACAAAAAAAAACTTTAGAGAGGCACTTGTTGTGGCGCTACGAGAGAAGTTTAATTAAGTCGACCCGTCCTTCTGTAAGAATAGGTTGTAATTCACTTTTAAAAGATGCGACTCAAAACAATGGCGGTTTTTTAAACAGTTTCTAAAGGAACTTAAAATGTATGTAGTGATATTATTTTTTTAACTTTTAGTTTGTGTAATATAAATTGTAAAGAACCGTTTAATAATATATTCTGACTTTTTATAAGTTATAAATCATAACAAGAAGAATACCATGCAATCATTGCAATCTAAGTGAAATTAGTCTAGAAAGATAAGAATTGGCTATAAATAAATTTAGCTTTTCAAACCCGTTCTCTAAAAAACGTAACATTCACCGGTCAACGTATCCTCGAAAACGTATGGCCAAAGTGCATGGCTAAGAAAAGTTGAACCAATAATCCTACACGCTTTTCTTTATTTGAAAAATTCATATTTACAATTTTTGTTTATTTTAATTTACAAAGTTTGGATGTGACAGCTTTACATTTCTGAGAGCAAAGATGATTAAGCTTGGCTAACTAAGAATGGCTAACTAAGTGAAATTGTTTAAAAATTATAAGACTTGACTATAACTCAGTATTTTTCCAAAAAAAAAATATTATAGCTTATATCGCTGAAATGCTTAAAAATGGCGTTTTTTATGAAGTCACGGCCAGCTATGGTTTCCGTTTAAAAAAAACATATGTTTGTTTCATATCTCAAAAATGACTGGCTTTAGAAAAAACCGAGGACACAATCTCATTAAGGATGTGATTATCTACAACTTTTATCTGAAAACTTTTTGTCTAAAATAGCTTATAATGGAATTAGGGACGATTTTTAAAACAGCCAAAATTTGTTTTTTTTTAAATATCTAGTAAGCCATGAGTATATATATCTAGTAAGTATCTAGTATATATATCTAGTAAGCCGAGTATAGGCGGTATAACCTTATACAACCCTCAGACCTACCATCTTCTGGGGAAAAGGAGTAATAAAATACACCTAGCCGGCCGAGAACGTAGCACAAGGGAACTATCGCAGTCCTCACTGTGCCATAGCCATCCCGTGCTACAGTTGCAGCCAAACTTTTGTGCGGCAGCGTAACCGCCACAGTTAAACCTTTTCACGCAGCTTACACACAGCAATGATGGAACATTCTGAGTGGGACAAAATTATCGTCCGGAGGTAAAATACCCCCTCAATCGGATCTCCGGGAGGGGTGCCTACTCGAGCGTATCATCGGAGAAACAAAAAACATCAATGTTTCACGTTCGCGGCGTGGAACGTCCGCACTCTACTGGACAAGATAAATTCAAATCGACCAGAGAGAAGAACAGCACTGGTCTCACAGGAACTCCACCGATTAAATATAGATGTTGCCGCTCTAAGCGAAACACGCTTTGCAGATGAAGGTAGTCTCACTGAGGAGCATTACACCTTCTTTTGGAAAGGTCATCCCGCAACACACAGGAGAATTCATGGTGTAGGCATTGCGATCAAAAACGAAATCGCCACCAAGTTAACAGAAGTACCTATTAGTGTCTCCGAACGTCTTATGACCCTAAGGTACCCCATATCAGACAAAACTTACGTCAACATCATTAGTGCCTACGCTCCCACCCTTGACGCTAAAATTGAAGATAAGGATAAATTTTACCAAGCTTTACAAAATGCCCTTCAACGAATTCCAAAGCACGAACGAATTGTCTTGCTAGGTGACTTTAATGCCAGTGTAGGCAAACAACAGGAAATATGGCCTGACGTATTGGGAAAACATGGAATGGGAAACGCAAATAGCAATGGTGAACGCTTATTAATAACATGCGCAGAGTATAATCTTTGCATCACCAATACGTGGTTCATGTTGAAGGACAAGTTTAAAGGTACCTGGAAACATCCTAGATCAGGCCACTGGCATCAACTGGACCACATAATCGTTCGAAGGACGCATCTAAAAGATGTTAGGCTCACAAAAGCTAGAGTAGATGCCGAATGCGGCACTGACCACCGACTTTTAATTTCAAAAATGAAAATCCAGTTAAAACCCAAACATCCACGCTGTAAAAAGCAAAGCAACATGACCAGATTGAACGTACGGGGTCTAGAAAACAACAATACCGCCGACGCCCTCCGGGAAGCCATCAAAGAATCACTTCCACCGATAACTTCAATCTCAGTATTGAAAGCTGAACAAGGCTGGACACAATTAAGGGATGCGATTCATAAAACCAGCGAAGCAGTACTGGGAAAGTCGAACAAAAAGAAACAACCAGACTGGTTTGACGAAAATCAACCGCATATACAGGCTTTGTTGGAACAAAAGCATAGAGCATATCAAGCCGTCACTGCAAATCCACATAATCCAAGACTGGTAGACAACTTTAAAGCAGCCCAACAACACGCTTCGAAGAGAACTGCGCCAAGTAAAGGATAACTGGTGGTCACAAAAGCGAATCAGATTCAAGAGTACGCCACGCATCACGATTATCGTAAATTCTTCGAGGCTGTAAAAGAAGTATACGGCCCAACTAAGAAGGTAAGCTGCCCAATCATGGCTCAAAATGGCGAACTTCTAAAAGAGGAAGAACAAATTAGAAATCGCTGGAAAGAACATTACAGCCATATCCTTAACCAAGAAAACAACCCCAATATGGAAGCATTAAACACAATACCTCAGTATAACAGCCCTCGATGTATTAGACATCCCAATAACAGAACAAGAAATAAAGACCTCCATAAAACAGCTTAAAAACAACAAATCAGTTGGCTGTGACGATATTCCGGCGGAAATCTATAAGTGTGCAAGTAAAGAACTTATTGGTCATCTTAAGGCTCTCTTTGATGTCGTATGGGAAAGCGGAGAGGTACCTCAGGATTTTCGCAATGCGAATATAGTGAATATATTTAAGAACAAAGGAAGTGCATCAGACTGCGGAAATTACCGGGGAATTTCGCTATTGGCTATCGGCGGAAAAATTCTTGCAAAAATAATGTCAAACCGCCTGCACCCATATATAGAAAAAATCCTTCCAGAATCGCAAAGGGGTTTTCGTACCAACCGCGGCACCGTCGATTCCATATTTTCCATCCGTCAACTACAGGAAAAAGTAAAAGAGCAGGAGTCTAAACTTTATGTTGCATTCATCGATCTAACAAAAGCCTTCGACTCTGTGAACAGAGATGCGCTTTGGGCAATTATGGAAAAGTTCGGAGTACCCAACAAATTTCTTACAGTGTGTAAAAGCCTCCAAAACAACAAGTCAAGAGTGTCACATCATGGATCACTGAGAGACCCATTCCTAACAAATACAGGAGTTAGGCAGGGATGTGTCTTAGCGCCTCTCCTATTCAACATATTCATGGCAGCGCTCTCCATTATAGTGGACAGCAAACTGCAGGAGAGAGGATTGGGCATTAGATACTGATATGACGGCGGTCTGTTCAACATAAAAAGACTCAGGGCAAAAACACGTACAAAATTTATCACAGAACTTCAATACGCTGACGACTGCACTCTAGTTGCAAACACGGTACAACAATTACAAGAAATGTTGAACACATATACCTGGGCATACGAGGCTTTGAGCCTTAAGCTAAACATCGACAAAACTAAAATCATGTGCACTCACCCGGAAGATCACAACAATGCTATAAAAATCGGAGAAGAACTATTGGAATATGTGGCGGAATTCAATTACCTTGGCAGTTTGATTTCGGAAAAGGCCAATATTGACTCTGAAATTCAGCACAGGATTAGTAGCGCCTCAAGGGCATTCTGGAAATTAAAAGACAGGGTTTTCTACAATCATACTTGAGTACAAAAACAAAACTTGCAGTATACCGAGCAATTATAATCCCCACCATGATATATGGGAGCGAAACCTGGGTGCCTTACCGCCGACACATGAACGCATTGAACAAGTTGCAACAGAGACACCTTAGACAACTCTTAAGAGTCCGGTGGTTCCATCATGTCTCAAACGTATCGGTCCTTGAAAAATCTAACTGCGAGAGTATTGAAGTCATGGTCACAAAATCCCGCTTAAGATGGGCTGGTCACGTATGCAGAATGCAAGAAAACCGCATACCAAAATCTCTGCTTTACGGTGAGCTTGTGGACGGTAAGAGGAGGCCGGGTGGACAACTGAAAAGATACAAGGACATTTTCCACGAAAATTTAAAGGGAATTAACATGCAGAATGAGTGGGAAAAAGCAGCTCACAATAGAACTCAATGGAGAAGGGTTGTAAACTCAGTTAACAGCGGCAACCAAAAAGTAGAGAGGCAACAAAGCAATGAGATTTTTGAATGTCCGGAGTGCGGTAGGCAGATAACATCACGTATCGGGCTTTTCAGTCACAGAAAAGCTCATGAAAGAAAACGCCTTGCGTGACCATTTTCTTTATGTGTGTCGAATACTCGTCAGCGAGTAATGGCTGTATGTATGTATGTAGTAAGCCATGAACTTTTTCAAAAATCTGAAAGGCGCATATTTATGACCCCACAAAACTGCAATTCTTTCCCTATTTAACCGACTTTCTATCTTCAGTAGTTTCCGAGATACCCATAGAGAACATCGTAGGAAACTCATCCTGTATATTACAGAAATGAAAACTGTATTGGAACAACAAAGGATTAACAATAGATGGAGAATATCTCAACTCGATACTTCCATACTCTCTGAAACTTTGACATGTTTCTTGATGGTTAGGCAATTTTGTTTACAAGTAAAAAACTACTGACAAGATGGTTTCCTTTGGATATTGTAGCAGGGGCAGTGTACAGAATTTTTTTTTTATTTTTCTGATTTGTTTTAGTGGTCTTCCAGATATTAAATATAAGAGATTCTTTAGCAAAATTTAATAGACGATGTCATTGAAGCTTTACCTATCATATCACACCAGGGTACACCATCCTGTTTATTCATGTGCTCGCCCGTTGATTTTTGGTCTTTTGTCAGTCTGTCTGCCGGGTCTGGCGCAAAAAAAAACTGTGAAGGGAACGAACCGAGGTACAACAATATCCGTACATATGTACACATATATTTTTAGTCTGTTTCTGAATCTATCTTCTCCCTGTCTGACTAATCGCCGGGAAATCTTCGGGCTTGTCATTTCGTCGGCTCGCGACGGAGTGACGAGTTATTTTAAATTATTTTCTAAAAACGACAATTCGCCGCCTGGAAACCGATCGTGAGAAATATCTCGCCATTTATAGACTCTTTCAGTCTGTTATTTATTTCTTATTAGAGCTTATAACTGCAAATTTAATACACTAGAGAAATTACCTAGTTAGTACGAGGGTTGTCTTTATTTATGACTTTATATTTTGCAAATATAGAAAAAACAGTGGATATATTTTAAACGCTATTGTTTTTCGAAGTATTCTCTACAAAGGGAAATTCATTTTTGCATCCGTTGGAACCAATTTTGAAAGCAGTTATTCCACTCACCTTGTACATTGGTACCTTCAAAATTTTGTTTTTGAAGGAGCTGACTGCATCTTCTGGGGTTTGGAACCCTTGACCAGGTTCATTTTTAATTTTTGGAGAAGTGAAAAAGTCATTGTGACTTATGTCGGGACTGTATGGAGGATGGTCCAATTCGATGTTTGTTATTTTGAGTTTTTTTTTCTTGCTTTAAAAACTCAATTGTTTTTCGAGCTTTGTGGGAAGTTGCTTCTTCATTCTTGATAGAGGATCATTCGTCGTTGAGGGTTGGTTTTTCGAAACTAAGCAATTATTTGTGGCAAAGAAATAGACCTATTAGCAGTAACAGTTCTTTGATCTCGTAGAGAAATTGTCGCTACGTGACCCGCTTTTGAGACAAATGTCGCCACCATTTTTTGGAAACGTTTTGAGAATGGATAACTTTCGTGGGTTTTGGTGCATCTCGGAACACCAAAAGCCTATTGACGTTTATTTTCGGATTCATAAGAGTAAATCGACGATTCATCACCACACAGACAATACTGTATATATTTTTTGAATTTCCTGCGTTAAACCGGTGTAGAGTTTTTTTTTGTCATCAATTGACTTTAATAACGTTCTGTTCTTCCGTCAACAATTTTTTCACAGATAACTTTTCATACAAAATTTTTTGAATTGTGGTCTTTGAAATACCTAATGATGCTTCAATTTCACGATATGTGATATGTCGATCTTCTTGGATCAGCAATGTATGTACAGGGTGGGTCAAATTCGACGCTTTTAAATGGAAACACCCTTTTCTATAGGAGATAGATGAAAACTAATATCGGTGTCTGGAGCTCAATTTTTATCAAAAACATTATGGTGAAAACTGCACATCAATATCTGTTACCGTTTCGGAATTACGGGGTGTTTTTCATAAATGTGCGTTTTTAACAAATCGCTGTAACTTTTTTGCTATGGAAAATTCTGTATTTCTATGAAAACATTTCCAAAGCACCTTTTTACGTAGAATTTGATGGTTTAAGTATAATTTTTTTAAAATTAATAATTTAAAAGTTATCAACAGAAAAATTGATTTTTTATTTGGTACACCCTCTATATTTTTAATTAACTGAAAAGAAAAAGAAATTACCTTTCGAAAAATATAGCACACTTGATATTTTGTTATAATCCCCTTCGAAATACAGAATTTTTAAAAGTTCGCCACTTTTAACTAGTAAGCTTTGAACCTCTTATTGATGATATGCCTTTAATGGAACTGGAAAACATATTTTTTCAGCAAGACGACGCACCGCCTAAGAACGCTGAAATTATCAGCAAATTTTTGCAGCTAATTTCAAGAATAATTGAATAGCTAACCAAGAATCCAGCCGTTAGCCGTCGAGGCCGCCTGACTTAGTGCCCATGGACAATGGATCTAATCCTATGGATATATTTGCGGAAGAACAACTTTCACCCCTACTAAGTTAATGAATTCCGCGAGAAATGTTTAAAAACTGCCCCGTCTGTCCATAACAGAAGACGGTCGATATGCCGAACACCTGTAGCAAAATCGCATGTCTTGGTTTGCTAATTTATTTTTATTGTTATTAGATATAGTTTAAATGTGTTGATGTTGGTTAAATATATTTTAAATTGTTATAAAACTCTGCATCTCTCATAGCAAATATTATTTTCGTTTTAATTGATGCTCACAGCTAGAATTTTTTTGCATTAGAGCCGGTGCCGTTCAAAGCCTACTTATTTAAAGCGGGCGAATTTTTATATACTCTATATCTCGAAGAGGAATCGAGCAAAATATCAAGTGTGTTATATTTTTGGAAAGGTAATTTTAAATTCTTTTCAATAAACTAAAAATATACAGGGTGTCCCATATAAAAAATCAAATTTTCTGTTGATAATTCTTAAATTATTAAAAATTTTAAAAAAATGATACTTAAACCATTTAATTCTACGTAAAAAAGTGTTTTGGAAATGTTTTCATAAAAATACAAAATTTTCCATAGCAAAAAAGATACAGCGATTTGTTAAAAATGCATATTTTTGAAAAACACCCCGTAACTCCGAAACGGTAACAGATATCGATATGCGGTTTTCACTGTCATGTTTTTGACAAAAATTGAGCTCCAGACACCGATATTAGTTTTTGTCTATCTCCTATAGAAAAGGGTGTTTCCATCTAAAAGCGTCGAATCTAACCCACCCTGTACAGTATCGACGTTTTCCTGGGTGACTACCGTTGTTGGTAAACCTGTCCTATAAGGTTCTATAAGGAGCGCTAGATGAACAACTTGATTTCACAGAAGTAAATTCTAAACTAGTATAGGATTGTGTGCGTGTTCTAAAAACATTGGAAGAACATTGGGTACCGGCACACGAGAGTCACAAAGGCAGTGAAAAAGCAGATAATGGCAGATGACATTCATCACATAAATAGTAAAATGGCACATCAATTGCATTTATCGGACTCTTCTGCAAAATTAATGCCAAATAGGGCGACAAAAGGGTGGGGTACCAACAGATCTCTAGAACGGTGGAAGAATTCCCTAGAACATTATCAGGCGAAATCATTTATAGTACAAAATATATGACAAACCTGATAAACCATAGTAGAAAAATTGTCAAAACTCTAATCAGCCTATAACTTGCAAATGTATGTACAATGAAAGCTCAATATACATTTAATAGCGATGGGATTAGCAAACAATTACAACTGATTAGTTTTAGAGTCAGCTAATCAGACGAATAAGCAACAGCATTTATTCTATGTCAGTGCGAACGCGACCACCAGGATACCCCTGCGACTGACCCAGGATATATTTGGCATAATTGCGTGTCTTAACTACCTGGTTCTGGATGGCGATGAAGAAACCTTCGGTCTCTGGATTCAGGTAATCCTGAATTGCCCATTGAAGTGATTGAGGAATATCAGTTTCACCGTCGTATAAGAAGCGATAGAAAAAATGCCCGTGTAGATCCAATTGGATCTTTTCTCTGGTAGTGGTATCTTCTGGAATTTGTATGTCGCTCCGTTAGTTAAGGTTGAGTGGGGTGAAGTTTTTGTCATCTTTTACAATTATGCGATGCAGACAGCTTCGGTTTTCATTTTTAAAGAAATACGCTCTTAAGCCACTAATTTGTATGTAGCAAAACTCTTTAATATCTTGAATACCCCTTCCTCCTTGGTATGCTCTTTTATTATTTGCCTATTATTCAGGCTGCAACTATTTTGTGAGCAAACTATACTTATGTTGTACGTGTTGCGTTTAATGCCTTAAATTTAGATCGCTAGGCATAAACATGCCGATCTATATTAATAGCCTTATCTCGACGATTATTTTGAGGTACCCCTGTATCCGAGCTTACGTTGTCTGGATCGTGTCAGTCATATTTCTCGAATTCGTCGAACATTGGGTACTAATAGGCCGAGAATAGCAACGCGCCTCGGGACGTTGCTGCACGGTCTCCTGGAATCGTTAAAAGGTCTAATTTTACCTAAAAGGAAGGAAATGGCCACGTGCTACTTATAGTTTTAGCTCGGTCTCTCTCGAAATTACGATTTATTATTAGCGGCTAAATTTATTGTGCCGAGAGGAGGAGAGAATTTTCATTATCCATTAAAACAAAAAACATTACGGTTAAACGATAGACGACGCGTGTATATTTTCAGATCGAGAAAGTCATTATTAAGATAAACGATATTTTCGCTACGATAATTTAACAATCTAATGAATGGTTTGGTTTGGTAGTTCAAGTAGTATACTGGGATGAAAAGAACAGTGGACGTTGTAGCTACAGAAGATATGTACTAGAGGGTTTTGAACCGGGAAATCCCGGTACCGAAGTTATCCGGAATTCCCGGTTCTTTTGAGACTTATTTAAAGAACCGGCACGCGAAATTATTAATTCCCGGTTCTTTCGGTACGTTCGGGACTCAGTAATAATAATTAAAAGCCTATTTTTTGTTACGTGCGAAAGACTTCTAATACTTTCTAGCGGTCGAAATCAAACTCTTCTAAATAAATAGTGATGCTATCTCTTATTGTTCTTACTTCTGAAGTTATTTTGAAGTTTCTATAATGTTTATTAGCAATTATTGAAGTTTAAATGTGTTATTTTATTATTTAGTATAATATTGCTAAATGTATTAGTTATATTTCTTGTGTGTTGTTTTTATCGGCATTTGCATACTTGAAAATATTAAGTTTTTTTTTCAAATTTAGTTAAGATGGCTTCGAAGTTGGTTGATGTTATATGATATAATTTTTAAGCCACCTATGTGTTTTCGTTTTTTTTTCGCCTGTGTTCATTATTTGTATTCATGTTTACTTTCTCATGACTTAATAATTTGATATTATTTTCATTTGATACTCAATTTTTTATCGGTTTTACTTTTGAGAACCATCCCTTGCTTGCTAACTGACGAACACCACAATCATTGAACGAAAATATTTAGCACGATTCCGGAAACTCTAATTAGTACTACCAATCAGGCTTCAGATCTTTTTGGCCATAACAGAACCGGACCTCGGTAACAATAATTAAAAAGTAATTTTTTGTTACGTGAGAAAGTTCTTTGATAATTTTAGCGGTCGAAATCAAACTCTTAATCAAACTCCTAAATAAGTAATATTGCAATTTCTTATTGTTCTTGTTATTTTCTCTTTTTAAGTTCCTATAATATTTATTACATTATGTTTTAATAGATATTTGCATTTTTAATTCAAAATTTTAGCGCTTTTGTCTCAAATTCAGTTAAGTTGGTTTATGTTGTTTGATGTGAAATTTAAGTTACCTACACTTTTTTCTTTACAGTGTTCATGTTTCTTTACTTGTGTTACATGTTAATTTTCTTAATAATTTGATATTATTTTCACCAAAAATCTCAATTTTTATTCATTTTGCTTTGAAAACCCGTCCCTTGCTTTCTGATTGATGAACTGCGCCACAAATGAACAAAAAATAGTCAATATCAAAAGTACCTAAAGGGTTCCTAAGAGGCGCGGTACCAAAATTCCCGATTCCAAAAAAAAAAAACAGCTCCGGTTCCGAAAACTCTAAAGAGGCAAATCTTTTTTAATATTAAAATTTTGATAAAAAAGTTGATATTGACTTTATTAACATTTTATTTTTTTTATTTCAGGAAAAAATATGACTAAATTAATAATATCCATCTATAAAAATGAAACTATGACAATAAAACACAAATTCACCACACAATGGTAACACTCCACGCGCGTTTTAGCATTTTTAGCATCATTAGCAGATGATTTCCCAGCGTTAAAAGTAAGTTATTTTGATGTATTTTGGTGAATTAGTGTTTGATTTTGCACAGAAACACGTTTTGATTTTTAGGACTTAAATTAGGTTTAAAATTATTCGCATTTTTTATTTTTCTCTCTAAACGGTATGGATATAACCATAATAGTCTAAAAGCTAGCAACTTTTTCGAGAAAGTATTTTAAGACGTCTGACTCTTTGATATACCTTTTACTATGCTCTCTGGAACAGCATGCGGCCCGTCTGGCTGCCGATACCCGTTGCGTTCACTACTGCGCATCGGAAGAAGGTCCTATATTTTTTATTAATTTAGTCCTATAAATTCTAGTATTGAATATAAATCGAACATGTCTCCATAGCGCAGTGCGTAGAGTTTCCGACCACGAACCGATGATTCAGAGTTCGAATCCGAGTCAGGTCAAAAACTTTCTTATTTTATTTTCTTTTATATTCTGATAGTAAAGTATTAAATAATTCTGGTAATTATAAAAAAAAATATTTAATACTTTACTATTAGAATATAAACGAAAATAAAATAAAAAAGTCTTTGCCCTGACCCGGATTCGAACTCCGTACTGGGATGAAAAGAACAGTGGACGTTGTAGCTACAGAAGATATGTACTAGAGGGTTTTGAACCGGGAAATTCCGGTACCGAAGTTATCCGGAATTCCCGATTCTTTTGAGACTTATTTAAAGAACCGGGACGCGAAATTATTAATTCCCGGTTCTTTCGCTACGTTCGGAACTCAGTAATAATAATTAAAAGCCTATTTTTTGTTACGTGCGCAAGACTTTTAATACTTTCTAGCGGTCGAAATCAAACTCTTCTAAATAAATAGTGATGCTATCTCTTATTGTTCTTACTTCTGAAGTTATTTTGAAGTTTCTATAATGTTTATTAGGAATTATTGAAGTTTAAATGTGTTATTTTATTATTTAGTATAATATTGCTAAGTATTAGTTATATTTCTTGTGTGTTGTTTTTATCGGCATTTGCATACTTGAAAATGTTAATTTTTTTTTTCAAATTTAGTTAAGTTGGCTTCGAAGTTGGTTGATGTTATATGATGTAATTTTTAAGCTAGCTATGGGTTTTCGTTTTTTTTTTCGCCTGTGTTCATTATTTGTATTCATGTTTACTTTCTCATGACTTAATAATTTGATATTACTTTCATTTGACACTCAATTTTTTATCGGTTTTACTTTTGAGAACCATCCCTTGCTTGCTAATTGACGAACACCACAATCATTGAACGAAAATATTTAGCACGATTCCGGAAACTCTAATTAGTACTACCAATGAGGCTTCAGATCTTTTTGGCCAAAACAGAACCGGACCTCGGTAACAATAATTAAAAAGTTATTTTTTGTTACGTGAGAAAGTCCTTTGATACTTTTAGCGGTCGAAATCAAACTCTTAATCAAACTCCTAAATAAGTAATAT
The DNA here is from genome assembly GCF_002938485.1 of Sitophilus oryzae. Lineage (NCBI taxonomy): Eukaryota > Metazoa > Arthropoda > Insecta > Coleoptera > Curculionidae > Sitophilus > Sitophilus oryzae. The sequence goes on from NW_022147154.1 coordinate 1,407,892, forward strand.
TGCTATTTCTTATTGTTCTTGTTATTTTCTCTTTTTAAGTTCCTATAATATTTATTACATTATGTTTTAATAGATATTTGCATTTTTAATTCAAAATTTTAGCGCTTTTGTGAAATTTAAGTTACCTATACTTTTTTCTTTACAGTGTTCATGTTTCTTTACTTGTGTTACATGTTAATTTTCTTAATAATTTGATATTATTTTCACTAAAAATCTCAATTTTTATTCATTTTGCTTTGAAAACCCGTCCCTTGCTTTCTGATTGATGAACTGCGCCACAAAAGAACAAAAAATAGTCAATATCAAAAGTACCTAAAGGGTTCCTAAGAGGCGAGGTACCAAAATTCCGGATTCCAAAAAAAAAAACAGCTCCGGTTCCGAAAACTCTTGTTTGTACTACGCCAATATACAGTATGTCCCCGAATCGTCTCTACAAGAGGCAAATCTTTTTTAATATTAAAATTTTGATAAAAAAGTTGATATTGACTTTATTAACATTTTATTTTTTTTTATTTCACGAAAAAAAATGACTAAATTAATAATAACCATCTATAAAAATGAAACTATGACAATAAAACACAAATTCACCACACAATGGTAACACTGCACGCGCGTTTTAGAACTTAAATTAGGTTTAAAATTATTCGCATTTTTTATTTTTCTCTCTAAACGGTATGGATATAACCATAATAGTCTAAGAGCTAGCAACGTTTTCGAGAAAGTAGTTTAAGACGTCTGGCTCTTTGATATATCTTTTACTATGCTCTCTGGAACAGCATGCGGCCCGTCTGGCTGCCGATACACGTTGCGTTCACTATTGCGCATCGGAAGAAGATCCTATATTTTTTATTAATTTAGTCCTATAAATTCTAGTATTGAATATAAATCGAACATGTCTCCATAGCGCAGTGCGTAGAGTTTCCGACCACGAACCGATGATTCAGAGTTCGAATCCGAGTCAGGTCAAAAACTTTTTTATTTTATTTTCTTTCATATTCTGATAGTAAAGTATTAAATAATTCTGGTAATTATAAAAAAAATATATTTAATACTTTACTATTAGAATATAAACGAAAATAAAATAAAAAAGTCTTTGCCCTGACCCGGATTCGAACTCTGAATTATCGGTTCGTGGTCAGAAACTCTACGCACTGCGCTATGGAGACATGTTCGGTTTATAGTTCAGCCATTGGGGATCAAAAAAGGGGGGCCTGCTTGGAAAAAAGTCCGGAAGTTTCGAAAGGTTTATAGGTTTTGGGGTCCCTAACTAAAATCCATGAAATGCACATTTCCAGACTTGCCGCCGGCGCCCAAAATCAGTATTTTGTGAATATCTCGAAAAGAATCCGTTTTTCGCGAAAATTTGAGGAGAGCAAAATTAAAGAGAATAAAATTTCCTATAAAAAAGGTTTCATGAAAATTTTCGCTAAAGTCAACTGTTTAGGCACAAAATCCCCGGAAATTTTACAATTTTGCGTAAAATATGATATATTACGTATAGTCGATTTCCCGAAATCAAATGTCGATTAGGGTTCACTAAAACTAGTTTTAGTTTAGTTTCTTCAATTTTGTCACAAAACAGTGGCGTATCATTAATTCGCTCATTAATAATTTATGAATAATTAATTGTCGTGCTGTCAATAGAGCATTCATTGCGAACTTACCACCAGGTTCAGCATTGGTCTGGTTGTACCAAAGATGCTGAAGAATGGGGTTGGAAGAAAACAAAAACAGGCATTACTCCAGTCACAACGTTGAAAGATCCAGCTCCAAAATCCCTGTTGGCATTTTTATCCTGTAAATTGTAAATGCCAACCAACAACAACAGGGAATCGAACCCACACCTTGAGATTGGTAGACGAGAGCCTGTACCTCTACGCCACCGGGCACCATGCTGACTGTTTTGTACCTACAAATGCCCTATAATCGAAATAAAAAAACGGCGTCTAGTTCGCTGAGAAATGATGATCGATGACATTTCCTATAAAAAATTACATATAAAATGACAGCGATCTTCATTTCATCACCATCGCTGACGCCGTTTTTTTTCGATCATACGGTATAATAATTAAATATAAAATTTAATTACGGAAATTCAATAGTTGGATTATATCTAACTGAAGCTAGAAGAGAAAATTGGTCACGTTTTTAAATGCAAGAAAAAATATGGTTTCCTCTCACATTGAACCCAGAGAATTTATAAATTTAATTATATTTAAAATTTAATGCGCAGATAAAAACTAAGCGGCAGCACACAAGATATTAGTTAAATAGTTTGAACCAAATTTTTTACCAATTTTTTTTCATTGCAAACAACACAAAAGAAATTAATTTTATAAATTTACACTGGTAATTATATCCAGGCAGGGTTTAGAAGTGGATATAGTACTGTGGATCACCTTCAGGCAGTCCGCACTCTAATAGAGAAAAGCACCGAATACAACTTCCTGTTAATATTTCCTTCAACATATGTCACCTTTGTGGATTATGAAAAGGCTTTCGACTCTATAGAGCTACACGCCATCCTCGATGCCCTACAAAATGTCAGAATAGACTACAGATACTCGGGCATAATATCATCTATTTACAAATCAGCTACAATGACTATCAAACTGGATGACATAAATATCACAAATAAAATTAAAATGGAAAGAGGAGTCCGACAGGGAGATACTATTTCCCCCAAATTTTTTACACTGGCACTGGAGGACGTATTTAAGAAGCTGAACTGGGACAAGAAGGGTATTAGGGTAGATGGCGGGATGCTTAACCACTTGCGCTTCGCTGATGATGTCGTTGTCCTGGCCTCATCGTTGGAAGAACTTCAAACAATGCTCGAACAACTTCACCACACATCTGCGCAAGTAGGTTTAAAAATGAATTTGTCTAAAACTAAAACCCTAAATGAAAATGAAGAGCAAGTTATTGTTAATGGGCAAAGGATTGAGAACGTTAAAGAGTATATATATCTAGGTCATGCCATAAAACTCGGCAAAAAAATCAAACAACCGAAATTTCTAGAAGGATCAAACTCGGATGGGCAGCTTTTGGTAAACTTAAATTTATATTCAAAAGCAAAATCCCAAATAACCTAAAAAGAGACGTTTACAACAAATGCGTCTTGCCTGTCATGACCTATGGTTTGGAGACTATGACGATGACGGCACAAAGTGTGAACAGGTTGCGAGTGAGCCAAAGAGCTATGGAAAGAGCCATGATGGGTATCAGTCTTCGCGACCACATTAGAAATGAAGACATTCGCCGACAGACGAGGATAACGGATATCGTAGAGAGGATAGCTAACTCTAAATGGTCTTGGGCAGGACACTTGGCCAGACAGTCCGAGGAAAGATGGGCAAAAAGACTTCTTTGCTGGAAGCTACGCCTAGCAAAACGCCCAGTCGGCCGACCTCCTAAAAGATGGACTGATGATATCCAAACCGTAGCCGGTAAGAACTGGATGAGGAGGGCACAGAATCGAAACGAGTGGAAGAAACTGAGAGAAGCCTACATTCTGCAGTGGATGAGTAATGGCTAAGAAGAAGAAGAATTATATCCACTAGCTTTGAGAACATGTGTGAAACAATTCCTTTGATTTTTATATTTATCCTGAATAACGGCCAAATCTAGTAAAAGTAACGGTCAAATATTTATGTTATGGCCTTATTATTTATTTATGTAAAGCAATATTAGCAATTGCTTCCAATTGGTCAATAAGATATTCCTTATCCAGGCTCCAAAAAAAAATAAGATTTTTCTTGGAGAGAGACACCATCAGCTCATTGAAGACACCAGCATATTTTTTGACATTGATTATAGTTCTGCACTAGAGTTTGCGAATGAAATGTGTTCGAATACTGGATTTCTGGCAATTCACAATTTTAAAATAAATCTGTCATTTAGAAGTCTAATGGATTCACTCGAAATAACTTTAAAAATCGGTCCAACATTTTAATAAATGCATAGATATTAAGTAGGGATATGTGTTATATGTTATAATCTTAACAATTATTTTTCGATTTATTAAAGTATTTAAATGTTACAACAGCAAGTGTAACTTTGTATTGACGAATAGATATAGGGCATCTTTGTTATAGGAATACTTTTATATAGCTTTATAGGAAAAGTTTTTATAACTTTTACAGTTATTTTTCGATTTATCATAAGTTTTTAAATAAACGGATTTTTTTTTATTTAAATCCATGATTAATATGTGTAACTTTGTATTGACGAATAGATATAGGGCATCTTTGTTATAGGAATACTTTTATATAGCTTTATAGGAAAAGTTTTTATAACTTTTACAGTTATTTTTCGATTTATCATAAGTTTTTAAATAAACTGATTTTTTTTATTTAAATCCATGATTAATATAAAAAAAATCCCTTAAATTAAAATTGTACCCTGCTTTTATCTGACCTTTACATACTTATGTAAAAATTACAAATCAAAACCCTTTTCGACTAAAGTTTTTGAAGTTCCACCAAATCATTCACTATTTGGCCATTTATGCCACATTTTACAGTAACCTAAGAGCAACGTACATTATTTCCGTCATTTCTAATTCAATTTAAAAAACCTCTAATACTACATAGATATATTTGTGACTTCAATACATTGTTATTTTTTCTAGCATTCCTTTCTCGGTTGATATGAAGAAATAAGTATTATTTTAAAAACAATTAATACCAGATAGTGTATTGTTTCAATTGGAATCATTTTCTTTGTGTGAAAGTCAATAAAAACGATCCCTTTGATTTCGACATTATCTCTAACCTCTGCAACGTCGTTTCTTAACAGTTCAGAAAAGTCAATCGTTCTCGATTTCTCAATTTTGCGCGCGACGCTAAGGATTCGTGACTAATTTTCGAATTATTCAGCTTATTTACTATTAGCAACAATTACGATCGATATAAACAATCCGGTGCCCGACGTAGGTGGTACACCGCTGCCGCCACCATATCTTATCTTCGAGGACACCCACCGAGGTTTCTACAATAAAACAATTTAGCTAAACTTAATCGACACTGCCGCGCCGCACCGTTCAAAAGAAAATTTGTTTGTCTGTCGAGAACACGATGTATCGTTAAGGTTCTAGAGTAGCGTTCGCTTATATTTGTCTATTGTTTTTTTCTTACACTGTATTGTTCGGGTCGCTCTCAGGGGTCGGGTAAAGCGGGTGTGTGGCTACATCCAAAATTCCAAACACACGTGCTTTGATTAAGGCTTGATTAAGGTTAGCAGAGCTGTAGCATTTGCCATAAAATAGCAAGCAATTTGTTGCAAAACCATATAAATTATATATCACAGTAATCACAAAACTTCAACCGATTTCCTTGTTGTAATGGAATTTTACATGATGTCTTAATTTTTGAGAAAATTCAGTCCAAACATAAGAAATATTTTGTTGATGTTTGACCATCAATATCTTAAAAATAAAAAAGTGGTCGGAAAATGTGCCACAATACGGATATAGTAAAATCCTTTATCTTTAATTTCCTTCTTCATTTGTGTAAAAATACCTTGCCAGTTTTACATAAATCGTTAAATGCCGAACACTTATTTTGCTATTTTTTCGGTCAAGTGAAATGGAGTCTTAAGCTTCATTCAGAACCTCGCAATTAGTGGAATAAATTAGTGGTTTCAAATACACTCTTTCAATTACACTTTATACTTTTTAGTTTTCGATCATTCACAATGTTTCAAAAGCTAGCGACAGCTTGCGGTAGTCAGTTGTATTCATAGAGAAAGTCAAATATTTAGCTTATAAAACAATAAGCTTTTGATTTCTAACTACAATTTCTCTTGACAAATGATAATCAAAGGTTAAAATGACATTCCCCGCAAGTTTTGAAGTATAATTAGTGGAAAAGTCAAAGTTTGGTAACTTTTTTCTACTAATTGAAAATGACTACCACTAATTTTGACGTTCTGAATGCTTACATTGAAATTAAAGAAACAAACTTCTACGCTAATTGAAACCACTGATTTATTGCACTAATTGCGAGGTTCTGAATGAAGCTTTTAGGTTTATGTATGAAGTCCACACAAATACAGTCACTCAAATATTTTTGTGCTAAACAAATTTTTGTACACGGCAAAATCTGTGGATCTACTTTTTACAGTCTATATAACTTTTGTATTATACGAAGTTTTGTATTATACGTACTTTTATATTTTACGAAGTCCACAAGGGCAACCAAAAAGCGGATGTCATGTGCAAACAAGCCAAAAGCTGCAATGCAATTGCCACAACAGCCACACAAGAGTGGTTCATCAATAAATATCTAAATTGGTGTGAAAATTTGACAGAAAAGAGGGAGGTAAGAGGCAGTAGCACATTCTCAAGCAATAACATGAAAACTGTAGTGGATCTAATGGATCACTGGATGTAAGCTTAATGGGCATTTAAAACGGATGGGATTAATAGATAAAGTCATGTGCAAATTCAATTAATAGGAGAAAGCATCGGCCGAACATTCGTTCGGTCAATGCGTGCTGTCTTGGTGCTGTCCCTTGTATTGGATGAGCCATTGACAGTATATTGAAGGTTCAGACTACCAAGATATTACACTATCTGAAAAATCTTTCTTTTAAGACTGCAAAGTAGAAAGTGTAGATAGACCTGTTCGGTGTTGAGATTTGAACACCGGTGTTAAGTGTCGATAACCACTGGTGTTTCAGTCGGTGTACCGGTGTTAACACCGACACCGTTGTTTATCTCAACACCGGGGTTTATCTAGAACACCGGTGTTTATCTTGACACCGGTGTTTATCTCAACACCGATGTTTATTCTAACACCGGTGTTCATTTCGCCACCAGTGTCGGTGTCGATGTCGATGGTGCCGTTTTTTGTTTGTTTTTTTTTCTAATACAATATTTTTTAGTTTATTTTACCTAACCAAACCAAACTACGAATTTTTGTTTCTTTATGTTTTGTTTTGTTTTCTGTTTGTTTTTGACTTTATAGTTGTTTATCTGACGCTTTCACTTTATTTTAGTGATTAGTCTGACAAAAAAAAATATATATTTAAATTTTAAAGCTTTAAGTTAAAGTCAGTACGCTTAACGATAAAGATAAGCACCTGTACGATATTATTATTAGGTTTATTTTGAACTTATTAATTAACAGTATTTCTTCCGGTATCGAGTTGAACACCGGTGTCCAGACCAACACCGGTGTAGAGATAACCACCGGTGTTGTAGACGGATACAACGGATATGTCTTTTTATCTACGACAGATATGAAACACTGGTGTCGGTGTCGACACCGGAACACCGGATAGCCCATATTTGGCCACCGGTGTCTGCCCAATACCAGTGTTAAAACGGTGTTCCGGTTTTTGGAACAGGCCTAAGCCTAAGTGTAGAGTAAAGTTGAGTATTTTAAGTTAACGTCTCTTTTTTGCTGCTAAAGTCTAATCTCGACGAGGCCTAATTTATCTATGGGGAATCCGAACCGTGGTCCTCTACCATATTATTGTCAATGGCCTACTGTGTGTATAAATCGGCTCTTCTTCACCAGATATCCATTTGGGGAAGCTTCCACTCGGGTACCAGGGGAATTTCCTCTGGCACCTTGGCTGGGTCTAAGAAACATTACCTGGACCCTGACTGTAGTGTGGTGGCCACGGAATTGCACCAAGATGTGTAAAGATGGCGGATGGGACTACCCTGTCCGTCATACCTTAGGGTCTGTGGTCACGTCAGTAGAGGGAGATTCTGCATCAGGCGGAGCAATTAGCCGTAAGTGATATCAGGCGTAAATCAGTTAAGAACATGTAAATATGCTAATAAACTAGAATAAACAGGTTTAAACAGGCAACAACCGCTTTTTAGCTTAAAACAACAGACCTGTTCATTTTTTGTTCAAACCCGTTTATTTCTGTTTTAAAGCGGTTTTTTCTTGTTTATACCTGTTTATTAGCGTATTTTATCTACGTCAGTGAGTTAAGAAGTCTCAGTGAGTCAAATCACTCACTCAAAATGCTATTATTGTCAAAAACGACTTCGATAAATTTACGAATTTTCCAATGAGGTTTCCAGTGGATAACCCGGGCTTCCGAACACTTCCTGTTATGTTGCTTAGACCACACACGGTCTGCAATGCTATACTGCATTGTTTCACTTGTTTGCGCATGTTATTTTCATGGGGTTTTAACTAGTACTAGTAACTCTAGTACAGCTATTCTCAAATTGTGTACCGCAAAATAGCAAAGCTTATCCAAGCATAAAACCACAACACACTAAAACACTGGACTTACGCTTCGCTGATCATAGCGTCACCAGCAGATGATTAAAACTAATTAGTTTTAATCATCTGGCCCAACCTCAACTGTATCAAAGTAGTAGTTTTACACACTTTAGGCACTTTAATTAAGGTAATATGTCATGGAAATAATATCGAATGTATTGGAGTCAATGGATGAATTGTATTTTCTCCAAACATTTTATTCCTTAGACTAGGCAAGCATCTAGAAATGTTCGGTTAACAAGAACATTTATTCAATACTAATACTTATATCCTTTATATCTAGGTTATTTCCAAATCTAATCTCATCTAGTTTATTTGATACACCAATGTTTACAGACACATTTCCGCCCACGTCCCGTTGCCACGTTTGGCAAAAATAATCAGCGCTGATAAACGTCTTAATTATTCTCGCGGTGTCTGCGTGTACGCCAACCGATACAACTTCATTGTTGCCATATTTATAGAGCGATTATTGATACCTTGTGTAATGGTCACCAACTGTAGGCAGAACTCTATTAGTTTTTTTTATATTTGAGTACGTTTTTTCACCTCCTTAGGCTATATGGTGAATAATGAGAAATAATAAAATAAAATTACACAAATGCCTTTTATATATCGAACGATTACAATGCTGAGAACGGACACGCACACATACCAACTAAATTAGATTAATGTATTTAGTCGTTCATTTTTTTGTTTTAGTTTCATTATAATACCTTGACATTTACTTAGATTTTGACGTCAGGTTTCCACGACTTAAAGATTTCTTATAATAAATAAATGTTCCTTGCATACTAATAGTTTACCTCATTAATATCATCAAGGTACTCTTTTTGATATGATATTTTTAGCGGTTATTACATCTGAGAGTGTGTCTACGCTAATGGTATGGCCAACTGTGCAAGTTTCTTAACGTTATGTTAAGACATCAAAACTTTTGAGATATATCAGTAAATGTACAAAATTAAGTTTAATTATGCATTGTTTTATTTTAAATAACTTGTATGAATATTAAACTTGCTGTCTTTAGGCCATTATACAAGATTTAAAGAATGTTTTTAGTTTGTTTTCGTGTGCCGATTGCTAGGTCTAATAAAAGTGCTGATGTTCTAATAATCGGCACATATGACGGTTACTATGGTGCATGGAGGTAAGAATTAGAAATGCGTATAGATTAATCAGTTTTGTTAGTAACACACAAACTAACTAACCTTATCTTTAGTGGTGCTATTTTATGCAGTGAGAATTTTCGTACCATTTTGTTTCGGTATTTTAACAAAATATATGTTATATTAGAGATGACGAGTACCGGAATAAGAAGGTGACGATTACTGGTATTGTCAGCTAATATGGTAAGAAAACTTAAATATACTCAGCAGATAACACGCTTAAAACGAAATTGAAGTTGTTAATAATGGTTTATCCATTAAGAACAATTTTGTGAGATAAGGTTATTGTACAGGGTGTCCCATTTTGGTTGAAATCATACGGTATCTCTGTTATTTACGAAGATAGAAGGGTGCGGTTTGCATAAACCTGTGCCACTTTTTTTCTGAAACGGAAGATGCCGTAAACAAAATGTTCGTAGTCCTCTTCGTTTCTGAGCTACAGGGTCTTTTTGAAAATTTTGCAATTTGGTACAGCCCCCGTATCTTCCTTATTGTGAAAGATATCGAGAAGGTGAAAACTGTTTATTGTAGAACTTTTTACTTAGAATACAGTGGCGTAGTCTGTTATTCTACGAAAATAATATTTTTAAAGATATGAACTAAAGTTATCTTTTCTTAAATTGAACACCCTGTATATTTATAAATTATATGATCTGGTTTGCCATAAGCTTCTCAAAAATATATATAACTCTATATTTATTTTCACTACTGCAATATTTAAAAAAGCAAATCAAATATCATATTTATAGCAGGCCATGCATGAATGACACTGCTATCTGCCTCTTGTTTTATCTTGAGAGCCACTAATAAATTCTTTATAATAATTAGGAAAACTTAACTCTCTACCGCTATTTGTAAATCTTGGAAGCTATCGTATCGGAACTTTTAAATATTCCTATAGCTAATTTACGTGAAATATTCAATTCAATTTTAAGCAAGATGGGGGTCCTCCTCACAAGTTAACTTACAAGGAAAATATTAGAATTTTGTTAAACTATTGTATATATTTTGTTATAACTCAAATCAATGAATTGATGGCCTCCCTGATTCCCGGATTTGTCCGTTCTCGATTTCTGAGTTTGGGGATTTTTGAAATATGAAATATATCGTGACAACTAACACAATCTCGAACACCTGGAAAATGCTTTAATAATGCAAGCTTTTAGATATTTGCAAACCCATCCCGTTATAATAAATTTCGTTATAAAAAAAAGAAAAATATATTCAGAGATTCAGTGGTAAAAGTTCAGAAGTAAAATATATCAATTCCAAATAAAATTTTAATATGTGTATGGCTATTTTAGTAAATACCAAAGACATCTAAATAAAAGGAGACGAAACAATTTACATTTTACCGCGATCAGGAACCGTGTTGCACAAAAATCGATGATGCCAATTTTAAGTGACCGGTGGTAGATTTCGGCTGATTACGGTTTGAGTTCTAAATGCTATTGTCATTACAAGGTCATTAGACTAAATATTTGTGTAGGTTCATATTTTCAAAAATATTTTTTTTGTAGAAAAACAGACTACGCCACTGTATTCTACGTAAAAACTTCTAAAAGAATAAGTTTTCACCTTCTCGATATATTATCATCCATAATAACGGAGATACAGGAGTTGCCCCAAACGCAGCATTATTTTTGATTTTACAATGTTTTTCTCTCAGTGTAGTAAATATACTAAATGACTACAAAGTTTACAGAATACTCAGGTTATAGCTTTAGTAATTCTCTTACTTCTATCTCTACTGGTTCTATTTTCATACGAAGAGTACTATATTTAGGAACATATTTCTCTTCATCATTATATTAATTGACAATTTGATAGCCCAAAATGTGTGTATTGGGGGTGGTAGCGTGACGTTTATTTTCTAAGGTTGTGCATCTCAAAAGTATTGATCTACGCGCCGCCACTGCCTATTCAGCAACTGGAGATTAAACTTTTGATTATCGCAACCTATAAAAACGACTTTCGTAATATACAGGGTGGTCCGAACTGTATTCCGGAAAGTTCGGCAGCATATTCTGCAGATAAAAGTAATTATTGTATTGTCTAATTTATTATATTGGTTAATAATTGTCTATATATCTTAAGAACGATTTTTCGTAGCGATTTTTGGTAAGAGGCATTTTTATGTAAAAAAATACGGAAATGTACATTTTTTCACTCAGTAGTTTTATACAGGTACGGACAAAAAGTTATTACCCTTCAAAACAGTTAAAAGACACGTAGGTGGCGTCCCCTATAAATAGGAGTCACGTTGACATCAAAATCAAATTTCTCATGTCAAAAAACTCCCAGACACCAATTTTCATCCAAATATTGACGTTAGTTCAGAAATTATTTGGAAAAAAATCGAAATAAAAATGAAAATTCCACACCCTGTATCTCCGAAACTAAGCATTTTAGAACATACATTTATACGAGTTTTGTTACTTATTTTTATCAGCAGAACATGCTGCCGAAGTTTCTGGATTAAAGTTCGGACCACCGTGTATACAGGGTGCTACAAATTCGAGGTACGAGCATTGGTATCTCGGTAACCGTAATAGATACGGACATGGTTAAATTGGGGCAAAGTTGCGCTTTGGGATGTTCACCAAGATGTCATCAAAAAAGTTTTAAAAATTTCAAGGATTGCTGAGTTTTTTGGGAAAAATGATTTTTTTTGAAAATCAAATTTATTTTTTCCTGTCGTTACTTTTTGGAAAATCAAAAAACTAATTGCACATTCTCATAGCCACATTATTAGGGCTATCTGGTAGTATTTTTAGATTTTCAAATTAGCTGATAATTTTTGAGATACCGAGGCGAACTTATTTTTTTTAAATACGGACCTGCATTTTTATTTCAGATTTTGAAAGAACTCGGTCTCCTGAGTACAATGATATGCCACACTTAATATTTTTTTTTGTTTTGACATTTGAACACAATTTATTTAAACTAATTTCAAGTCCGGCTCTGTTTTTTTAATATTTAATCTATTCATCGTTACAATATTGATAACCTTTCAAACTTAACAATGACGTGTGGTAAAACATTGAATACGGAAAATCAAATGCCATAAAATAATATAAAATATATATAATTAATATAAATATAATATTATATTATAAACAATCAAATCATTTTCCCGGAAGTTGTATTGGAAATGGTAGAGCAGTATGCAGTATAATGTCCAACGAGGTTCCTGGACCTATCGCCAAGGGGCTACATTATTTGACATCATTTGTAAAAGTGAAATCAATTAATCTCAACATTTACAATAAAGAGTACAAAATGCATTCGGAAGTATAAAAAAAAGTTCAAAGAGCTATAAATATAATTGAGCGAAAAATAAATTTGTGCAATAGGGAGGGTACCTTTCGAACATGTAGAACATTAGAAACTAGTTTGTAGAAGTTGATTTATTTATTTTACGATTAATATTATGTATATTATTAGATCGCCCACTGAGATTTCAAATTCACAATAAAAAAATTAGTGATAATATCTTTAAATTTCTGACCTGTATATTATTTATTTGAATCTTCCAATTGGCTCAGTTTTCCTTATTCAGTGTTAATTAGCGCTGATCAATATTGTTGCGATGAATATAATCAGAAATCAGATTAATCTGTATATGTAGTTTAATCTGGACCTGTAAAACTGACCCTTATGAGTAGCTATAAAAATGTATGGATACATTTAATTAATTTGACTAATAACTTAATGGCTAAATAAGGTGTTATTTATTTAATCCCTTTAAATTTACTCATAAAGACTCGATAAATGACTAATTTATTTTAAGACGAAATTATCGAGCCTATTTGTCTACACAAACAACAAATAAAAACTAATGAGGGTTGTATTCAGGGCATTACCGGCCTCTTAAGCGAATAAAGCCTTTGGAAAACCTTAGTCATATTGTTTAGTGGGTCCGAGGATAAAAGAGCTTCAAGAATTAATTTAAAACAATCGTGGGGACGGTATAGATTTTCGATCAGCGATTTCGAACATCTAGAGCACACAGAATATTTGAGAAGTAAATAGGGAACCTATTGATTCTGTCTCTAGGAAGCTTGCTAGAAGTAAAATAAAAAGTATATTTGTGTAATTCATTCGCTAGGGGTCAAATAGGTCGTATTTAGTTTATACAGGGTGTCCCAGAAATAAATACAAGTATTGTAACTGGTAGTATAGTTCGACTCCAACCCAACACGCCCATGAGTTTTTTTTTGCAAAATACTGAAAAACTTTTGAGTGCCGCTTGTACAGTTTGCGGAAATTTGTTTATAGTACTTTGAGAGAATGCAATGTTGCCACCTCCTACTTTGTTGACACCTCCTACTTTGTCTAGATTCTGTATGTTTATAAATTATAAATTTACAAGTTCAACATATTTTTGCAAGTTTGGTATTTTAATTCCAAAAACAAATTATACGTTCCCAATAATATGCATAGTAAATAAACTACGGTAAGGATCACTTTTTGATAATATCGGTAAAATACGGAACAGTTTGATAGCATGGTAGAAATGCCAAATATTGTCGTTTATGACATTCAATATTCTTATGATACAGTATGTCCCCGGATTGTCTTTATAAGAGGAAAAACTTTTTTATTATTGACATTTTGAAAGAAAAATGCATTCTTCATTTCAAAAATTTTTGCTATTAATACCGTAAAATAAAAACACTAAATCACCACAATACACCAAAACACTTTTACTTTTATACTGGACGCGCGTTTCGCTAACCATGTTAGCATCATCAGCAGATGATTATAAACTAAAATACAATCTACAATGGGAGCGTTTATATACTCGCTCAGTGGGCACAGAGTAGGCGTGGCAAGATCTAGTCAACCGAGTCAAAACCCACCGAGCGTAAGAGTTAGATTTCCGCCACTAGAGTAGTAGGAACAAAGAACTTGAAGGAATTGGACCGTTGTCTCTGTTCATACTATCTTTACATTTATTAATTCTGATGATTTCATATGCATCTAATTGCCTGTAATTTGAGACTTGTTTAAGTAATTTTAAGTTATTAAGATATATACAATGTTCTTTATCAACAATATGTTCGGCAACGCAAGATTTATCAGGTCTACCATATCTTATCTGAGCTAAATGTTCTTTAAATCTAGTTAATATTGATCTTCTAGTTTGCCCAACATATTTCTGATTACAATCTTTATAAGAAATTTCATAAATACCGGACCTTTCCAGTAGAGGTGTTTTATTTATTTTGGATTACCTAATAATTGTTGTAATTTATTATTAGCACTATACAGTATACACAAGTTTATAATTGACATTATTAAAAATTCCTTTTAGACCACGGGATAACTGTTTATCAAACGAAAATATTATTATTGAAAAATATTTTGACGTATCTTTCTCCACTTGAAAAGTCTAATTTTCAGAAATCATTCACCTATACCTGCGTTTTCTAATTATTTTACCAACTAGTGAAGGAGAATATCCATTACACTCAGCTACATTCCTAATGTAATCTCTTTCTATTTCATATCTTTCGTTGGAAAGTGGAAAACTAAGTAATCTATGAACTAAGAAATTTAAATTAGCCATTTTATGTTCAATACTATGATATGATTCATTAGGAATATATCTGCATGTAGTGGTATTTTTCCTATAGATATCAAATTCCAGGCAATTATTAGTATTTCTAATAACTAATACATCTAGCAATGGTAATCTGTCGTTGTTCTCAATTTCATGTGTAAATTTAATGGAAGGAAAACGATTATTTAACTTAGAAATAAAATTATCTATGGTGTCTGAATGTGTGTCAAAAACAGCAAAAATATCATCCACATACCTAAACCATACTCTTGAAAAATACTCAAACTGATTCTTAGCCTCCACTTCAAACCTGCTCATGAATAAATTAGCCAAAAATGGAGACAATGGATTACCCATTGCTGTACCTTCCCGCTGTTCAAAAAAGTTGTTATTAAATTGAAAACAATTTTGTTTCATACATAATGATGTAAGCTCAATATATTCAATCACAGTTTTGTTGTCGAGACCATTTGCGTTCAGTAAGTCCTTCAAGTAGCCTAAAGTATGTGGAATTGGAACACTTGGGAACAACGAAGATACATCAAACGAGACCAACATTTTTCCTTCATGCAATGTTATATTTTTAATTTTGTTAATGAATGCGGTTGGTTAGATCTTGCCACGCCTACTCTGTGCCCACTGAGCGAGTATATAAACGCTCCAATTGTAGATTGTATTTTAGTTTATAATCATCTGCTGATGATGCTAACATTGTTAGCGAAACGCGCGTCCAGTGTAAAAGTAAAAGTGTTTTGGTGTATTGTGGTGATTTAGTGTTTTTATTTTGCTGTGTAACACCAAAGGTTCCAACCCTCAACTGTAATCTTATATTAATACCATTAGGTTAATCCCGTTTATAATTTTCTAAAGTTCCATACCGTTTTAGAGAAAATTAAGAGAAACATGAAAATATGGTTGAATTTTTTCTAATACCTAAAAATCAAAACGTGTTTCTGTGGTAATATAACTTCGTTTTCATTCTTTGATAGATTGTTATTCATAGAATTTTAATTAATGTAATGTTTTTTGTCGTTTTAAAATGTTAAAGAAGCATAAAATTTATTTAGTTCAATGCTGCGGAAAGGGTGATGATAATTATCGGAAAGTATGATACTTTAACAACAGCAAAGAATATGACATTAATCAATAATTAAAAATAACAATCTGTCAAAGAATGAAATCGGAATTATATTACCATAGCGTTTTGATTTTTAGGACTTCAACAAATTCAACCATATTTGCATGTTTCGTAATTTTCTCTAAAACGGTATGGAAATTTGGAAAAGTTTAAAGGACAATTCACACTATCCGTTCCGTTTCCCTTCTGTTCCATATCCTTTCCTTCCATACATTTTTTTTGGCGGACGGACCGAAGCTTATCGGAAACAGCGTTGTCAAGTTCTTATATTTGTACCAGCTCTGTTTTTTACCAGCTAAAAAGTTTTTCCTTGTAAAGACATACTGTAGAACTTTCATTTTATGCTTGATTCATCTTTTCAATGGAGTTTAATGTTAAAATATTCTTTCTACTTGTAACAAAAAAAGATTCAATGATATATATAAGTGACAAACGAACAAAAATGTCTTTTTGAGCTGGTGACAATAATGATAGATACGATATGATCGAAAAAACGGCGTCAAAGACGGTTGGGGAATGACAATCTAAAAATTTATTAAAATCTTTAATAAAAATTGACATAAACCTAGAAAAGTATAGAACGTTTCCTGACACATCTATTTCCAAAAAATTACCATTTCCAAAAAACACCTTTAAAAAAATAATTTTCAATTCAATTTTACTCAATTAAACATAAATTAGAACCTTCTTAAGGCCAACTGGCAGATAAAAATTAGGCGCCAATAAAAAAGAGTACTTGCCAAAATTATCATCGTTCTTCAGTCGTCTTTGACGGCGATTTTTTTCTCGATCGTATGGAATTTAGCAGGAACTGTGGTCCGTAATAATAAAAATTTCAGGCAAAATATAAAAAAAGAACAGAAAACCGTAATCAAGGAAATGATAATGTGCCATTAAATAGTTAAGAAAAATTGCGTGTTACACTATGTGCGCATATTTGAAGTGAAATTAAATTGAAGGATTTGAAAGATATATATTTTTTTACGAGTTAATTTAAAACCGTATACTATATTCTAGCTTTATAATTTTATAATGTTTTTATTTTAATTTTTATTAAAAATTATAATTCTCTACATCCATATCTGTGACTACTACTAACTGCTGCTAACCAACAATTTGTTTTGTGTGGTTTATGGTCTGGTTTTGTTTAATGTTTTGTTCATTACTCATGTTGGGAATTAATTTAACTTTGCTAACGTTGTTGCCTAACGAGGCAACCAGTAAACTCAGAGAATATATATTTCTTTTGCATAATTAAAATTGTCACTCTAAATTTTACATAACCAAATTGACACTCTAAATCGCCGTCTTTTTTAAACAGATGTCACTTGTCTTGTCATTATCCAATTCATTATTCGAATTTTCAGAATGTTGTTAACAAAAGTTTAATCTTAAAATAAAATTTTAATAAATCACAATTGTTTATCGCCATCATTTACCGGATTAATAATACAGAAATCACAGCTCAATTACAAATAATTCATTATTTATAGTGATTTACAGTAATTTTATTAAATTTTTCGAATATTCTCGTTGATTATTGGTTTGATATAAATATCACAGTGGACTCCAATGAAAATACGAATTACTAACTCTAAATTCTAATTTTGAGCTGCCAAATGAGCTAGAGATTTTCCTAGACCGTTATTCAGAAGCTAAAAACCTATCGATGAGAATATGCATGAAAATAGACTTCCTAGCACAGGTGCAATATCAAATTTATTATAGTGATTTTCTTAGCCGCAGATGGCATAAATCGTTACCCAGTGTTGCCACAAGCTTATTTTTCATCGGAGTAGATTATCACAAGATAGCGGGGTTAAATTGTTTTACAAAGGGGTAGATCTACCCCGAATGGGGTAGCTGTGGCTCATATTTTCCTCTCGCTAGCTCGCGCGTCACGGCCTTGAATTTTTACCTCCAACGCGCGTAAAGAAGTTTTACTTCAAAAATATACAATATCACTAAAGCATCATCTTAATAAACTATATGTTTCAGAAGTTACAAATTTAGCGACAAAAAGCAATGAAATGGCGGTTTGTACAATTTTTTTTGTACAATTTCGATACCACCCTGGAGAGTTTAAATAACATATTTGTTTTCGATTATCCTACTTAGTAAATTTAAACAATATTTTCGAATATCGTAGGCTCAAATTTAAACTGAGGCTTAATCCGGTGTTTAACCATAGTAAATTTTTGTTATTTTTAATATAAAATTCAATTGAAGTGATTAAAAAGTACTCCCACAATACAAAAAGAAATGCAACGAAGTGACAATTAAGGAATAAATAATAAATCAAATTCAATACAAATTTCACTGGTTTGAAATGATGCGTAGAAAATTGTTACGTCATGTCACCTATCAGCATTTGACTGATCAGTTGCTAGAGGGCGCTCCAGCCTCTGAAGAATAATATTATGGCGTGTCTAGTTCTCTGCTACCGTATTTACGCCATATATCTTAAAATCACGTTAGATTTTTCTATTTTTATTAAGATCGTTAAAAAATACGTTTTTATGTGGGATTATTCTTTATTACCCCAATATTAAATTTACTTTTATATTTTTCACTACTAGAAATTAAAACAATTTTTTTTATAATTAACAGGTTACTGCCATTTTTATCGAAGCATTAAACACTACCAAAGTTGGTCGGCAATGCTTAGCCTTTGCCGATGTTTTGGTTATCTTAGCAAGAGATCGGAAAGAGCTGATATCGGTGACCAAAAAACTAGAAAATCAAGCGCAAAAAGTAGGCTTAGTGTTTGAGAAGAAAACGAAATTTATGGAGTGGTCAGATAGAGATTTTGAGAAGGAAAGATGTCTACAATTGAAGTCTGAGAGAGGTAAACGATACAAGTTTGAGGAAGTAGATACATTCACATATCTGGGAGCAGTATTTCTAAGGAATCCAAATGTAATTCAAGAAATTATGGCAAGAATAATGGCATTAAATAGATGTGACAGCGCATTACAGAAAATTATTAAGAGTAAGAACATTTCTAGAAGTTTAAAAATCAGAATATACCAAACAATGATAAGACCAATAATAGTGCTGTATGCATGTGAAACGTGGACGTTCAATGCAACAGAAAGTTCGAGGCTAGAGATTTGGGAAAGAAAAATACTGAGGAAGATTTTTGAAGGAAAAAAGAACTATATCGGGCACTGAGTATAACGGGAGTAGCAAGAGCACAAAGACTGAGATGGCTGGGACACATTGAACGAATGGCCGTAGCAAGAATTCCTAGTATGATAATGAAACGTGAAATAGGTGGAAAGAGAACGAGGGGTAGACCGAGAATCAGATGGAAAAAGGATGTAGAAGAGGACCTGAGAAGGATAAGAGTGGATGGGTGGAGAATAAAGGCGAAAGACAGAAACAAATCGAGAAAGATAACCAATCAAGCCATGGGCCTTTTAGGCTTTTAGAGCTATTTTATATAAACTTGTTCGGATGTTCGAGGCGTTCGAGGTTAGATTTGTATTTTGTTGATTTTGCGTTTGGCGTTAAATACTTTGAGTTTTCAGTTTTGTTTTATCGTACCCTCTTTATTATGTTTGCAATGAAGGGTATTAAAGTTTGTTTTGTGAAGGGCTGTCTAAATAACTCTGAAGGCTCTCCAGAAAAAGTTTTTATAACTATTCCTTTGGATGAAAGCCGTCGAAGAGCCTGGTTTGAAGCGGCAAGACAACAATATGTCAGCAAAAGTACGAGATTTTGCTGTGAAGATCATTTTAACGTAAGTTCCTTAAGTTTTATTTTACAATTAATTTTATATCTACTTTAAAATACATTTAGAAAAATGGTTTTTATTTACCTTTGTACCTGGTGGAAAACCGTGACACTTTTGATAGATGACGTCAGAGATTGCAAAAGTGTAAATTTGAAATTCTTAATATTGATTAATTTTTTTAAAAAAATGGGATGAAATTGAAGTAAAATAAAAAAATACGGGTGTCATAAAATTGTATGAAGATTAATTATTTGCAATAAAAAAACTATGGTTAAACTCCGGATTCTAATATTGTGAATCCTTTATTAAAACTTGCGCACTCTAAATCTCCGTTATCAATGCTCGTAATCGGGACAAGTAGGCAAAATAGAGTGGGGAGAGGGAACAAAGCAGTCTGGCTTCGGTAATCAACCCTGAGGAATTGGGGATTCACTTAACGGGGGTTATACAGGCTACGACGTAGTCGTACAGGGACGGCGACACTGGAGCGACAATACGGTCAAATACGGCGGTAAACAGGTCAGGGTCGGGTTAGGCATAAATCTATTTTGTAAAATAACAACTCAATGTATTGATTTTTATGACTTATTCAATGTTACGCAGAATAGTATTTTATTTATTTTGAACTACTGTTTTATGCATTAAAGGAAAGGTTTTAGTACCATTAAAAGTGATAGAATATACTGAGAACAATAATTTGTTTCATATATTTGGTTATAGGCTAGTAAAACAATTAGAACTTCTTAGTTTTGTATTTCTTCAATAGGGACATCAAAAGTTAATAATACTTCCATAAAATTAAATAATAATACAGGGTGGCGCCTCTCATACGACGCGGAGGCTCCAAGGAGAACGACAGTTTGTATTGAAATAAAATTTTGTTTATTTGTATATGTAGGTTAATTCAAAGCACTTTATAAAAATATAGAGTTCTACAGTGTGTCCCCAAAAAAATTCTACATCAAAGTTGTGTTTTTTGTTATGAAACTATACCCTATATATTAATTGATTTTCGGATTCTAGGAAAAAAATAAAGGTGAGTTTTATTAAAGAAGCATATGCCTAAAACATACATATTTCACATTTTCTAAAAATGAAGAACAATTCTGAAATTTCAATAAAAGCTACCCAAATTTGAATTTACTCGGTATAGCATGATATGTAGTTGAAATACTTACTTACTTATTGCCATTACTCGCTGACGAGTATAATATTTGACACGCATCAGAAGATTGACACGCATCAGAACGCAAGGCGTTTTCTTTCATGAGCTTTTCTGTGACTGAAAAGCCCGATGCGTGATTTTATCTCTCTTCCGCACCCCGGACATTCAAAAATCTCATTACTTTGTTTCCTCTTTACTTTTTGGCGAGCTTTTTGGTTGTCATTGTTAACTGAGTTAACAATTCTCTCCCATTGCGTTCTATTGTGCGCTGCTTCCTCCCACTGATGCTGCATACTTATCCCCTTTAAGCTTTCGTGTAAAATATCCTTGTATCTTTTGAGTTGTCCACCCGGTTTCCTCTTACCCTCTACAAGCTGTAGTTGAAATAACTATTGTACTTAAACTTGTACAAAAATTGTACTTTATTGTAAATCTTTAAATCAAATTAAAACCTGACCTAAAAAGCTATACAGGGTGAGGCAAAATTAATGTTGAACATTGGTCACCTTTAAAACCAAGTTACTCCTTTAGTTTAAATGGAACACCCAGTATATTATTCCGATATTCAATGTGGAATTCATCAAAATATTAGTATACTAGTCTCTTCAAAATACTATTAAGGTTGCCTACCCTTCAAACAAATACCGGGGGAGGTCAAATCAATCATCAAGATTTGTTCTGTCAAGGAGGCTATTGCTGCCTGTAAGTCTCTTGGGCTGAAAAATGTGGAAATTGTTCTGGAAGAAAGTGCGAGGAAATATGGTGGGCTACATGTGGACTCGTTGACTCCGCCTGTGGTTCGGATGACGCAGAATTCGGTGAGGCAAATGGGCGTTATTTGCTAGTTAGACTGAGGGACCCTTCCATATTAAAACCTATTCGGCTATTCCTCGCCTATCTCCATGATCAACCCTCAAGTGTTCAAGTGTGTGTTTTGAAGGGCACACCAACACCAGCATCAAATTATCTATAGCCTCAGAGGGACTTCCTAGTGACTTCCGGATTCCCTGCGTAGGCTATATTATCGCTTCCACAACGTCTATGGTATGGACTCAGCTGAAGTGGATGCGTATCTTTCTGCTCTTAGGGAAAGTCATACCAAGTATTTCTCCAATGGCTCTCCAAATGATAATATTTTTTTTAGGTGAAATGACGCGAACAGAGGATCAAGCATCCTCTGAAAAACTAGACGATAGCAAGCTTAGTGTTTTTTAATTAATATTCAGTCCTTAAGACATTAAACCGATGAATTATATCTTTTATTAGAAGAGCTCAATTTTCCAAAAATTGTTGCCATAACTGAACATTGATTAAATATGGATGAGCCTGTGCAAGTGTTTATCAAAAATTACACTACAGTAACTTAGATTGAATAAAAGTAACTCGTCTCATGGTGGTACTATAATAATGTTTATAACAACGAATTTTCGGCAGTAACTAAGTTCGATACTCTAATATCCGATTTTTTGAATTTTCCGTCGTTCGGTTTTGATCATAATGCTTTTGACCTCTATATTATTTGTATTTACAGAACACCTGACGCTGACGTGCATATTTTCAGTCAAAAATTACTAAGCTTGCTTGAATCCCTACCTATAAAAAGTAAATTAATTTTGTGTGGCGACTTAAATATTGACTTTTCCAGTGCGAGTGCAGCTAGGGAGTCTCTCCAGACCATTTTTGATTCTTTTGGTATACTCATGCATATTGACGGCCCAACTAAAATAACTAAAACTGGTTCTAGTACTATAATCTATGTCGTGTCGTCTTTTGACCCGGAATTCGTTGACTGTAGAGGTCTTCACTCAGGTTTCTCTGATCATGAGGCAGTATTTTTTCGGATAAAAATTTTCTAAATTTTCACCACCTATGTCTAACAACTGAGTGGGTTGTCCTCTCGGCTGACGTCGATTCCGAATTTTCTAGATTTACAAATACCTTGTTTAATCTGGCTTACAAGGCATTTCCTCTTAGGCCTATCAAAATTAAACAAGGTATACTCTGGTCTACTACAGGCTTGTTTATATCTGCTAAAATTTTATTTTGATATAAACTACCGCCGAGAGGCGCCACCCTGTACATACTGTAGAAAAAAATCGTTACAGTTAGTACCTTTTTTTGGAGCACTCTCTACACAAAAATAATTATTTTCACTTGGGTAGTATCTAAAAATTCGCTAAAACTGTTATATTAATCAATTTTCGTAATGCTCAAAACAAATGAGATAATAAACGTTATCATTCCTCTTGTTCTTTGGAATTGACCGAATTTTCGTTTAGAAAAAAAAGTATTTAGTATTAATCAATTTATTTGTATATTTAGATTATACCAATCATGTTTTATTATCTATAGACTGCATTGTCTCGAAACAATTATAAAAAAAACTATTGTAGGTTTATTGTGCTACAACCTTTTATCATAATGGATTTTTGTGTAATTATTTTGACTTGGGTAGTATCTTAAAATTCGCTAAAACTGTTCTATTTATCAATTTTCGTAATGATTACAAATGAGATAATAAACGTTATCGTTCCTCTTGTTCTTTGGAATTCACAGAGTTTTCGTTTAGAAAAAAAATAGTATTTGTCATTAGTATTTTGCCAAATTTATTTGTATAATTAGTACCAATCATGTTTTATTATCTATAGACTGCATTGTCTCGAAACAATTATAAAAAAAACTATTGTAGATATATCTTGATACAACCTTTCAACACAGTGGATTTTTGTAGACAAATTCGTCTTAAATATTACTAATAGTCTCAATAATCTAGTAATTTAAAAAACTATATAGTGTCGTAACGACTTCAATGTCTACCACAGGTAGTTCAGAAACTACGAGAGAAATAGGTTGTGAATGAAATGGAAAAAAGTTGCATTGTTATATCGCCGCCAATTACTTGTAAATAAATTTTCTCATTCGTTGATCAAAAATATTATTTTTTGTCGGTGAAGATGGCAACTTGCTATTGTTAAAACAATTTCGAATCATTGTCTTTATTTATTTTAACTTACACAATGTTCCGGTCAGATGTACCCGGTATCAAATACCTTAAATTAAATTCTAAAACTATTGGAGCTTGGTATATACAGGGTTGTTCACCACATACGACACGGAGTATTGTAGCTAAACGATTAGATTTTTACAAATTGTAAATTTTGTGTTCGGTGAAGGGACTATTAGAGCTACAATTTAAAAATATTTTTACAACATACATAGTGTCCCAAATAAATAAAAAATATTAAAGTTGTATTTTTTAAACAGAACACCCTGTATATTATTACATTTTTAGTTTCTACGATTAAAATAAAGGTAAATTTGATTAAGGTTTATTACACTTATACCTTACCGTTTTGAAATATTTTCAATTTTGTGAAATTGCAGTAAAATTTTTAAGGCTTCATTTTTCCAAGGGTATCAAAGTTTTTTATACTAAATATTTACTGAAGTTTATTTATTGATCAGTTATTGTGTTGTAATAATAAAAATAATACTACCTCACACAGAGTGTCTAAAAATTTATTTGAAATAATTTCAATATAATCAATATATTTCAATATAATAATAAGTTATGAAAATAAACGTCTCTGTTGTTATAAATAAGCATTTGTCAAAAAATGAAATATCATTTTTAAGGTGTTACTTTTTACCATGCACACTACAATACACATACAAAATTCAGTTTTTTACTATTTGAAGCAATTATTATTAATCAACGCAAACAGTCAATTAAAATGTAGTTTGAATACTGGAATCATATAAATTGCTCCTCTTTAACAAATATTTAAATAGTTTTTTTTTTTTTTTTAATGAAATAATCGGACAATATTATATTAGTAATATGGACAATATTAGTATCTGTACTCTTTGAAAATTTGGTACATCTTTAAAAATAATCTAAAATGTCAGTATTCCATGGGTATATTGATAAATGAGTTCTAAATTACAAGGAAATGCGTATTCTACGGACTCTTGAAGAGATAGGTAAAAAATGGTATAATACAATTTGATAGACAATTTTAAATTGTGCATCTGATTCTCATAAAATATACAGGATGTTCCAAGTTATTGCCGTTTAAAGCTAGTAATTATTTAAAATAAATTTTTAGACACTCTGTATAAGGTAGTACAATTTTTATAATTGCAACAAAATAACTGATCAATAAATAAACTTCAGTAAATATTTAGTATTAAAAACTTTCATACCCTTGGAGAAATGAAGCCTTAAAATTTTTACTGCAATTTCACAAAATTGAAAATATTTAAAAAACGGTAAGGTTTAAGTGTAATAAACCTTAGTCAAATTTACCTTTATTTTAATCGTAGAAACTAAAAATATAATATACAGGGTGTTCCATTTAAAAAAAATACAACTTTGATATTTTTTATTTATTTGGGACATTCTGTATCTTGTAAAAATATTTTTAAATTGTAGCTCTAATAGTCCTTCAACGAACCCAAAACTTACAATTTGTAAAAATCTAATCCTTTAGCTACAATACTCCGTGTCGTATGTGGTGAACAACCCTGTATACTAGACTACCCACGAAAAGATTGAGTGCAGTCAAGTCGCCGTTGAAAATACGTAAAGGCGTAACTCGTTTTTAACGATTTTTCAGGGGAGCGAATTTAAGAAAAATGACTACTATTTTAAACATAAGTCTCGAAGTATTAAAATTGGGAGATTCATTTTTCGAGGTTATTTAACTCAAAGCAAGATTAATAAGACAAACGATAAAAATTATTGATAAATGTACTATAAAGGTTTTTTTTAACACATTATTTCAGATACGCCTTTACGTTATGCGATTTACAAAGCGCCAGGCAAAACGCCCTTAACTTTTTATTTTCTATAAGCGAACAGTGCGTTTTAGAGATACGCCTTAACGTCACAACTTGAAGAACATCTAAATTTATGTGCATTGGCCGATCTATCTAAATTTCGTCAAAATTCGAGATACGCCTTTACGTATTTTCATCGGTGAAGTGTGAAGTTGTCCACTGAGAAAGCCCGCAATCATGCGTTTTATAAGTAGTTGCTATATCGTGGAGAAAAACTCTTCGAAAAAAACGGCTTCTTTAAATTTACGTGTTTTCCACTGACGTTCTTGTGGATGACACGAGCTTCCGACCTCTTTTTATTAGACTGTTTGGACCACACATAATGTGCAATACCTGACTTCATTGTTTCACGTCTTTGTACGTGTTTTTTTGTGTTCGTTAAGTCGTACATTTAGAGGTAGTTTAGTCTCTGTAATATAAGATTCACCGCATTCACAAGGGACCTGATAAATGCACTCATTTTTTTTTATGATTCCGGATTTTGTTAAGACACTTGTTAGAATCGTTCCAGGTTTGAAGACAGTTTTAATGTTATATTATTTGGCTAGTCGCATGCTCTTTTCTGATGTTCCTTCCTGATAACTTGGAAAAGGAAATTTTTATAAAAACATATCTATACTAATATATAAAATAATAATAATAATATTTTTATACTAATATATAAAATCCTTAAGTGACTCACTGATTAATCAGGATCCTGCTCAAACTACTCAAAGTAAGAAGCTCAATTTTGGCATACAGGTTGATTCTAGGGTGTACAGGTTCGATAATTTATTCGATTAAAAAAAAGGTTCGATAAGAAGGGATTTTTCGAAATTCCAGTTCCAAGGGGGTGAAACCACCCCTCAAATATTACAATATTTTTTATTTAAAAAACGTATATTTTAAAAAACGGTTAAGTTTCTGAAAAAAAAAACGCTTAAACACGTATATTTTTTTTTGTTTTTTTACATACTTTAAGATTTTTAAAAAAGTATACAGGGTGTTTCGAAAAATCTGGTCGTGATTAATCACTATCCTGCTTAAAGCGCTTGATGTAAAAAGCTGATTTTTGGAGAACGGATTGATTTTAGGGTGTAGAGGTTCGATAAGAAGGGATTTTTCGAAACTCGAATTCTAAGGGGGTAAAACCACCCCTCAAATATTAGAATATTTTTTATTTAAAAACTGGTGAATTTTTCGGAAAAACACTTAAACAGCAAAATAAAAACACTTAAACACGTATATTTTATTTTGTTGTTTTACATATTTGGGTGTTTCATAAAATATGACCATTGAGTAATAACGATTCTGCTTAAACTGCTTGACGTTTAAAGCTGATTTTTGGCCAACGGATTGACTGTGGGGTGTAGAGGTTCGATAAGGAAGGGTTTTTCGAATCTCAAATTCCAAGAGGGTGAAAACGCCTCTCAAATATTGCAATCTTTGTTATTTAACAAACGGTTAGTCTTTCGGGAACACGCTTGGACACGCATAATTTATTTTGTTTTTTTACATATTTTGAAATTTTTTTAAAAAAAAAAGGGTGTTCCAAAAAGTTGGGCTCGAAGTTGGGTAACTGATTAACCACGATTCTGCTTAAACTGCTTGACGTAAAAAGCTTATTTTTGGCACACGGATTTTTCGAAAGTCAAATTCCAGATATTACCAAGTTATATAATAATATCGCCATGTTGTTTTTTCTCATGCTGACACAAATGTGAGAAAATTTTGTCCAGTTTGTATGGAAATTCTTGCCTTGCTTTATTATCACCATTACAAATGATTAATTCAACGCGAAGGAAGTCGCGGGTACACGTTAGTAAGTATCTAAAAGAGTAATATGTAATAGTTCTTCTCCAAAATATATATAAGAAATATAAGACAACAACGATGACGAGAACAGAAATTAGAAATCTATAAATCCAATAGAAATTGGTAATGGACAAAAAGTTGAATAAAAATGATGAAACGCGGGCTCACAAAATCGTTTAAAAAACGAGCATCAAACTTATCATTGCCGTGTATTTAAAGTACATACGTGTTGGCATCTAGGAACATTTAGTAGCTGTTACTTGTTGGTTGATTAATGCGGGATTCTCATTATACGTAACATCACCGTCACGTCGCCGTATCGCCAACTTTACGGTAAATATTCTGTCAACAATGAACATATTCACCCGTAGAATGTAGAATGAGTGAGAAGGGGGTTAATCACCGAGAACCTACAGATCTATTGTGCCTCACTTTCTTCAGTTATAACTCATGATACAACCCCAGGGCTTTGACACAAGCCAGGATCTGGGACGGTTTTACAGAGGGTAGTTCTCCAATATCAGTGGCACTAAAGTTTATGGCACCAATGGTTATCGTCTCGGCACACTCAGTGATAAGGTGTTCTGGTGTTTCCCCATTTTCCCCACAGAATCTGCATTTGCCGTTTTTTCTTAGCTTCAAACAACTGAAGTGTTCGTTGAGGGGACAGTGTCCTGGTTAAAAAAACCGTGACAATACGAAGATTGTTCTTACTTAATCTTTATCAAGGAAAATTTTTGATTTTTCTTGGTCGTATGTCCTCAGAAACTTCTTCGAATGTCTCAGACCGTTGCAGAAATTCCATTAATTATTAATATAATTTTACAATAAATTTTTATTTTACTGATACTCGTAGTAATCTATAAACGTTAGTAAATTGATTTTGTTTTTAAATATTAAAAATAGTAAGTACTTGGTTGCAATTTACCAGGAATTAGATGAATACAACCCTAAAACAATAAGTGATAGTATATCTATCATTGTTATTAGCTGTATATGATTAAGTATATAAGATTTAAGCATACGTGATTATGCTATTCACTAAAAACTACAGTACTGATTTAAGTGCAGGCAAGTACTATATTTATATTTCTCTGCGAAGAATTGCCATGGACGTATCAACTGAACCGAGGTATTGTTATATTATAATAGTTACATAATAGTTACGATGTTAACATATCTAACATAATTATTGTTTTTCAGAAATCTTAATGGAGGGCGCGAGGATGTTTTGGAACAATCTGACTATTTTATGGCAACTGCATTTTTAACTGCTCAACAAAGCAGAGACCCATGTACACAAGTTGGAGCAGTTATAGTGAACGAACGTAACATCATTGTTGGAATAGGACATAATAAAATGCCTAACGGATGTGAAAATTTTCCTTGGTCTAAACAAAAAAAAAGCCTAAAGGATAAACATCTATATGGTAACTATGCATATAAAAACTAATACAAATTTAAACGTTTTAAAACTGAGTCGATGTTCTATTCTTTTAGTATGTCACGCTGAAATGAATGCAATTTCAAACAAGAATATGACAGATTTAAAAAACTGTACTATCTATGTTACTTTGTTTCCTTGTAATGAATGCGCAAAAATTATTATACAATCAGGAATCCGTACAATTGTTTATATGTCTGATAAGAACGCATATACAAACAAAACACGAGCTTCGAAAATGATGTTTGATGCTGCAGGAGTGACCTACAGGTATATAATTTGTATAAATATTTTTTTTCTACACTTACGAACATATTTAACACTCAACAAAAAGATATTCCAACTTTTATTATAGAATAGTTATTTTCTATATCAAATAGACTTATTTTTTATTATATGCGTTGTTTAAATTTATGTTTCTTATTAGATATATAAAATTTATGTATAATAATCTAACAATATTTATATGTAAGTGTTATGAAGGCAAGATTTAAAATTTGAAATTTACGGTTGAAATTTGATATCGAAGCATTTGTAGAATGTAGAATGTTTAGGAGGGGAGTTAATCACCGCGACCTTATAGATCTATTGTGTGCTCCCCTTTTTGAGTTATAACGAGTTACAACTCATCATACAGTCTCAGGGCTTTAACAAAAGTCAGTATCTGAAACGCTTCCACAGAGGTCAGTATGGCACGAAAGGTCGTCGTCTCGGCGCACTCAGTGATAAGGTGTTCTGGTGGTTCCCCATTTTCCCCACAGAATCTGCATTCGCCGTTGTTTCTCAGCTTCAACCTACTGAGGTGTTCGTTGAGGAGACAGTGTCCTGTTAGAAACCCCGTGACAATCCGAAGATTGTTTTTACTTGTATCAAGGAAAAGCTTTGATTTTTCTCGGTCGTTAGTTCTGAGGAACTTTTTCGAGTTTCTTAGACCGTTGGAGGACACCCATTCCAAGTTACGGATCTTCCAGATTGTTCAGTTCCGCTTTCAGTTGGTTCCCGTTTGGAAAACAGAACGGTTCTGGTCCAGTTAGTGGAGTGTTCGCTCCTTTCCTAGCTAGATCATTTGCTTTTTCATTGCCTTCTATCCCTTGGTGAGCAGGCACCCAGAGTAGGAGGACTTTATTTTCTTTGCCTAATTTGTTGAGCTTCTCTAGGCATTCTTTGACCAACTTCGAATTGATGGTTACTGAGTTGATCGCGTTAAGTGCTGCTTGACTATCGGATAGGATGGCAATTTCCTGTTTTTGATAGTTCCTATCTAAGATAAATTGTACGCATCTTTCGATAGCGTAAATTTCTGCCTGAAGGATACTGGGGTAGATGCCCATTGGTTCGGAGTATTTAGTTTTCGGCCCAAATACTCCTATCCCTCTCCCTGCTTTGGTTTTGAAAGCATCAGTATATCACGTGATGGTATGGTCTTTTATATGCTGAGTAAGCGTTTCTTTCTTCCAACCCTTTTATTACTCAATACTATAGTGAGGTATTTCTCAAAGTTGTAAATTCTTGGTATGTCATCCACTGGGAGTTGGAGAAGTGGAATTTTCTTTTTGAGGGTGTTCCAAGCCCCTGACCTAAAAATTCTCCCAGTACTGTTTTTGTTAATGACCATTTTAATCATTGTCGCATTGGCATATCTACCGACGACAATGTGCAGTGGTGTTAGGTCTAGAATGACCTCCATTGCTGCTGTTGGACATGTTCTCATGGCGAGTAATGATAAATATATATTTTGCCCTAATTTATTTTAAACATCTTTCAAATCAAATGTACCATGTATCATATTCCTGAATCGATTTAACGAACTTTTTATTTTTTACCCACCCTGCATGTTACTTTGAAGTACAGGATAATCAAAATTGTTTATGTAATAATAATAGTCATTACTTTTTTTTGCAATCAGGCCCATCAGGTAATACACACATCGTATATACGGAATATATTTTTTGTATACAACCCGCTTATATAAAAGACAGACACAATCTATTTTTGAAGTGAAACTTCTTAACACGGGTGTGACACAACACGCGACAAAACAGGCGGGAGGTAAAGTGCCTACACATTAGAAACCGCCTAGACAGCCTACAACTTAGAAAAAATCATCCAATTTAAATGAAATTTGGTATGTCGATAGATTGGCCAATGTTGACACGTGTCACTGTGACAGTTAGTTTTGACAGTTGACAGTAAAAATTTGGTGGGTCCGCTATGTAAATGTTACGGTCAAAGTCCGATGTCCGGTTAATGTCGACATTAACAGGTTAATGTTTGGGTTATTTTTTGGCTGTTTTGTTGTGCGTTATTCTCGAGATTAACCGGGTAATGTCGACATTAACCGGACATCGCACCTTAACCGTAACAAAAATACCAGGTTATTAAAATATAAGGCTGTCTCGTAACTCGATCCGCCATTAAAAAACCTCAACTACGTCACAGGTTAGCTTAGGCACGATCGACAGTATAGTTCAACCCCAGAAACATGCCTATGAGGGTTTTTTTTGCGAAAATTTTTTTTTTGAAAATTCGGAATTTTTTGAATTTTTTTAGTTTTTAGTTAAAAAACATAATTTTTTGATAGTATGGCAACATAGGTAGTAGATTAAATTTACAAAAATGAAAATCCAGAAAAGATCCAGTGGTTCTCAAAATTTGAGCTAAAAATCATTTTTTTTTTAATTTTCAAAGTAAAATAACTCCGTTATTTTGAACTTATTTGAAAAACGATAAAGAAAAAATATGTTTCTTTTATCGAGATCTACCACCCCTTAAAATACTTGCACTTATTTCTGGGAAACCCTGTATAATCATATTGTATGTTTTAGTCAATTTGAACCGAAAAATAAAAGAATAATTGTTTTCGACTATGATGAAATCAATAGGAAGGAAGAAGAAGTCACGCCCACGGATTCCTGCACACCTGCTAAAAAGATCAGGCCATCCTGATGGGAAGATGCGGTCCTTGCAGTTTCCACGAGCACCTGCACCAAGCCGAGGAGACTCTTTTCTCACATTTTAAATTCATTCCATTGTCTTTACTCTTACTGTAAACATCTTGTACTTTATTAAATAAAATTAAAATTTATTTTTTTGAAAAGACTCTCCTGTTTTCTTGAAACGTAATTAAGAGGAACTTTCTAATAGTTCCAGTGGACAATCCAGAATTTAATAATATAATAAATACCAGATTAAAGATTAATAAATATATTTTTGAACTATTACCTAAGTATGTTTTATTAAATAACTTGAAATATTAGGAAATAAAAATATAAATATAATTTTTTAATCTTCCTCAGAACAACCCCACTAAGATATATAAATCTCTATAAAATTATAAAAATTAAAGTACTATTACAGTTTTAGGCACTCGCTGACGATGCTAAGGTAGTTAGCGAAATAGTGTTTTGGTGTAATAAAGTTAGCAGTATCGGAGATATTTAGCACAAATTAAAAAATTGTACCTTTAGGGGTGGTTTTCGGGTACTTTGCACGCTCGGCGGGGTGGGGATTTTTAGTATGTTAATCTGGACGACAATGACTAACTATCCATAACATTTTTTACGGAATTTTGTTTCACGAGCACCATATAATTCAAAATAAGTGTCCAGGTCTAACTAAAATCTACCCGGTACCTGGAATAGTAGGAAACGAAATAATCAATACATTTCATTGTCAAAAGTTAAACATGTTTACTAGAGTATAATCGAAAAAAAACGGCGTCAGCGATGGCTATGAAACGAAGATCGCTGTTATTTTATATGTAAATTTATATGGGAAATGTTATCGATCGTCATTTCCCAGCCAACTGGACGCCTTTTTTTTCGATCATACATAATTATTGTTAGACTAAGACTAAAATAATAAATTTGAAATGGTTTTGTTGCAAGGGATTAACAGAATGCTGTTTTATCGTAATTTGTTCGAAGAAACATTTATGATTAATTAAAAGAAAAATTAAAAGTTCCTAAATTTACTATTTCAGTCAAATAATTATCTACTCAATATGTTTATTTTCTGTCGATAATGGCATGTATTGACTATTTCCATTCTAAATATCTTGAGAACGGTTGCTCGTAGCGATTTTTGCCAAGCTTTCTTATGTAAAAAATGACAATGTATATTTTTTCACTCGGTAGCTTTATACAAGTACGGACGAACAGTTATTACTCTTTAAAACAGTTAAAACCATGTATATGGCCTCCCCTACAAGTAGGAGTCTTATTGACATCGAAATCAAATTTTTCATAGCAAAAAACACCCAGATACCAATTTTCATCCAAATATTGACCTTAGTTCAGAAATTATTTGGAAAAGAATTAAATAAAAATAAACTTTTTACTTATTTTTATCTGCAGAGTATGCTGCCGAAGTTTCCCGAATACTATTCGGACCACCCTGTATAAGGATAAGTATAAACACAATTAAAGTTTGATACCGATTTTCTTCCAAATGAAAGATTAGTACAAATAAACTTATACAAAAGGATATAAATTGGCTATTCAATTCAGCTAAGTCAGTAATTTTTCGAAAAAAAAAATATAGCTTATATCGCTGAAAAGCTTAAAAAATGGCGCTTTTTGTGAAATCATGGCCAACTATGGTTTCCATTAAAAAAAACAAATTATATTTGTATCATATGTCGAAAATGACAGGCTTTAGAAAAAATCGGAGGACACAAACTCATGAGGGATGTGATTATCTACAACTTTTATCTGAAAACTTTTTGTCTAAAATAGATATTAATGGAATTAGGGACAATTTTTAAATTAGCCAAAAGTTTTTTTTTAAATATCTAGTATGCCATGAACTTTTTCAAAAATCTGAAAGGCGCATGTTTATGACCCCACAAAACTGCAATTCTTTCCCCATTTAACCGACTCTCTATCTCCAGTAGTTTCCGTGATACCCATAGAGAACATCTCTGGTTAGACTAGCAACCATCGGCCTCCACATGACGCAATGTGATGTAAAAATTCTTCTTAGTGACTGAATATTACAATTAATAATGTGATAATTCTGCCCTGCCCTCGTGAAAACCGATTCGAGCCCTGTCCCACATATGGCCTCCCTTCGTTTGTTAACAAATGAAATAAGTCTCCGTGCGTCGAACAATCCAGACTTTCGTGCAATTGATATCGATTAAAACTCGGTGTAACTCGCCTTATGTCCTTCTCTCTCCGACTCATATCCAGAGACAAGGACCACAATACGACAGAATGACTACGAATGCTTCAAAGGGTAGAGGGGGAGAGTGGCCGTTTTTCAAGAACCCGATATTATTATGTGTTTACTCTGACGGGTGGTGAATATAAGTCGCCCCGAACGGACTCTCTTAGTGGGGTTGGGGTTAGTATTAGGGGGGGAATATAGGGTATTGTTTTTCGAAAAGGACGTATTGTGCGGAGGGAGATGTGTCGATACGATCGCTTTAAATTGTCGGGTTTTCAAACTCGTTGGAGAAGGAAGGAAATTAAAAATAAACTAATTTTATAGAACTCTCAGATGCAAAAAAACGCAATGATAATTTGTTCGTCAAGTGTTATATTTTTGATTTTGTTAGCAAACTGTATATAAATCTACCAACTTTAATTCATAAACTCAGTTTGTTACAACATACATTTGGCCTATAATAATACAGGCTTAATTGAAGGGTTGTTTTTTACCTTAACTTTAAAACACCCTGTGCAATATTTTCGTGAGTAACTTTTTCTAAAACATTATTTTTCGATCAGAACCATTTCTCCTGAGCATTTTCTTTTTGACTCATGTCAACACCTGCAAGACTCAGGATAGTTTTTATATATTTACGTAGAGTTAGCTTCTTTTTGTTTCTAGATCGGGTTTATGGTTTCTGCTACTAGAACTATTCCCTATACTATAGGAAATCATCATCATCATCAGCATTTTCAACTTATTCGACCATTTCCAGTTATGGTGTAACCTCCCTCACATATTTAGATACTCTCTTCGTAGTTGGGTTAGGTTGGTTTGGCATTGTTGGTTTGGCACGAGGCACCATTGCAAATGGTGCTAAGTGTCTACGGGTAGTCATATTTTAGTCATGTTTTCATGGCTAATCTTACTGTAGGCTTTGCCCGATAATTTCGTTTTCTTTTTTATTACAGTCACCACAATAACATCCTTTGTTTATTGTTTTCTCCGGGCCAAAGTGATAGCAGCGAGGTATGTTGGAGTACCTCCGCAGCGGGTTTTCGCTGGTAATGCTCGCGAATTGTGAGCTACTGGTTTACCAGGTTGTAAATGGTGCCTCGTGCCTCGTTTGTTTCTTCGTCCCTTGGACACAAATCGAAAAAACAGTTAAAATTTACTACTATCTGAATATGTAATTTTATACTTATATCAATGTTCAACCATCCTGTATATTATTTTTCATAAACAGCGTTTTTTGTTAGCAAATATTTTCACTAGAAATAAATTTTGCGATCATTATCTTATCAGTGAAAAGAATAACATTCATAGTAGTTCTGTATACTATGGAATTAAACGGTACGTATACTTAATTGAAAGTCACTATGGATATTGCTAAACAAGGTATGTACTTTAAATTTATTTGTAAAGAAGTTCGTCATTGTTTAGTTTTTATTTATTTTTTTATCAGTGAAAAGAATAACATTCATAGTAGTTCTGTATACTATGGAGTTAAACGGTACGTATACTTAATTGAAAGTCACTATGGATATTGTTAAACAAGGTATGTACTTTAAATTTATTTCTAAACAAGTTCGTGATTGTTTAGTTTTTATTTATTTTTTAAGATGATTCTTAAATGGGTATAAACATTTTACGTTTTCAAACTTCAAAAAGGCATTTAAAAAAACATATCGTATTTATTGAATATTTTTGTTGTCATATTCATACACTTTTAATTTTTGTATAGTTCACCTGCGTCGCGTCGGCTTGCGACGAACTTTATTTTATAATACTTTTCAGATGGAGTAAAATTGATAAGCAATGCCAATCTTGTTAATACTTGGCTTGATCATAAGGACAAGAACTCAAAATTATTTGTATTTCAAAAAATGTGTTCTTTATTAGATATTGATGAACCTTCCAGTCAAATGAGACACCACTTGTGCCTGAAACAGCCCACTATGTTGGAGCGAAACATCGCATAAAAAAAGTTTCCATCTTTCAATTTATTATAAAACCTCATACCCAGAAAAGGAAAATAAAATATATGGATATGGTCTATTAAAGAGGTAACTATTAACATCCGAACCCCTCATACCAACAAAAAGAACAGTAACAACGCAAAGGAGTAACATATTAGAAAATGATGTACAGAAATATCTTATTATGTGAGGATACTTCATCTACCTGTAATTTGGATATAAATTTGGAAGATTCTGTCAGCAGTGATTCTTCTGAATCAGAGTAGTTACGATCTATGCATTTTGTTGTCCTAAAGTAAATTTATAGTATCTTAAGTTTTTTTTTTTAATTAAATACAGCATTAATGTTTTTTAAAAAAAAAAATTTTAAATATAGCATTAACATTTTTATATTAGGCTTATATTCTAGTAATCATGTTCTAATGATATTTAATTTTTTTTATCACAGGGATTTATTTAATACACCGTTTTCATATTATAAATTATTATTTTTTTAGACGGAACACAGCTCCAACATTTTTATTATTTATAAGATTTTTTTCATAAACATGGGACTAAGAACATCATTATTTAGTACAATGAGAGTACTCATCATTTGTGTCAAATAAACCTAGTCTCAGAGAAAGATAAAGATTTTTATAAAAGAGAAGTTTTGCATTTTTGTCCTCTACAGCCATCTGTTCGAAGCGCTGTGTGGCGGTGAGTTCAACGTTCAACAATCTTGTTTTCAATTAATTATACAAAAATGTATTAAGTTCATATACCATACGATCGAAGAAAAAATGATTTCCAGATGTACTCATCAGGGTTTTAATTATTAAGACTGTAATAATAACACATATACACAATACAATGGGTATGGTTGTTGTAGTTAAAATACAAATACAAAATAACCCTTTATTCAGTTCCAATTTTGTATCAAAATGTAACATAAAACCTGCCAGTAATATAAAAAAGAAGTAAAGTTTTATATGTTAACCTTTAAATGGTTTACTATAATAAAATTGTTGGGATATAAAACAAGAAAAAAAGAAGAAAACCTTAAGTTTCGATGTATATAACGTTTCGAAATTAGGTAGTTTTGTGGAAGGGAAAAGTTTGGGAGAGAAGTAAGGGTCGAATTCAACTAAGAAAGTTTTCAGACTTTCCCGAAAACGTGATCTCTTTAATAACTTTTGTTTTAGATATCGGCAATCTTTCTCGAGTTTTTTTGACATAAACTTTCCTTTTTTCAGTTCAGTTTTCGGTTTTCTCTTTAACTTTTGAAATGTAAATTGTTTACGTCAGAGCCCGACGAATGATTGTTTTCATTGGGGACCATTGGGGACCTGTTTAAAAAATAATTTAATTAAAATTATAAAATTAAAAAAAAAGCAATTTAAGTTACTTTTCGTTATGAAAAGGTTTCGACGCCTATAGTCATATAAAGAACTAGCGTGTACCCGCAACTTCGTTCGCGTCGAATTAATCATTTGGAATGGTGATGATAAAATAAACCAAGAATTTCCATTAACATACAAACTGGATAAAATTTTCTCATATTTATGTCAGCACGAGAAAAAACAATATGGCTATTTTATTATATATAACTTGGTAATATTTGAGGGGTAGTTTCATCTCGTTGGAATTTGACTTTCAAAAAGTCCGTTTGCAAAAATAAGCTTTTTACGTCAAGCAGTTTAAGCAGAATCGTGATTACTCAATGGTCATATTTTATGAAACACCCTGTATAAATTTTTAAAAAATCTTGAAATATGTAAAACAACAAAATAAAATATACGTGTTTAAGAGTTTTTTCGAAAAACTCACCGGTTTTTAAATAGAAAATATTCTAATATTTGAGGGGTGGTTTCACCCCCTTAGCATTCGAGTTTCGAAAAATCTCTTCTTATCGAATCTCTACACCCTAAAGTCAATCCGTTTTCCAAAAATCAGCTTTTTACGTCAAGAAGAATCGTGAATTAATGACCAGATTTTTCAAAGCACCCTGTATACATTTTTAAAAAATCTTAAAATATGTAAAAAAACAAAATAAAATATACGGGTTTAAGCGTTTTTTCGGAAACTTGACCGTTTTTTAAATAAAAAATATTGCAATATTTGAGGGCTGGTTTCACCCCCTTGGAACTGGAATTTCGAAAAATCTCTTCTTATCGAACCTCTACACCCTAGAATCAACCTGTATGCCAAAATTGAGCTTCTTACGTTGAGTGGTTTGAGCAGGATCTTGATTAATCAGTATGTCAGTCACTTAAGGATTTTATATATTACTATAGATTGGTGAAATTTTCTTTAAACGCAAAAAATATCTAAAATTCGAATCTTTGCAGTGGAGTGAAATTTGTGTTTGGGGAAGTCGAGGGTAACAACTATTAGTCCAAGAGCTGGGAGTAAAATGAACTGCCTGATAAGTTACCAGAGGTTTGATGTTGGAATTGCAATAGCGTAGCATTACCTAGTATAAAACCACTCATCTGTCGAGTTTTCGTGGTCACCGTTGCGATATACAGGGTGTCCCATTTTGATTGAAATCATACAGTCTCCGTTATTAGTGAAGATAGAAGAATGCGGTTTGTAGAAACATGTCCTACCTTTTGTCAAACGGAAGATGATCTAAACAAAATTTTCATAGCCCTGTTCGTTTCTGCACTACAGAGTATTTTTCAAAATTTTGCAATTTAGGACACCCCCGTATCTCTGTTATTGAAAAAGATATCGAGAAGGCGAAAACTGTTTCTTGTAGATCTTTTTACGTATAATACAGTGGCGTAGTCTGTTTTTCTACGAAAAAAATATTTTTGAAAATATAAACTAAAGTTTTGTTTTCCTAAATAGAACACCCTGTATATTTAAAAATCCTTTAATCTGGTTTGCTACGTGTTTCGCAAAAATATATATCCCTCTATATTTATTTCCACTATTTACTGCAATATTTAAGAGTTAACATTTTCTTATCAGTAGGCCATGATCGATAATCTCGAGCATATGAAATATAAAACCGCGAATATCTGCAAAACCGTTAAAAATGTTAAATTACCCTAAATACAAAAGAAAGGTTTGTTGGTTTGGTTTGGTTAGTATTTTTAATATCTTGTATGATTTACGATTATCATATAATCAAGCAAAGTAAGTACAAACCATCTAAAGTAAATAACTAATTAATTATATTATAATTATTATAATTAATATTAATATCTCTGAAACTATCGAAATATATTTACTCTTATCTAAGGATTATGTAAAGTGATCTGAAAAGATGCCAAAATTGCAATAATATAAAATTAAAAAAAACATCCCGGTCTACTCACACTTTTTTGGGCCACCCTATAGATTTTAAAACATTTTCCTGAAATATATCCTAACCTACATACTTTAGGTTTCCACTTGAATAAAATTCCCAAGTTTTTTATTCTAGGAGCTACGGATGCCCGACGCACTATTGCCGGACCATGTATAAGAGAATCTGACTTATGTCTTTCATAAAAAGACTTTGTCTATTCCAGACTAAAAATTTAAATCACAAATCATTTTGAAAAAGACTTAAATTTTAAGTCTTAAGTCAGCTTTCGAAAAATTACTTAAAATCAAATGACTTAAGTCATTAAAATTATTTAAATAAAAAAAATTGAGTTTTCTCTGAGCTTGCAGTTCTGTTCTTATGTTTATTTCATATGTCGCGGACATGTTTTACTGTATACAAACCTCGCCAATATAAGCCAAAACCCTTAAGGTAAATATTAATAATAAATAATAATCTATTCTTACTACATTGTACTTACAAAGCCTAGAAAAAATCTATAGTAATATGAAAATAATAATTAATACAATGAGATGTTCCCACAAACTGTAAAAGTCGCTTTCATACCCTCCAACATTATCTTTTGGATTAAAACGCCGCCGCATTCCTGATGACGTCTCCTGCTTGTCTTTTTCCACCGAGTTTTCCACTTTTGTCCCTTTCTCGTTTTCTCTCTCACTTTTTCGTCATCCCTTTTAGGGCGACGAAAACTACGAACAGACATCTCGAATGCGTCACGACGCGACGTCGATTTTTAAATATCCGCTCGACTAGGAAGCGGAGCTGCTTGCTCTCTTCGATGTAGCCGAATGTTATGAGAGGATTTCCAAAAGAGTCGACATACTTAAATATCGATTATTTTAAAAAAATCACCATGTAAACAATATTTTCTAATGTTCTAAGAGTATTATTTATTTAATAATATATATATTTTAATGAACCATCCTAAAAACAGGATCATCAATGTAATTGGTGAACCTGTTTACTACCCCCGAAATGTACTGACCAAGATATATCTAAATACCAAAATAAATAATATTAAAAAAAGAAGAAAGACAAACCTGACCTTAGGATTTGGTATTCAGTGTGTTAAATTCAGGAAGGTTATATTATTTATTATTATGGCGGGATGTTACTTAACGTTCAGTTATTTTACAACAGTTATTTGGAAATAAAAGGTCTTAAAAAAACTTAACAGTGGAAAAAGCAGTCTGCTGGCCGCGATTACTCGTGATTTAAAGTCAGGATCACTGCCACAAACCGTTGCCCGGTTTTAAATTTAAGCAGGTTTTTAGGCTTTTTTTATTATTTAGCATATAACAACCACTGCATAAACAGTAGTCTGAACAGCTTTTGAGAGTGCTTGTTGCAGTGGGTCGCTGTTTGTGACTAGAAAGATGCGTCCTCACTGAGTCGACACTGTCGATCGACCCTGTCTATCGACGCTGTCGACTTGGTGTGTACGTCTGTCCGTCTGAGGATCCCATTCGGGTACCTCTATCCACGTGCCGAGTTTTGATCCAATCGACCCATAAATAAGAAAAATCCTAATTATTTCGTCCATTTAGAGGCAACGCGGCAACGGTTCGAAACGTCGAGGGCGTCACCTTGTAGCCCGTCCCCAATTATGCCAAAATCAACTTACATTTTTCTTCAATATCAAATCGTTAGTCCCACCCTGATGAAGATGTAAATGAAACGACGTATCCAACTTTGCAGGGTGGGACCGTGTGCACCGTCACTCACATAGCCTACCCACCAAATTCGGTCGCGATCGGAAGACATCAACTTTTGACGTTTTTTTACGTCAAAACTGTCATAGTAATTTTTTTGTTGGCTA
This sequence comes from Sitophilus oryzae, assembly GCF_002938485.1. NCBI lineage: Eukaryota > Metazoa > Arthropoda > Insecta > Coleoptera > Curculionidae > Sitophilus > Sitophilus oryzae. The sequence goes on from NW_022147154.1 coordinate 1,449,278, forward strand.
TGCGGACCCAAGTTATCCCCGTTAATTACCTAATGTCATGGTCTCATCTCAGGTTTGGTCTTCTTCTAGGTATCTTAATTCCTTGTGGGTACCATGTACTTCTAGGTATCTTAATTCCTTGTGGGTACCAATTTTTGTGGTCCATCTATTGTCCGTCGTTCTTGCCTGGTCTCCTGCCCATTGCCACTTGAGGAATTATTACCTGGGTTTTTGTCGTATCCACTTTTTTCATTTACGGTCTCTCTTGGTTATTCCCAGCATATTTCGTTCCAAAGAGCGTTGTGCGACCTGCAGTTTCCTTATAATGTCCGTTTAAAGTAAGACTCCAGGTTTCACATGCGTAGGTCATGACTGGTAGTACACATCAGTCGAATTTAAATCAGACAATTTTTTAATTTGATTCATTGATTAGGGGGTTTCGTAATGCACAAAACTTAGTCAAAATATAATAAAAAGATGGCTTCAAGCCTCATCTATATACCGAGCTTCAGCCCCCCAACTCATATAGGACCCGAGTTACGATGCTCCAAGATCGCTACCACTTTTCCTTTCGCGTCTCGTGTGTCACGGACTTCAATTTTTACTCCCATCGCGCGTAAAGAAGTTTCACTTTAAAAAACACCTCACTTTACTATACTTCATTGTTAGTCAGTACGCAGTTTGTCGGGTCAGCTATAGTTAACAATAAAATACACAAAATCATTTTTTATAACGATATAACGAATAACGATTACAATTCCAAGTATTATTTAGAAATGACATTTTTCAACAAGTCACTTCAACAAGTCACTTTTTGTATTAACCCATTTAAACATAAAAAAATAATTTTATAACAAGTTCATACTATTCTTCCGGCATTTACTTTGATCCCTATCACGTAGAAACCCTTTCCACCCCCGTTACACCCACTCACCCACATTTCAAACCGCGTAAACCGCCCACGTCATACAAACTTGCTTTAACAAACCGTTTGCCGCCCCCAAAGCGAATCATGCTTCTTTTCTAAGCGTATAATTTCGCCGTGGACTCGTTTTGCCACCGTTTGACGTCGCCTTATCATAGCTCGTCATCGTCGATCACGATCATTAGGATTCGACCGGTGAGACGCGTCATTACGCAAAATGACTACCTGTCACTCTCTTGTTACTTGTCCACCCACGTGACCTCCGTTAGAGCGAATAGGTGGATATTACGGTGGGTAAGTATATGAATTTGTTCGGCGTCGGTATGGATATAGGTAGATCTTATAGGAGGTGGTCTTTCTAAGTGATGCATTCATTATTTAAACTCAAACGCGTTTGATGTGTTGCGTGTAATATATAGTTTTACTAAAATGATATTTTTAAATTGAAAATGACAATTTCTTCGAGTCCCCTTCGAAATAAAGAATATTTAAAAGTTCGCCACATTTAACCAGAAGGTTTCGGATCCCTTATTGATGATCTACTCCTAATGGAACTCGAAAACATATTTTTCCAGCAAGACGAGGCACCGTCTCACGACTCTGAAATTATCAGTAATTTTTTGCAGCAAATTTACTGTCTGCCTTTACTTTTTTACTGTCCTTGGTCCCTGTCCTGATCGGGTATTCTAAAAGGGTACCCGAAAATGGGTGCCCAAAACCAAATAGTTTTGCAGCCAAGTAGTATTAATGCAGACATGGAACATTTTTTAGTTTTAACATGAAACATAACAGTTTTATAAAATTCAACGCTAGATGAACATTTTCATATACCGGGTGCGTCTCAAAAGTGGCTCACCCCTATAATTTTTTTATTTTTTTCAGATAAAAAATTGAGATTTGGTATGTTAGTATATCACATAAATTAGGATTGATTGACGTATTCAATTGTTTTCGGTCTCTTCCTGTTGCCCCGGAAATTTGATTTTTAAATGACACCCTCGGTATTTTGTTACTTTATTCGATAGAAAATGACACTCTGAATAGAATGACGTATCATGTCAATTTTTGACATTTTCGCATATGGTTTATTTGAATTCTAACATGACGACAATTTGACTCGAAATATGTGTGTGGTATCAAATTATTCGTAAAAAAATGCTTTTTCCAAATATGTTAATGAGTCACCCTCGTACCATTTGAAAAAATTAAGATATGATTAAAATACAATTTGGGCATCTTTTGACCGGCCAGGACAAGACACTAAGAACATTAGACAATCAATTCTATTTTCCAAGGCTCCTTGACTAAAAATTAGTATTTTTAAAACGACCATGGCACTCTAGATTGAAATTTAAAATGCAATTTTGTTTTAAGCAAAAATGTCAAAAGTTGACATATCATATGTCAATCTATTCAGAGTGTCATTTTCTATGAAATAAAGTAAAAAAATACCGAGGGTGCCATTTAAAAATCAAAAGTTGTGGTTATTTCCGGTGAAACAGGAAGTGGCCAAAAAGAATTGAATACGTCAATCAATCCTAATTTCTGTTATATACCAACATACCAAATCTCGTTTTTTTTATCTGAAAAAATAAAAAAAATATAGGGGATGAGCCACTTTTGAGACGCCACCTGGTATATCTTTTTATAAATTTTCTTACCCAGCTAATTAATTTAGATCAACTGGCGACACCATTTTTTCAAATTTTCACTAATAAACGTTTCCTACGCGTTCTACAATCAAGTGGAATACCAAAACAAGTAAATCATGTGTTTATTAAACGTAAATTCTTTGCGCCATCTATTATGAAAAATTTAAATTCTCAAAAAAATATAAAAACGTTCCTCCATTTAGATGTCCTTTTATAAGAACAGCAGGCATATATTCCGGTTTTAACCCGAATATGCCTGCTGAATTGGGTGAATTTTTAAAAACTATATCTCGTGGAGGAATCGAGCAAATATATGCTATATTCTTGGAAATTTAATTTTAAGTTCTTTTTAATGAATTAAAAATATGTAGTGTGTCCCATATAATAAAAATCAAATTTTCTGTTCATAACTCTTAAATTATTTATTAATTTTAAAAGATTTTATGAAATTTTAAATGATTTCCGTAACAAAAAACTTTTCTGCAAAAAAGTTTGCAGTGATTTGTTAAAAATTCAAATTTTTTGAAAAACACCCCCTTAAACACCCCGATATGGTAACAAATGTCGATGTGCGGTTTTTACCATCATGTTTTTGTTAAAAATTGATCTCCAGACACTGATATTAGTTTTCGTCTCCTTTTATCTCCTATAGACAAGGATGTCTCCCTTTAAAAGTGTCCAATTTGTCCCACCCTATACAGTGTTAAAAGTAACAAGTTTTGGTGTATTGTGGTAAGCGATTATTTTATTTTGATATTCGAAGTCTTTGTATCCAGAACTTAGTAGCAGTTAATTTAAGTATATAGTTTAAAAAAATCTATTAGCTATTTTAATTTAAAAAAAAATAAATAGATTATATTTAAACAAAATATTTCTCGTGATCAGAAAGATTTGTTCCCTCAAAAAAAGAAAGAACCTGATACTGTACAAAAGAACATTAAATAAACACAACGAAAATTAATTCATCTCAGTTTACTCATTGTTCCTCTACAATATGTACATAATCGAAAATAATCTACTCCCTCTTTCCTGCGACACTTGCAAGCCGAAAATCAATCTGCCACTGACTCATTCATCACAAAAGTATCGTTTTTTTCACTTCCTTCCATCGGAAAAAACAGCCCTCGCCTCGACGTCCATTCTCGTCTCCGTCTTTCACCCCGATTTCCCGTCTAGGGAGCTTAGACTGCGTCTAAATTAACCGAAGATAATCCCCTATGATGGGTGCATATCGACAATAGTCGATTATGTTTTATTCGCCCTCTTATACTGTTGCGTGGCAATTTTAAATCAAAACGGGGTGAAACGCGGGGTTATTTTGCGGATGGTTGGGGGTGAGCGAGGGATAAAGGGGAATCAGGGAGATTACGGAGGTTTGGCATCGAGAAAATAGAGAGCCTTGTTGGTGTGATTGATCAAAGTGGAAGTGAATGTCTACTATTAGAGGTTATTTTCATTTGTAAACAAGCTAATAACACATAAAAAGACCGTATTATGGAATGATCTTTGGGAGTTAGAAACTCGAATTTGTACATATTTTTGATCTTTTGAAAAATAATTTATGTATTTATTGCAAAATTCTTATTGAAATTCTTATACAGTATGTCCCCGGATTGTCTTTACAAGAGGAAAAACTTTTTTATTATTAACATTTTGAGAAAAATGCATTCTTCATAAAAAAGTTTGCTTATTTTAAAATGGTTAATCCCATTTATACTTTTTCACATTTCCTTACCGTTTTAGACAAAATTAAGAAAAACATGAAAATTGGTTGAATTTGAAGTCCTAAAAATTAAAACGCGTTTCTATGATAATAATACAACTTCGTTTTACATTATTTGATAGATTGTAATTCATAGAATTTTAATTAACGTCCTGTTTTTTGTTGTTTTAAAACGTTAAAGAAGCACAACATTTATTTAGTTTAATGGAAAAGGTGATAATAGTTACCGGAAAATATCATACTTTGATTTTACAAAGATCTAGATATATTTAAAAAGGCAGAAAGCTAGTTATAGTTTGGAATACTATTCAACGCCCATATGTCAATTGTAAAAAAAGGTATAAGACCATGCATAAAAAAATGGCAATTTTGGCATTTTGCGAAATGGTTTGAAGAAAAAAAGTTGAAGTAAAGAACGATAGGTGAAATAACGAATATCTAAAGAGACTATTGGAAAAAAATGTCGGTTTGTGAGAAATATTATCCATTACTTCACACCGAGGGGTGTCTCACTATTGGAATTACATGTACATTTTCTTGGCAGTCGCTGGCAGTCATTGGCAGTCTTATGGCAGTCGCCTATAATAATTACATGGCAGTCATAGGCAGTCTTCTTCGTAGTCATTGGTAGTCGCTTGACAGTGAAAGCTAATTTTGGCAGTACGTGTACATTTTTTACCCGAGTGAGACACCCCTCGCTTCACACTAAATATATGGTGATAATATAAAATGGTAATATCAAAAAACAACTCTATAAACGTGAGTCTCGCTAAAGAACGATTGCGAAATTGGTTGATATAGTGAATTCCCATAGATGATGTCTATAATCAAACTTTGTACAGGGTGAGCCTTAAATAAGTGCAAATATTTTTAGGGGTAGTATATTTCGACCAAAGGCACATGTATATGCGGTTGTTTTCGCAAAAAAAAAATTGAAAAATTTAGAAATTTTTCAAAATTTTTCTTGCATTTTTTTTAGTTTTTAGTTAAAAACCATAATTTCTTGATAATATGGCAGCATAAGTAGTAAGTAGTGTATTAAATTTACAAGAATGAATATCCAGTGGTTCTCAAAATTCAAGCAAAGAATCAATTTTTTTCAAATTTTCAAAGTAAAATAACTCGATTATTTTGGACTTATTTGAAAATCGGTAAAGAGAAAATATGGTTCTTTTATCGAGATCTACCAGTCCTGAAAATATTTGCACTTATTTAAAAATCACTACAGTATGATAAATGTATGTCCTAAAATGCTTAGTTTCGGAGATACAGAGTGTAGAAGTTTTATTTTTATTTCGATTTTCTCCAAATAATTTCTGAGGTAACGTCAATATTTGGATGGAAATTGGTGTTTGGGAGTTTTTTGACATGGGAAATTTGATTTTGATGTCAATATGACTCCTATTTGTAGGGGGCGCCACCTACATATATTTTATCTGTTTTGAAGTGTAATAACTTTTTACCAGTACCTGTATAAAACTACTGAGTGCAAAAATATATATTTCCGTGTTTTTTTTACGTAAAAAATGTCTCTGGATAAAAATCACTACGATCAACCGTTCTCAAGATATTTCGAATGGAAACAGTCAATACATATCATTATTGACAAAAAATAAACGTGTTGAGTACGTAGATAGTTATTTCACTAAAATGATAAATTTGGAAACTTTTTATTTTTTTAAATTAATCATAAATTTTTCTTCGAAAAAATGATGATAAAACAGTTTCTATTGAACTTTTGGCACCAAAACATTTGAAATTTATGATTTCAGTTTAATAACTATTTAGTCAACATACTTAATTTATGTCAATGACGACAGGTATTATTATTTCGATTCCAAATATCTCGAGAACCGATTTTTAGCAAGAGACTTTTTTTGCGTAAAAAACCTCGTAAATGTATATTTTTTTACTCAGTAGTTTCATACACTTACGGATGAAAAGTTATTACTCTTCAAACCAGTTAAAAAATATGTAGGTGGCGCCCTCTACAAGTAGGAGTCAAATTGACATCAAAATCAAACTTCTCATGTCAAAAAACTGCCAGACACCAATTTTCATCCAAATATTGACGTTACTTCAGAAATTATTTGGAAAAAATAAAAATAAAAATGAAACTTCAACACCCTGTATCTCAGAAACTAAGCATTTTAGGACATACATTTATACGAACTTTTTTACTTATTTTTATCTAAAAAATTTGCTGCCGAAGTTTCCGGAATACAGTTCGGACCACCCTGTATACAATTTTATGATTAATTAAATAAGTATTAATACATAACTATTTTGTTTTAATATATGTTTTACCGAATAATATCTCAAGGCATTAACAATTCAAGCTTTCATCATTTTGACTCGCTTCGTACCTGTCTTACTTTTAACAGAACTTAATCAGAACAAAAACATAATATCGCTCCCAATAGATTTCCAGATTTTTCCAGCTTTTTGCTTTAATCTAAGCCCATTTTTTTTTAAATTAATAAATAAAAACCAACCATTAAACTTTTTTCTCTCGTTTTTTAACGACCTTGGCGTTATCGCCGGCTCGTGGATGTTTCTTTCTCACGTGCCCTTTCTCGTTCTCTCTTTCTCTCCCTTATTTTAGCGCCCTTTGGGAGATCTCTCGCGGCGAATATTGTTATGGTCGCCTGCAGCCCCATCCCGGCGCTGTTGCCATATCGCGATTGATTGTACGTCGGGGAAATCCCGGAAATGGAGAGAGAATATCGTGCGAGATACAGGCTTCTAATACATTTTGGATGAAATGGAAAAGGACACGGAAACGCGATGGTTTAGAGTACAGAAGAAATGTATTTTGTGGAAATAGGAAGAAACTTAAAAGTAAAGTTTTTGGGTGATTCTAGTGTTAGATCTTTGATAAATATATTAAATACTGTTAATTTATTTAAAGTACTCATTATTGAGCAAATAAAGGTATTTTCATGTAATTAAAGTGAACCCTTAAATTGTAAGTTTCTAAATGTTGTTAAGAAGGAAAAGTTCATAGTGAAAAAGGACATGTGTATCATCTCATACAGAAACAAATTGAATTCCAAAATTTTCAATTCATGACATCGTTTTTAAGTAATTTTAAACACTCCTTTTACTTCCGTAGGAAATCATTAAATAATGCATACCTATACACAACAAAAGTTTATAGTGATTAAACAAAGCCTTATCAAAACACGTGCAGATGAATGAACGGGTATCACCATTGAAAAAACTAACAATTTCAAAACAATGCCTATTTTTCAAGCTACATTTAACAGCGCAATTTAACTTTGGGTATTGACGAAATCCGGTAACAATTTTTAAAAGATAGTAATCTATAGGTTGGCGGGCGTGAGAATAGTAGTTTCAACTTTTAAGTGCTACTGAAACAAGCTGATAGTTAACTTCCTTGTTTTCTTTTCAAATTTACGCTACTTTGTTTATCTAAGCAGAAAACTATTTTCTGTAAAGTTCAAGGGGAATTAAGTGACGTATCTGTTACATTCTCGAGTCAAGACAGGTCAACACAATTGACAAGAATTTTCTTTTATTCGTATTGACTGATTTATAGAAAACTACTCTTCGACACTGTCTCCATTTAATTGGTAGACAATGCAGACAGCATACGTGCACCATTTTTGCCGGCCTTTAAGAGTTCCCCGGTTTTGGATTAGGTTGGCTCTGCCAAGAATTTCTTGACATTCATTTCTGGGATTAGACTTCCAGTCTGGAACCGTCATACTCCTAACCCATGAATGTAGAATGTAGAATGTTTAGAAGGGGAGTTAATCACGGCGACCTTACAGATCTATTGTGTGTTCCCCTTTCTTGAGTTATAACGAGTTATACTCATCACACAGTCTCAGGGCTTTAACAAAAGCCAGTATCTGAGACAGCTCCACAGAGGCCAGCTCTCCATCCTCGACATCAGGCGTACCAAAGTTAATGGCACGAATGGTCGTCGTCTCTGCGCACTCAGTGATAAGGTGTTCTGGTGTTTCCCCATTTTCCCTACAGAATCTGCATTCGCCGTTGTTTCTCAGCTTCAGCCTACTGAGGTGTTCGTTGAGGAGACAGTGTCCTGTTAGAAACCCCGTGACAATCCGAAGATTGTTTTTACTTAAATTAAAGAAAACCTTTGATTTTTCTCGGTCGTAAGTTCTGAGGAAATTTTTCGTGTGTCTTAGACCGTTGGAGGATACCCATTCCAAGTTACGGATAGAGTCTTCCAGATTCTTCAGTTCCGCTTTCAGTTGGTTCCCGTTTGGAAAACAGAACGGTTCTGGTCCAGTTAGTGGAGTGTTCGCTCCTTTCCTAGCTAGATCATTTGCTTTTTCATTACCTTCTATCCCTTGGTGAGCAGGCACCCAGAGTAGGAGGACTATTTTCCTTGCCTAATTTGTTGAGCTTCTCTAGGCATTCTTTGACCAATTTGGAATTGATGGTTACTGAGTTGATGCGTTTAGTGCTGCTTGACAATCGGATGGGTTGGAAATTTCCTGTTTTCGATAGCGTAAATTTCTGCCTAAAGGATACTGGGGTAGGTGCCCACTGGTTCGGAGTATTTAGTTTTCGGCCCAAATACTCCTATCCCTGTCCCTGCTTTGAGTTTGGAAGCATCAGTATACCACGTTATGGTATGGTCTTTTATATGCTGAGTATACGTTCGTTTCCCTCTACGCCGACATGCTCAAGTATCAATATCATTGTTCTAACTCCTAGTTAAATGAGTATTTCTTACAATAATGAATCGTCAAGGACACGCATGTCCTTGTTTAAAGCGCTTTCAAAACGGCTTGACTATCCGAAAATATGTTTATTGTTCTTGCGGTGTATTGCCTCTACCAGCAGATGCACACAAGTTCCAATAACACTCAGCTTCGAACATTTTGATCTTTCCCAAGGCTGTGATAGATCTCAGTTTTTGGACTGCTGCAATAAATTCCAGCTCTGATTCCTTTTTTATTATTGGATCCGTCCGCATACCAACACATTTCCGCATATCACAGTAGCATTATCAATAGGTCTGATTTAGTAATCTGGTCAGTAATAGACGTACCTACACGTCAAGTGACATAATTAACAATTGAACAGTGTTAAGTATCTGTCGATCACGATTATTCAAAAACACAGAGGACTATTATACAGGGTGAGTCTTAAATAAGTGCATATATTTTTAGTGTTGCTATCTCGTTAGAAAAAAGTCCTAGTTTCTCTTTACCGTTTTTTAAATAAGTCCAAAATAATCTATTTTTTTTTTACTTTGAAAATTAAAAAAAATATATATTTTTTTGTTTAAATTTTGAGAACCACTAGATCATTTCTGGTTTACTGTCTTATAAATTTAATCTATTACGTATATTGCCATATTATCAAGATATGTTTTTTAACTAAAAATTAATAAAAACTCCTAGTTTGTTTTTTTGCGAAAAATACCTTATAGACATGTTTCTGGAGTCGAAATATCCAACCCCTAAAAAAATTTGCACTTATTTAAGGCTCGCCCTTTATAACATGTTTTGATTTACTATAGCAACAACCTGCAATCCTTTAATATATTTATCTATATTGGATGACAGTAATCCACAGACTGCGATTTCATTGTTATTTTTTTTGTTCAATATAATTCAAAAAAATCTAATTAATATCACAATTGCCTGTTTAACAGAATACGATTTATGCGAAACATTATAAATTACATTCTGTATTTTTATATAATGACATCAAACTTAAAATTTCCTTTTTAAGCATGGATCATGAGCTGATTTATTATTTTAAACGGTGGTGTAATTAGGATTTAGTTCAAATTCAATATAGGGTCATTTTGATATTACTCATAAGAATCCGAACTAAAAGCGTTTACTGAAATATGAATCAAAAGTTTTTTTTTATGTTGTATATTTATAATTTTAAATATATATACAACAACATATATTTATAATTAAAAATATGTGTTGATATTTTTTTCTTACATTTTAGAAATTTCTATTAAAATTGTATCTATTTATATAAAAAAAATTCACTGACTTTCACAATTTAAGAAAGAAAAAAATACTTTTAATTTTTAATTTACAAACTAAAATACTCGGTTTTGAATACTGGACTTCTGATGAAAGAAAATATATTTATTTTATCAAGATCTATCAGCCCCAAAAATATTGGCACTTAGGACTCACCCTGTATAAATTGCATTTTTTCCACAGTTGTTTAATAAAATAATACTATTACGAAAATCCCGATACGAAATCCCGGGATCCTCAAAATCTCTAAAAATTTAAATGCACAATCTAAAATGATTCGATTTTATACAGTTTAGTCTTTCAAAGGTCATATTTTACCAATCTAAAAGTTATATTTCCGTGTTTGCTATATTTTTTTTCAACAAGAAATGTTTTTTTAATCATTGTATTTAAATGTTACTTTGTTTTGTCTATTTTAATAAAGCTATTTTCTCATTTTCTTTTTGATATATGTAGCTGCATTTTTATAAGTATTTCTTTAGATTACAGTTCTCTCATTCTGATAGTCAATCCCGGGATATCAAAACGGGATCCCGATCCCGAAAATTGGAAACCCTAATTGTGAGACAAATAAAATATGAGGGGCGCATGAATCTATCCTTAATTTCAACTTAAATGAGACACTGTACATATTACTTTGGTTTATTAAATACCACAGGCTAGCATTTTCCTGTACATTTATACATCCCGTACTCTTTGTTTCGGTGTTTAATTTCAGACAGCTTTTAAGTAGCTAATAATGGGTCGGAATGTTCTCATCATCGACACAGAAAGGTCGTCGGTACAACCGGCGCGTACCCACCACCAGAACGGCTGTTGTTTTGATCGACTGCTCAAAAACAAAAACGTATTTTTGTTAATTTTCAACGAATATATTTATTACCATAAGACCAGTGGAAAGAAAGACCTAGGGACCGTGTGAACACAAAAGAAGACGTACGTCAATAATAGTCTCTCAGTCTATTCGTGTTTTGCCCTTCTGCCTATATTAATTTAAGTTTAGTATATACGCTATTTCAGTTTTAGTTAAACCCTTGTTTATATATTCTTAAAGTTGATCAACCTCTCGACAAAATGTGCTGCCTCTGGTGAACAAATCGTGAAGCTTTAAAGGAATGAAGCATGTGATTAGAGGCGGAGTCAAAAATATCGATTATTTGCGATATTTCCCTCAGAGTAATGTAATAATATAGCTCGGATTTTTGCGAACTATAATAGGGCTCAACTGATTTTTAACTGAAATTTAAGCAAAACTATTATTTCATTGTTGATTTTCGATTATTTTTGCTGTTATTTTAAGGATTCTAAACCGTATTAACAAAGAAATTATTATTTCAATATGTTAGTACATTAATGCTAATTACTGGTAATTATTAATATTTAAAAAAGTTACATACACTTACTTTATTTCGATTTGACACAGGGCTATAAAATTTTATTTCATTCTTAGATCATTTTATTCTAAATTGAGGTTTTACGAATTTACGATAATTTTTTTTTAAAAACAAAACTTTTATACATTCTTGATTAAATTTTTTCTTAATTAAAAATAAAACTTGGCACTTGCTTCAATAATATTATTTGACATTTAAATAAATATTATGTACTTAATACACCATTTAAATCTTTATTACACGAAATAAATATTTCTTAGCGTAAAACATGATCAGAGTCAAATTTGTTTTAACTTTGTACCATATGAAAAAAAAACGGCGTCCAGTCGATCGTCATTTCCCAGCCAGAAATGACGATCGACGACATTTCCCATATAAATTTACATATAAAATGACAGCGATCTTCATTTCATAGCCATCACTGACGCCGTTTATTTTCGATGAAGAATTATAGAAACTGAAAATATCATTATGTTTTAACTCACAAAGCCCGTTAAACCATAAAACTTTCTAGTATATTGTTTTATTAGGAGTAAAAATGACAGTTTTCGTGGGGAGACTGTACGTTTGACATACAGTCGAAGCACAAAAAGTCAGTTTTACTCCGAATAGAGCATGCTATTTTTGTCAAATGCCACAAATAATTTTTTAAACAATTTCAAACGTTTCAAATAATATAAAAAGATTTAAAACTCATACCTTGTAAGTAATTATCATGATACAAAGAAAACAAGGTATGGTATTGCGCAGGTTGGTCACCACGTCACAGGTGATAAACAGATGATACATAATAAATGTGTATAATGTGTCATAACTTTTCAAATGTCAATCTCGATGATTTTACATAACTTTAGGGATTATGTCCGAATTCCCTATTTTAAGTCTTTTATTATTAGTGGCAATTGAACAATAAGGATATTTTTTTGTATGGCATATGAAGTCACAGGCGATATGCGCAAACTGAACGAAATTGGAGTCGCTATCGATCATACCTTGTTTTCAAGTTTTCTTTGTACCATGAGTAATTATATATCGAGAAACTATGGTTACGGCTAGTTGAATTTGAGACTAATGTCATTTTAATAATATATTTTCATACTTTTATGCTTCGGCGTAAAAGTGCTTTACATTTATGCCCTAGGCGTTAAAATGACTTTTATATTGTCAATCACGTCGCAAAAATTAATACTTTCGTGACATTTGAAAAGAAATAATATTTTGAAAGTAACTGGTATATTTTTCTGCTACAACAAAGTTATTATACAGTGATAAATGATAAGATCATATTGAAATACGGGTACTGGGTAAAAAAAATTGGCTAAATTTTATCAATAATACTCCAGTTCAAAAGTTATTTTCCAAAATAATTAATATTTTTTAATAATTGATTGCAATTAATATTATTTGACTAGTTTAATTTGATTAATAAAACTAGATTAATTTAATTTAAAATAAATTTAATCAGATTTTTTTCGTATATTCAACTACCAGAAAACCAAAATTATATGATAACGCACTTTTAAACGAAGTTGAACGAAGATTATAATGTATCTATCACACTATTTATAAGCACTACTACAATTATGAGAAGAAAAACAAAAAGAAAAAAATACCCAAATACCTTCACCTTCTACTCAACTACAAAATAAATGAATATAATCTCTTACAAGAACACTACAAAAACTACTTCTTGTATTCTACATTAAACAAATTATCAAACTTATTAACTAATCAAACATAAAGAAAAATTAAGCAAATTACCCCTGCACCTACTACTTAACTTCAAAGTAAAATATAAAAACACTACTAAATTACTTCTGGTAGTCTACACTAAATATTATAATCAAACTTAATAAATTAATCTAATTTTACATTACAACTACAAAGAAACAAGAAAATGTTTTAAAACTACAAGAAACAAAACTTCGACACGTGCTACCAGTGTAATAGATCAAACGGACAAAGAATATAAAATACTTTAAAATGTGCATTCAGAAAGAAAAAATATCTGGAAAATTATCTAAACAAACATTTTTTTTTCTTATCAGTGAAAAACATCGACCTCGTCGGCCTTGCGGAATTTGTCGGGTATTTACAATGGTCGAATTGTATAATTACCAGCTTTTCTAGCATATCTAATAGACAAAAAATATCTGGTCGATTAGTAACCAATTGGCACAGTCCGAAAATTATCGATTTTTATTTTCTCTGTTTTTATTGGCCGCTTCTAAATTCAGAGTAACAAAAAATATTTTTCTGTAGTAAAAGACTGTGATATACGCCCCGCCATCTGGTGCTTTACATCCATAAACGTCTTAGGTTGAGCTACTTTAAAAATTCATATACAAGGGTTAAACTAATAAATGATCTCTTGAAAATAATTCTGCGTTTTTCGCTACTACTAATGAACGTCTACAAAACAAACAAGTTATTTTTTGTAAACACCATGAAGGTACTGGTCGCAGCCAGTACCATAATTGTTATTAATTTTTGTACATACTTAGAATATATATTTTCAAGTTATTATTTTAAAATTTTCTTTTGTTTTATTTAACTCCAAGGTATACTGTGTGTACTTTGTGAGTTATAAGTAGCATGTTCATGGTAGTAAATTGCAAACAAAACTTCCGAATTCAAACAACACTTCTCAGATGTATGAAGTCTCTTAACAGCGCTGCCTTCAAGTTTCAGTGCAAGATTTTCAGTTGAATAATTTTGAACACTCGTCTAACTATAATGTACTATAAGAACTTCTAGTTTGAAAGCGATTAAGGATAATGGGTAATTAATACCTATTAATTGCTATTGCTGTTTAGTGATCAATATAAAATAACTTAAGTTTGGAATAGAGCGATTTTTTAAGGAATAGTAGTTTTTGTATTATCTGAGTTAGAATGATTTAGGTAAATAATATTTAAATGCGCATTTATCGTTAATTTTTCACTTTCTGGTATTTTGGTTTAACTGGAAATATGTACCAATTAGCATGTTTTGAATAAAATCGCCTGTATGTTTTAATATTTTTGATTTGATATGTATAAAATATAACCGTTGCCTGGAACTTATTAACTAAGAACACGGTATATCGCTAGTGGTAGAAAAAATAATTTTTAGAGGTTACTAGTTTATTTTTCCAGTTTTGGTTCGCGGTTATTTCCCCTATCCGCCACCTGGGGTCGCGTCCGATGGGAGTTTGGAGTTCTCCACACGGATTTTCTCAAAAACGGACTACGGAAACATGGAATATCTCAAAAACTGCGACTTTGACTGATTTTGATGTTATTACAAATTTTGTTGCAATTAAGTATTATTCCTAATCTCAAATTGAAAACCGCGTTTCGCTAGCTATTGTAATTTTGGAGTTACGATTTTTTTAAATTTTTAACCCCCTCCCGTATCCCCTTACCAACCCCCCACCCCCACCAAAAACTAATGGCCAGATTCTCGGGTGCCACACTATTTTTGTGCCATATTTGGTTAAAATCGGTTTAGCGGTTTTTGAGTTATCGTGTTACAGACGGACAGACAGACAGACAGACCAGACAGACACCATGAAAATTTTTGTATTTAGGTCATTTATGACCCAAATAACTCATTTTGAGTGAAATTAACAAAACTTTTTTTTGTCTATCTTAGCTAGCCTATAGCTCTATCTTATATAGCCTATCATACCTGTTGGTATGTTCGGCTAAAAATAGTTTTATGTGAGTTTTATTAAATTTGGACCTGGACATCGAGAAAATACTGGTTTGTTTTTGAATTGACAACAAAATTGACATATATAGATATACAAAAAAGCAACTAATAGCTAAATTTTTTTAAGGGTTTCTCAAATGAGGAACGCTGCAAAACACACGAGAATGGGACACTAAGAGCTACAAAGATGAGGTTGTCACATCACTGTGCTACTTATTTATGAAACTAAAGATGCTATATATAGATTTTTTCTAGCCCTCTCAGTTCCTGAAATACAGGGCGAAATTTAAAATTTTCCATTTTGAACACCTCTCGTATCTCGGTTATCTTATAACTTATCGAAAAGGTGAAGACTGAATCTCATAGTTTTTCTCATAGATTTTAGTGGCGTAATTAGATTTTTGCTGCTAAGTTGCAGAGCTAGGTTTAACATAGTCAGCCAGTTGAAAATCGGCGGCAATCCGACAAAGGCGGCAATCAAAACAATCGAATAATATATTCGACGTAAAAATGCATTTTTACCTTGTTTTTGAAAATAAGTATAGAATATCTTATATTTTTAGAAAGTTCATGACGACGTTCATGACAAAGCAAATAAAATAAAATAATATATACAGGGTGTCTCACTTAAAAAATGTAAGTTTGAGTCATACTTCGGAAACTACAGCTCTCAGCAAAAAACTAGTTACGCCACTTGTTTCCACGTAAAATACCTA
Source organism: Sitophilus oryzae (assembly GCF_002938485.1). NCBI lineage: Eukaryota > Metazoa > Arthropoda > Insecta > Coleoptera > Curculionidae > Sitophilus > Sitophilus oryzae. Next base: position 1,465,374 of record NW_022147154.1, read on the forward strand.
CGGGACTCAATTTCCACCTTTTCGATAAGTTATAAGATAACCAAGTTACGGAAGAAATGGAAAAAAGCATATATTTCCAAATTCGCACTGTATTTTAGAAACCAAGGGAGTGTAACAAATCCGAGTGTAGCATCTTTAGTTTTATAAAAAAGGAGCATAATGATGTGAACACCCCCGCAACTTTGAATCTCTACTTATAAACGATAAACCCCATAAAACACCCTGTACAGTAGAAAGAAAAAAATTGAAATATCTGTAATCTATCTAGTTGTACTAGTTGTATCTAGAACCTACATTTAGGGTTTACGTTTTATAATCGTAATTTTTTGACAACGGTAAAATTTAAATAGAAAAACTAATTCAAGCTGAAACCCATAGACTACTTACAGTATGTTCCCGGATTGTCTTTACAAGAGGAAAAAAAAAACTTATTTGTTATTGAAATTTTGAAAAATCTGCATTCATTACAAAAATTTAGTTTGTTCTAAAATGGCTAATCTCGTTTATACTTTTCCAAACTTCCATACCGTTTTAGAGAAAATGTAAGTAAACCTGAAAATATATTTGAATTTTTTCTTAGTCCTAAAAATTAAAAGGCGTTGGTAATATCATTCATATTTCATTCTTTGATAGATTGTTATTGATAGAATTTTAATTAACGTCATATTTTTGGCTGTTTTAAAATATTAAAGGAGCACAAAATTTGTTTAGTTCAATGCTTCGGAAAGGGTAATAATAGTTATCCGAAAATGTGATATTTTAACAACAAATAAAAATTAATAAGAACCATCTATCAAAGAATGAAATCGAAATGATATTACCATAGAACCGCCTCTTGATTTTTAGGACTTCAACCAATCGGTGAATTCAACCATATTTTCATGTTTTTTTTTAATTTTCCTTAAAGGTCTTTCTGTTTCCTAAAACGGTATAAAAATTTGGAAAAGTATAAACGGGATTAACCATTTTAGAACAAGCAAAAAATTTTATGAATAATCCGGGGATATAGTGTATACTAAACCCAAAGTAGGAAAATATTTTTCCTTCATATTTTACGTCCATCTCCATATTACTCTGTTGGAGAAATGGTTACTATAAACTTTTATTATGTTATATTTTTTGCAGTGGTCCATAAATGTTCATTTTATTTTAACGTTTCAATGGATTTTAGCTTCAAAGTATTTACAAAAAGACTGTGTTCTTTTACTGAAATGCCTAAGTATTCTTTTCATATCAACGGCCATTTAGGGTATCTAGGGCGGCATTATGTTGAAACAGACGTAACAGAGGAGCAGGTGTGCCGGGGTTGTAATACGGATGTTGATTTTTTCTGGGTGTTTTTTTGAAAGGTATTTAGTTACCTGTTGAGGTTGGTTATGGTTAGAGAATAACCCGTATGCGCGTTAAGGATCGGCGGTTATTAGGAAACATTTTGTTTTTTATTCTCTAATTCCTATTAAGCCGTAAAGTCTATTAAATTCAACAGAACAGTTTTTTCTTGTCCATTATTATTCCTACCTATTAATTAGTTGTAGGTAGTTTATAAAATGTGATTTTGAACTAATCAGTTAAAAATGTAGCAGCTGAAACAAAAACCGATATAAATAAATAAACGTTCTTTAACCCAGTGTGAGTTCATAATAAATAAAAATCCTTTAGTGAGGGGAAGGAGACACGAACCTCACAATCTTTTTAAATTATTTATTTTAAAATATAATTTTTGTTAATGGGATGTTTCGGAATTAACTATATCAAAATTGTTGAATAGGTGCTTAAAGAGAAACTAACTAAAATAAACTGACTTTGTAGATATTTATTTAATAGTGTCATTTTAATAAAAATGTCCTAGTTCAAAAATTCATATTACATAATTTTCAGCAGCACTTAATTTGAATACAAATTAACATTATAAACAATGATTATAACTCAGATGAAAGTAAAGTCTAAAAAACTTGAAAATAATGCAACTAGAAGAAAAAGAAATACTGCTATCAAAGGAAGTCAAATAACTATGTAGACATATGTAGAAGATTGACGAGAAATGTTAAGGCTACATCCCTAACATGTTGCGCTGGAAGTATGCCATGATAGCAAGACCCATGATTACTTATGGAGCAGTTGTTTTGGGGTACATAAAATAAAGAGCAACGTAGAGCAAGGCAAAACCTGTGCAAAACACAGAAACTGGTATGCATCATACACAATGAGGGTTATTTCAGATCTAATACCACTGCAAATTATCATCGGTAGATAAGCCAATGCGACAATGATTAGAATGGCCATTGACGGAAACAGTACTGGGATAATAGTCCAACACTCAGTGGATGACACACCAAGAATATACAGGGTGGTCCGAACTGTATTCCGGAAACTTCGGCAACATATTCTGCAGATAAAAATAAGTAAAAAAGTTCGTATAAATGTATGTCCGAAAATGCTTAGTTTTAGATACTTAGTTTTTAGATACAAGGTGTAGAAGTTTTTATTTCGATTTTTTCCGAGTAATTTCTGAGTAACGCCCAGACACTTAATTTTCAGCCAAATATTGACGTTACTTCAGAAATTATTTGGAAAAAATCGAAATGAAAATGAAATTCTACACCTTGTGTCTTGGAAACTAAGCATTTTAGGACATATATTTATACAAGCTTTTTACTTATTTTTATCTGCAGTAGATGCTGCCGAAGTTTACTGAATACAGTTCGGACCACCCTGTATAACTTTGAAAAACAGACCATGCCAAAACGTGGTATAGTGAGGCTTTCAAAACCAAAGCTGGAAGGTATAGAAATATTTGGGTTTAAAACTAAATACTCCGATCCAATGGGCATCTATCTCAGTATCCGTCGGGCAGAAATTTACGCCACGACATCTTTCGGTAACCTGTAAAAACCGAAGAAACGTCATTGCCGGAAACAGTCCTGGTAGAATTGGCATCTCAGGAGTATGGAAAAAAGAAAAAAGGAAAATTCCACTCCTTCATCTCCCAGTGGATGACGTACCAAGAATGTATAACTTTGAGAAACACTCCACTATAGTATTGAGCAATAAAAAGGAGTGGAAGAGAGAAGCGTTTGTTCAGCAGGTAAAAGACCATACCATAACGGGCTATACTGATGTTTCCAAAACCAAAGCAGGAACAGGGATAGAACTATTTGGACCGAAAACTAAATACTCCCAACCAATAGGCACCTAGGAAAGATGCGTACAACTTATCTTAGATAAGATCTATCAGAAACAAGAAATAGCCATGGTATGGGATAGTCAAACAGCCTTAAAAGCGATCAATTCAGTAACTATCAATTATTCGAGAAAGAATACCTAAAGAAGCTGAACAAATTAGACACTGGAATTGAAGTGCTCCTACTCCGGGTATCTGTATTTCTTATTATTTTAAAAATTTCATTTAATTACTTTTTGATCAAGTTTTGACGTTTGTGATTTTAAGAAAAGAATTTGGTTCATAGACTGTTTTATATAATATATTTAATTTAAGCAACTCGTTTTTCAAACATTACGCCATTTGATATTATTTACTTTTTATACATTAGGTTGTTCGTAAACGTCCTTCCATTATTCAGTGATGACCAATGAAGCCTATTCATAGTTCATAATAACTACATTTAAAACGTATTACCTTCAAACAAACAATTATTGGTTAAAAAATAAAATTACGTCAAAATAAACAAACCTATAAGTAACAGAAGTATTATAGATTTCCTTCCAATTTTTTTTTCAATGCAGAACAATGAGCTCTCTACAATCCAACTGCTACTCTATTGGACCTTCTTCATACCAAACCGCCTGGTATTTATCGCTCTCTTTCATTGGCTTCCGCTTCCTTCCGTTACAGGCCCTTCGTTCGCTCAAGCAGGTATTCAGACATCGGTTTAGCGGACGTTGCCAGATTTTCTAGATCAAACAGAGAATAAATTTGATTTTTTATCAGTTTTAAAAAATAGGAATGCTTATTTTTTTCTATATCAAAAAGGTCTTGATTTTTAGTTTCAGGACTACTATAACTCTTTATTTATAACTTTACTTATTTTGGCAATCGAAATATATTTTTTGTATATATCCTAATAAATATTTAAACATAAACTGGAATTCAAAATAAATTAATATAAGAGAAATATTTTTTTTCAACTTTTTATATATTTTTGGTCATTACATCCTCTAATTACAAGAGTTTGGGAATCTAAGGTTATTCCAGATGAGTGGAAACAGTATCTTTTTATCAAACTCCCGAAAACTCGATCAAACAGTGACTGTGCTCGAAATAACAATGTAGAAAATAAAATTAAAAAAATCTTTTTTGTTTGTGTTTAAAAGAAAAGTAATGTCGTTGGATATGTATTTTAATATTTTATAAAGGAAACGTCCTTGTATTCCAATGTCATACGATGCTAGTTGTTAAGGCCTTTTTGTGCAGTGGATGTTCTTTTGCTAATTGAGTCAGTCAAACTGTCCTGATGATGGGAATAAAATTCTCGAAAGCTTGACAAATTTGAAAAAAATAGTTTTATTAGCCTATGTGGTGATTATTGACTGCATCCTCACTTAAATTTTGAGTTTTTTCTTAACTTAGTCAGTCACGACTAATCTGCTATTTTACCCTCTATTATATATTCAGGACAACACCGGTATCAGGTCTAAGGAGAGACCAAGTTAAAGAGATGGAGAAAATGGAGACAGATCCACCAGCCTCCACCTCACGGGTACCTCAGCCGGAGACAAGCTCCTCGACTGTGTGGAGCACGGAGGGCTAAACCTCATTCGTGGAATGGTGTATACCCTACTAGGAATTAGATGCTCATTCCTCCTAGGACGAACCTCTGTTGTCAGAGGAGGATGGGAAATAACCTGTCAGATACTCTGTCAAATACACTACAACAGGAAGAAGCCCATGTATGAGAAAGTGGGACACAATAGATCTTTCGGGTCGCGGTGGTTACCCCCCCCCCCCTCTTACTCATTCTACATTTTACATAGTTCATTTAAGGCGTTACGTTTAGGTGTGTATTACATAGAGCCTACCCTAAGAGAGAACCAAGCTGGCTTCCGATCGAACCACTCGTGCATTAATCACTTTAATACATTGCATCACATTAATACAGTGATCACATTAACAGAATTCGCTTTATCATAGAGCAGTCGATAGAATGTATGTCACCTTTATTCTGTAGCCTCGTAAAATATTTTGACAGTATTCCTTATACGATGGCGTGGAAAACTCTAAAAGAAAAAGGTCTTCTTCCAGAAATGCTTATCAACATCCTCAAAGAACCCTACAGACGCACAGAATGCCTGGTTCTGCACAAAGGTAGAACCAGCGACAATTTTAACTTGGAAATATGAGTAAAACAGGGTTGCACATTATCACTGCTTCTATTTACCATCGTACTCGATAATGTTCTAACTAAAGCCACAAAAAACGATAGGGGAATACAATTGACTCTGACATCGCATCTAACAGATCTTAATTATGCTCATGATATCTGCTTCACAGCACAATTTTTCAAAGACATGGAAGTGTTGCTCATGCGCCTAAAAACAGAAACAGACAAAGTAGGTCTAACATCAAACCAGTACTACTATATGATTGTGACATAGGGAGTAAAAAATATCTACTAACCGCCAACAGGTTTATCAATCTGTTCGAGGAAAATAATAAGAATCTTTTGACAGGGCACAATATGCAACACCGACTTGGTTCATTTTACAATCAACAAGAAGTAGGTTTTGAGATTCGCAAACGAAAATGGAGATGGATAGGTCATACATTGCGGAAACCTAATGATAACATAGCCAAAGCAGCATTAGAATGGAACCCCCAAAGCAAAAGAACACAAACCCTTCTTCTTCTTCTTCTTCTTTTAGAAGGCGTATCGCCTGTTTAGTTCCGGTTTCCTCCTCGTCTAAGCAACTCTTGCGAGGTTGACTGCCAACTGTCTTGCCAACGTTTAGGTGATCATCCAGAATTCCCATGTCGAAAATGGAGATGGATAGGTCACAGTCCATACAGCACATCAAATCACATTTACGATGTGTTTACATTATTAGATGTAGACACAGGGTGACACAATTCCCCCGATGTAAATATGCTACGTTTACACATTGTAGTTCAACACGTATGCACAAAGGTTAAACGTCCGCCTCACAATGTAGCCACAGTATAGCATTTACGTATACACAAAGTAAGGGATACACAGTGTGCCGTAGAATACACAGTGCTTGTGTATTACGTCTAAACTCTTTTTACACATTGCAGTTGTGACTACCGCGTGTATACGTATGTGCTTCGTATATACATCTTGTGGTAGATAAAACCACTTCTTATGAACGAATTTAGGAAATAATACAAGTTTTGATGCCTAACTTTTCGTTCTTTTAAAGAAATATTTATTCAAAGATACAAATTATATCTTTTTAGAACGAAAATTAGGAAGGCAAAACTTTGTACTTTCCAAAAGTATATATCTCGATCGTAAGTTCAAGAGAAGTAGCCTTAAAATTCGTTCCATTTTTGTTTTGTATTAAACGTACCATTTTTCTTCCATAAGATGGATTAAGTGGCACAACTATGATACGAAGTATCACACATACATATGACTTATACATTGTATGTCTCATATACCGACGTCAGATTTCATCATTTTAATAATTATTTGTTACGTTACAAAAAACTCTTTAGAATCTTGAGTGCATACGGTATACAACTAGTAAACACTGTATCACACAATTCTATCAATATAAACCTGCGTGTATCTCATATGTATATGTCAGAACTATATGAACACTTAGGTTCACTTTAACATATTTTGTTTCTCATGTGTTTCCCTTGTAGAAACGTAATTTCATTTGGACGTGCTGTATGGGACATTGCGGAAACCTAATGATAACATAGCCAAAGCGGCATTAGAATGGAACCCCCAAAGCAAAAGAACACAAACCCGACCAGTGTAAACGTGGAGACGTTCCACATTAGATCAGCTCCAACAAATAGGGTCAACATGGAAAGAAGCAAAAACAATTGCCAAAAATAGGACCTCTTGGAGAGTTTTTAATGAAGTCCATTGTTCCACATAGGAGATATAAGATCTTATATATTAAATACATTTTTGGTCTAAGTTTATATAATGTGTTTGTAAGATTAAATTTTTAAAAATAGCGTCCATTAATCCCAAAGAGACCTGGTTTATAAATGCAATTGTAATAATAATATGTAATAATATAATTTGTAAGATTTAAAATTGATCAAATAATTAACATATTAACGCTGAATATTATAAAAATATATCGTCACAATTTACACTAAAAAATATAACGTGCTCTTGAATATCACCTAAAGTCACTTAATTCTATACTAATGTTTAGATTACATATCTACATTTCAACAGTGTCCAAAATATTCATGTATCAGTAGAGTTACAAACTTAAAAAAAATCATTTTTTATTGATTTTTAATAGGTGTTTTGGATTGGAAATTGATGGATTTAATGTACTTTTAAAATTCAATTATTTGGTAATTGACATTCTGCCTGATATATTTATTATGCTAAGATACAATGCTCATACAGTAGAAAATTAGGAGTAATGCCTTTTTCATTTAAATTCTGTTATTCTGTTATAATAATAATAGTATTTTATAAACAAATAAGCTTCATTGGGAAATCCAATGTGTCCAAATTAGTGGTTTCAATTAGCGTAGAAGTTTGTTTCTCTAATATCAATGTAAGCATTCACAACGTCAAAATTAGTGGTAGTAATATTCAATTAGCGGATAAACTTAACAAACTTTTAACTTTTCCACTAATTGTACTTCAAAAGTTGCGAGGAATGCCATTCTGGCCTTTAATTATCATCCGTCAAGACAAATTGTGGTTAGGTTAGAAATCAAAAGTTTATTGTTTTATAAGCTAAATATTCGGTTGTTTCTATGGATACAACTGACTGCCTCAAGCTGTTGCTAGGATATTCTAATAACTTTAATTGTGTTTTTTAGATATTGTGAATGATCGTAAGCTAAAGTTTCATTCAGAACCTCGCAATTAGTGGAATAAATTAATGGTTTCAATTAGCGTAGAAGTTTATTCTTTTAATTTTAATGTAAGCATTCCAAACGTCAAAATTAATGTCTACCATTAATTTTGTTTTTAATTAGTAGAAAAAGTTATGAAACTTTTAACTTTTCCATTAATTATACTTCAAAATTTGCGAGAAATGTCATTTTGGCCTTGATTATCTTCCGTCAAGAGAAATCAAAAGTTAGTCGTTTTATAAGCTAAATATTAGGCTTTCTCTATGAATACAACTGACTAACGCAAGCTCTTGCTAGAATATTCTATTAATTTTAATTGTGTTTTTGAGATATTGTGAATGATCGTAAACTAAAAAGTGTAATTGAAACAACTAATTGCTAGGCTCTGAATGAAGCTGACTATAATTCACTGCAGGCCATTCTATTTTTTATATTAAATTCATCGTTATTCTATTCTTACCAGCTTCCATATGGAGTTATGCATGTGTAAAGTTCAGTAGAAAAATGAGAGCATATCAGTTCGTATTATTGATATTTGTTTTATTTCCAGTGTAGAGAATTTCTTAGTAAATCGTTGCCTTTGTACCGAGAAAATATTGGATTTTTTATATGAATCATCTGGTATTTTATATTTATCGAATCAGTATCCTTCAACATTACACATCCGCGTAGATATGTTAAAAATAAATATAAATAATTTTGTAAACATAATTTATAAAATTAAGTGTGCGTACTTAGATACAAATGGTGTTGTTTTTATCATGAATTATTTAAATTTATGATCTGAATCTTAAGAAACAGTTTTACAACTAAAAATTATAAGTTATTTTCAATTACATTAAGTCCATTAATAGCATAAATTCATGCGTGGATATTAATATTCTATTTCCATATTAAAAAAATATTTTAAATGAGGAATTTGCGTTACAGTTGTATATTTTTCGTATATTATTATTTCTATAGAGCATATAACAGGTTAATTATAGTACAAGTTGGGTATACTTTTATAAAATAGGGTTGATGAATGAAAAATGCAATATGGAGATATTAAATATTGTCTACCAACAATCAGTTTATCAATTAAAATATTATTTAAAAGGAATTCCTCGCTTGATTTTTTAAACTAAATAACTTAATATTACATGTGTGTAAGAATTTTTGTCTAAAAAATCTTCCAAATTTTAATGAAAATAAAATCTATTATGCACAAGTTGGAGGTGGTCAACGAGAGAAGATGATTAAAATTAAGAAATTAAGGAAAACAAAATTAATGTTAACGATCCACTAAAACTACAGAAACAGAAAGTTGCGAAGTTGTAGATCAATAAATGTGGTAGATTTGCCTCCTTATGTTAGACAGGTTGAGTTTCCTACGACGTTCTCTATGGGTATCTCGAAAACTACTGCAGATAGAGAGTCAGTTAAATGGGGAGAGAATTGCAGTTTTTTGAAGTCATAAACACGCGCCTTTCAGATTTTTGAAAAAGTTCATGGGTTACGACATATTTCGAAAAAAAACAAATTTCGGCTATTTCAAAAATTGTCCCTAATTCCATTATAATCTATTTTAGACGAAAAGTTTTCAGATAAAAGTTGTAGGTAATCACATCCTTAATGAAATCGTGTTTTCCGTTTTTTTTAAAGCCTGCCATTTTTGACATGACACAAACATATGTATTTTATAAATGGAAACCATAGTTGGCCATGACTTCATAAAAAGCGTAATTTTTTTCGCTTTTCAGCTATAATATGTTTTTTTCGAAAAATTATAGCCGATTCTTATCATTTTTAAACAATTTCACTTAGTTAGCCATGGGAACAAGTTCAATCGTCTTTCCTTTCAGTGATGTGAAACTGTCACATCTAAACTTTGTAAATTAAAATAAACAAAAATTGTAAATATGAACTTTTCAAATGAGGAAAAGCGTGTAGGATTATTGGTTCAACTTTTCTTGGCCAAATATTTATGAGGATACGTTGAACGTTAAATTTAGATACTCGCGCATCAATAGAGTGGTTCGAACATGACATTCATTATGACACTCCCCCTCATAATGAAAGAAATGTTAAATATTATTTATATAATAATTATGCAAATTCAGAGATAGGAAGAGGTGGACCAGTTGCATGGGCCTCCTCGATCACCTGACCTATCTATTTTAGATCTTATTATGCGGTATGGTTAACAACAAGGTTTACAAAAGAACTTATGAATTAAAGAGGCACTCGAAGAGGCGAGGCGGTACGGTAGATGTTTATTAAAGTCAATCGGCCATTCTGTGGGGAAACCTTAATTAAGTAATTCAGTTTTAAAAAGATGCATTTTATGTACTCAAAACAATGGTAAATTTTTTTGAACATTTGCTAAAATAACTTAAAGTGTATGTAGTGATATTATTTTTTATAAAGTTTTAGTTTGTGTAATTTTTTGTCTTTATAAATTGTAAAATTTACAATTTATAAAAAACCGTTTGATAAAATATTCTGTCTTTTTATAAGTTATAAACCATAACAGAATAAGAATACCATACCAACTAAGTGAAATTAGTCAAGAAAGATAAGAATTGGCTATAACTCAGTAATTTTTCGCAAAGAAAACATACTATAGCTTATATCGCTGAAAAGTTTAAAAAATGGCGCTTTTTATGAAGTCATGGCCAACTGTGGTTTCCATTTAAAAAAAAAAACATATGTTTGTGTCAAAAATGATAGGCTTTAGAAAAAATCGGAGAGCACGAATTATTAGGGATGTAATTATCTACAACTTTTATGTGAAAATTTTTAGTCTAAAATAGATTATAATGGAATTATGGACAATTTTTAAAATAGTCGAAATTTGCTTTTTTTGGCATATCTAGTACCCCATAAACTTTTTCAAAAATCTGAAAGGCGCATATTTATGACCCCACAAAACTGTAATTCTTTCCCCATTTAACCGACTCTCTATCTCAAATAATTTCCGAGATACCCATAGAGAACATCGTAGGAATTTCACCCTGTAGATGAAATGGCGTTTGCAGGTTTAGGACCAGGAAATAAACAATCTTTTATTTAAAAAATTGATTAACTTAATTAATTTTGACAAATTGGAGAAATCTTCGAGCCCCATCACGATATTTTGACGACGTTTCGTGCACTATGAAACCCCATCAATGAATCAAATGTGTTTAAATCGATCAAATTGCAGTAAGATACATACATAAGTTTGTTTGAAGGTGGCTTTGTATCCAAACTTTGCAATACTGATCGGAATATTGAAGTATACAAATTCTTTACCCCAAGTGTGCTTTCAAGTCGTTATCTTTATCAAAATTAAACTAGATTAGATTCTTCGAGGCTATCAACCTAATCCACTGCGACCTTTATCAAACAAATATTGTCACATTGTCCATATTTTCATCTTCCTGAAAAACTTTTCGTTGAATCCGGCAACGCAGCTCATCCGTCGACCGTTTAACACCCCGGTCGTACGTGTGAGAACATCGGCTTTGTGCCGTTTTCACTCGATCCGTGGGAATGGATGTGAGTGACTTTGTTGCCCAGCGCGGAGTAGCGTTCTTCGTTGAAAGGAGGGCGCAGGAGGGTGACCGCGCTGTGTGTTGGTGGGATAATTGTTTTTTCTACGGCCTATCCATCGACACATGCCACCGAGCCGACGACGGTCTTGAGGACGAGACGACCGGAAATACACTCGTCCTCGTCATTATCAACGGCTTATTAACGAATTATTCGAGTTTAATAGGTTTACACTTCACCTGTTATATAAATAGCCGATAGGTTTCAATCGTATGCACCGGGTCTGACATAAGTTTGTTTGAAGGTTTTGGACACAGTTTAGAGAATATATACATTTTTGGGCTTGTGAAGTTGGTTTACAATGCAACAAATTTGATTAATTAAATACATAAAACTTTGAAAATTTTTCGGCAAATTATTATATGATTAACTACTAAAGACCTTATATGTATAAGGATGTAATGAAGCATATAAGGACATGACATAATTGAAGATAAAAAGTTTGGTACCTAACAATTCGATTTGAACATGTACAGAAATTGGTTGTAAGCATTTGGTGTGTAAAATAAATTTGAAATATGAAAAAAACAGCGACTTTTATTTTCAGTGCTTACTTATATTTCGTAACAGGATTCATGAATTCATATTTCACTGATTTGCAAAAATCAATAACAATATATTTTTTAAATTTGAATCTTTTTCTTCATTTTTTATGAAATTTCGAATAGGAAAACAGTGCAAAAAAATTCACAAATATAGAAGAAATTAAAATATGTTAAACTGATTATAGAGAAAAGAAATGTTGAAACATTAATTTTGCTGCTTTTATTACTTTGCAAAAGCCAGTTAAATTAGTCACAAGTGAGCTTAATAAAATTATAGACAAAAATTGAAATGCTTTTGTATGTTTGTATGTAGAAGCATTACTATAGTACTATTTTGAGATATATTCCAGATTTTAAGTCTCATTCTAACGAATCCGACCAACAACAACTGCTTAAAAGCAGCGCACCTACAACAAACTTTGAATAAATAATTCAAATGGAACATCTTATAAGTTATATTATTGTAACGGCGCTGTTATTTATGTTAAAATAATGGTATCAATGTCAATCAAAAACATTAAAAGGAAGTCTAATTAAATCAAATTTTATGGTTTTGACATTCATAAGGAGCATTTTACGCAAAACAATAACTTAAAATACTATAATCAGTGCAAATTTATAAAATTCTAGTGTATCTTATATTGATGAGACCATAATATCCCTGAAAACATAAAAAAATAACATCAACAGGCAATAGTACGAAATTTCGTATTGAAAGAAAACAAACTGTTTTAGCCAAAACAAATTTTGATTCAAAACTATTTTCATGTGATGCCTCAATGAAAATTAAATGGCTAACGTACGAGAGGTTTAAGAAAGGTTTAGGCTCATTTAGTCCCAGCCAGGCTGCTCAACGTCAAGGGACTGTCCCACTATGTTAAAACATGTTTAGTCGCGACCTGTTCTGTATCTACAGTAAGGTTGCCAACTTTCAAAATAAAAAATAATAGAGGACCGAAGGTAAAAAACAGGACAGGTGAGAAAAATTTTAAACCCCATTTCAAATGTCAAGAATTTACCCAAAATTTATGTAAACCTTATATGGATAATGTTTTTTACTTTCTTAACGCATCCAGTTAGACGCTATTTTTTTTAGATTTTTAGTTGTGTGTAAACGAACTGTCCTCTGAAATAGAGGACGGTTGGCAACCCCAATCTACAGTGGTGCATCCTGCAGGCAGAAATCTACGCTATCGAAAGATACGTACAACTTATTGTAGATAGGAAATATCGGAAATAGCCATCTGATCAAGTCAAGCAGCGTTAAAAGCAATCAACTCAGTATTAATCAATTCGAAGTTGGTTAAAGAATGCCTAGAAAAACTGAACAAATTAGTAAAAATAACAAAGTTTTACTACTTTGAGTGCCTACCAAGGGATAAAAGGTAATTAGTAAGAAAATTTAGAGATTTAGAAATTAGAGAAAGTAAATGTTGTGCGTGTAAAAGAAAAGGAGCGAACACTCCACAAACTGGACCAGAACCGTTCTGCTTCCCAAGTGAGAACCATCTGAAAACGGCACTCAATAACTTGAAAGAATACATCCGTAACCTGTAATGGAAACCAGCAACGGTCTGTGATACTCTAAGAAATTTATCAGTACTAATGACCCAGAAAAATCAAAGATTTTCCTTATTTTAAGTAAGGACAATTTTCGAATTTTCACGGGGTTTTTAACAGGACACTATCTCTTCACTAAACACCTCAGTAGATTGAATCTGAGAAACGACGGCGTATGCAGATTCTATGGGGAAAATGGAGAAACACCAGAACACCTTATCACTGAGTGCGCCGAGACGACAACCAGTCGTGCTATAAACTTTGGTACGACTGATATCGGAGATGGAGAATTAACCTTTGTAAGATCGCCTCAGATACTGGGATTGTATGACGAGTTATAACTAACTCAAAAAGATGACAAAATAGATCTGTAAGTTCGCGGTGATTAACTCCCCTCCCAACCATTCTACGTTGTACATGACAGGTCAGCAATGTAAGTAAAAAACGTTTTGATTTGTATTACTGGTTTGCCTTCAGTTTTGAAGTTTTACTTTTCGAGTTTTATATGTATAAAACTTCAAAATTGAAGACAATGTTAGTCTAGGAGAATATTTTATAATACTTTCAAACAAAACTGTTACCTATTATTTTCAGCTTATTTACTGATGTGAAAGTTCCATAGCTTCGAACTCGTCAGCCGACGCAATCAATGGCTGCCGACGGCGCTTGGTGACGCCAGCGCTGCCGTCGCGGCGCCGAAGACGCCGACGCTTCGTTATACCTGTTACCGCCAAGCGGTCCTATGGAAAATTGGCGCGCAGAACGAAAAAATCTTGCGGAAAATTGAGAACTGTCGGCGGGGTGGGGGCGTGGAGGGGTAGCGCGCAGGGAAGGGGGAGACACGAGTTGGTTGAGGGGGTTGGTGTGGGTGGTGGAGGGTTTGGAAAGAAAAATGACGGTGTAGCTTTTATAGGTGGAGAAACGGAGATGGTGTTTTTTTTTGTTTTTCAATAAAGAAAGATTGCGTTGATGGGACAAAGGAGTTTCTATTTTTAGGAAAACTACGTCAAAATCTTCTAATTGAATGAATATTTTTAGAAAATTAAAAGGTTTATCAAGTAAATATTGTACTTTTATTCACAAAAGTCCAATTTCGAAAATAATTTATTAATGCAAAGACGGAAGATGGTCGGAATATTAAAACGACTATTACAAGACCTGGGTACATAAGGATTACGCATCCCGAGTAAACATCTAAACTAAATATTTTGTTTCCTTAGCAAGTACAAGTCTCTTTCCTTCGAGTTTTGGTAACTTGAACTTGGGTAACTTATATTTTCTTGTAAACAGAATGAGTTCGGTTTTGTCTGGGTTGATGCCTAAACCATTCCTTTTTGCCCATTCTATCCTAATTTCGTTCTCTATCCTTTGTCCTTTATCCTAATTCCCTTCATTGTCAGAGAGGTCAGGATCGGGTTCATTACAATCAGCCACACTAGAGATGATAATACCCCACCTGTGACTTGCCTCTTGTTGCGCGCTTTTTGGCTGAACCGTTTCCCATCTCCGATGTAATAGTCCTGTTCTCTAGCATTTATAACGTCCAGTTGATGGTTAACTGCTACCTTTAGTTGCTCCATGGCTTTTTTGATCGCCTCTGTCTTTACATTATTGAAAGCACCATGTCTAAGAAAGACACTATAATGTGTATCCCTTATCCCTTAAAGATTTTTCAATTGTACCTACGACCGAATGCAGAGCACTTTCGACTTTCTTAGTTAGGTTAGTAAGATATTGATGCTCCTAGGAGCTTTCTGCAGCCTGATTGGTGTTATTTTGTCCACTCCTGCCGACTTGTATGAGCTAAATTAACGAATTGTTCATACAGAATCATATTAAATGAAGTGATAATTGTAATATAATTCATCCAGAAAAGTAAATCTTTCTTTTAGAATTTTTACAGGTTAGCAGGCCTGCCGGTTAGTGCTTAGAATACCTATAATGATTGAAGTATATTAAATAGATACCCTTCTAGTGATAAAACAACTATAATGATAAAACCCTTCTTCAAAACGTATGTCTTGAAGAAAACCAAATTTTGTGGGCCTAGGCAAAAATGGTCCCAAACCTTTTTTGAAATAAAAAATGTCTATACCTCTGTGGCAGATTCGTCTCTTCAAAAAAGTCAAATGGGTATTTTGCCACTTGCACTGTAAGAAAATTTATAAAAAACCCTACAATTTGTTTTTTAGTGAATGTTCATGTTCAGAATTCACAGAAAATGGGTAGATTTGGACATTACAACAAACGTCTTAGATTTTTATTGAAAAAAACGAATGTTCTGATGGAAATTCATGTGCCTCTTTAACTATTAATCAAGTCCATCATTATTTTCGTTATAAAATCAAACGAGTAAGTACATCAGGCATGTACAATTTTGGCTTTATTTAACCTTTTTAAATAAATCTTAAGAAGAAGAATTAGACTAGGAAAATACCTTTATTCCAAAATACATCTTGAATATATATGTGATATATTATCCTAATCTGATATATTATGTTTTATTCCGTTTTACTTCTGTTCCTATTAGCTAAATGTGACGACGAATCTGTCAAAATTAGACTAGGAAGAAGAAGAAATTACTTAGGAAATTTTTCTATAAGTTTATAAACTGTTTTAAATAGGCTATAATGGCTATTATTAAAGTCATGTAAGACTGTTGAATATTATTCTAAATTTGGGTAAAATTTTGCGAGTTCGATTTGAGGTTTGCTTGTCAAAGCCCCAGCCTATTTCCAAGGCCCCACTAAGCTAAGAGCTCGATGTATTGCACCGATTAGCCTTCAGATAGCTAAGTCAATGGGACATCATGAAATATTACCATACACCCTATAATTATATACATACAATATTATCATTGATCGGAATATTATTTATTATTTACATATATTAGATTATTATATATTATAATAATCTAATCATAACAAATCTCGCAAATACTAAACTGTGTTTAGCGTAAAATAAAACGTTTAAATGAAATACAAACATCCTTATTTGGTATTAACAAACTGCCTTTTTTATTGGTACGGCGGCACACCCCAGAGGCGTAACATAATCTAATTTATTTATTAGTTCCCTGTTGTTTAATAATATTTGTCACAAAAACTGGAAAACTTATAGAAGCCACATCAGTATGGTTTACAGATAGATCAAGAATGGAAGGAAATGTAAGCATGCGGGCAAAATTGTTTTGGTTTGTTCAAAGAGCTATAAAGTAAGCCAGACCGAGTCTATACTATTAACAATACTGTGTAAGAATGCCAACTCAGAATCTTCTACGGACGCTACGTAAATAATCCAATAGCCTAACTAATAATGTGTCCAAGACTTTTACCTCAAAGCTAACATGATCGAGTGTGTAAATAATTTCTAAAGCCTGAATTCTTAAAATTAGCCAATAACAAAATAGTGTCTCGGAATTGAGTGGCAGGTCATATGAATATCGGAGCTGCAACAAGCCGTTTTTAAAAAGACTTAAATCTTAAGTCTTAAGTAATTTCTAAAAGCACAATGATTAAAATCTTTGACTTCTTTTTCTTTGACTTAAATCATTTCTAAATGTCTTAAGTCATTTGTAAAAGCAAAATGAATTCAATATTAAGTCACAGCTTACAGAATAACAGAGATTTGACACTCGCCAATTTTTCCCACGCTCGAATTTAAAACGCCCCACTCCGACGATGCGCTAACTGAATTAAGCGACCGACAGTCAGCCTCATTCAGTCGATGCATAGCCTCCACCGGTGGCGCGTAGGGCCGTATTACGGAAGATTTTAATTCGATTTTTTTTCTTATATTTAACCATAGGTATTTGTGCTTTTATTTCAATTTTATTTATATTGATGGAATGGGAAAAGGTTTTCCGGGATGTGCGGGCTGGTTGCACAAATAATTATGGAAATAATTCAAAATATAGTCTGTTTAATTTTCAATTCAATTCAAAATTATTAATGTTCAATTCAAAAGTATATTCACACTTTAGAGCTTTTCAAAACGATGAAGACTACTTAGTTGGAGGCTTGCTAATGCCAAGTGACCATTTTTTTATTTAGTTTCCTCATTGGAGGCTAGTTTTATAAGCTTTTATTTAACTTGCTTTGTATGTAACTATCTATGTATGTATGTATGTTTGTTCGGGGCAAATCTTGTAAGCTAAATTAAAACCACTTCCTTTTATTGTAGGAGATTGAAATTTGGCATGTAGGTTCAGTCCCGATGACAATACATTTTTTTGCAAGGCATGACCCGAATTTTTGACAGCTGTCAAAATGGCGGCATTTTTGAGGTTTTTGATTTTTTAAAATTCTATTTATGAATGGATCGGGCTGAAATATATATATATACAAGTTGTTAACTCGACAGTTACTTATAGGGAAACAGAATGGCAACACTGCCTATTGAGAAACCTCGCGTCGTCTATCGACGAGCGGGCCGAGGTTATTTCAACCATAAAACTCTTGCCGCGAGTAATGAACAATTTAACAACCTGTATAGGTATATTGTGGGTATATACATATGAAAAAAAATATATGGGCGGCCATCTTGAAAAAATGACAGTTTAATGACATGTCAAAATTTCAAAGTCAACCGATTTTCATAAAAATTGATATATAGGATGGCCATGGGCTAAAATGAAAGAAAAAAAATTTGAGCTGTCAAATTTGACAGCTGTCAAAAAAATTTCAAAGTTGTCCGATTTTGATAAAAATTGATATATAGGACGGCCATGGGCGAAAATGAAAAAAAAATGTTGAGCTGTCAAATTTGACAGTTGTCAAAAAAATTTCAAAGTTGTCCGATTTTGATAAAAATCGATGATGGCCGTGGGCTAAAATGAAAGAAAAAAATTTTGAGCTGTCAAATGTGACAGCTGTCAAATAATTTCAAATTTGTCCGATTTTGATAAAAATCGATATATTGGATGCCCCCTACCCCATAGTCGGTTTTCATTTTATTTGTCTCACATTTGAACTGTCAAATTTGACAGCTGTCGTTTTTTTTAAGTTCTCCTTTTTTAATGAAAATCGATATACATATTATTAGGATACCCATAGAAAGTTATTTAAGAAAAAAAAATTGAGTTTAAGTGTGTGGCACTGAGAAACAAGCATAACTAAAAAGTAGATGATAAATTTTATAAAAAAACCTTTTTTAAAAACAAGCTTTTATTTAAATACACTAAAAAGAATAAAATAAACTCTTTTTCTTTAAAACTTTTATTATAAACTTAGAACGTCATTACACAATTTTAATATTAGATATATAAAAGCTTGTCGCGAGATTTCTCTACATCGATAAACAAGTAAATTAACTAAAACCTGTGTCTACCCTGTCTCATTCTCAAAGTTTCTGTTATGATAGACCACTAGACCAGGAATTACAAGATAAAGTTGTCGTACCAGATTTTTATGAGTGCAAATGTACACTCAAATCTCGCGACAAGCTTTTATATAATATTAAAATTGTGTAATGACGTTATAAGTTCATAATAAAAGTTCTAAAGAAAAAGTTTATTTTATTCTTTTTAGTGTATTTAAATAAAAACTTGTTTTTAAAAAAGTTTTTTTATAAAATTTTTCAGAACAATTTTGAAGAACTTTTCTTAAATGAAAATATATTATGTAAATTCGTTAAATTATTTCAGACAATTAAATTCAACCATCAATCAAAATTTTCCTATAATGTATTTTTTGTTAAATTTATACGCAAAAGTTAGAAATTATTATACCTTAAAGAATATTACTAAGAACTTAAATGTAGCAAACAAAAACCGAAAGCTCCTAATTTAGAAACATTCGTAAATAACTATAAGTAATCAATGTACTTATTTCATTTTGCTGTTATTTCTAGAAATAAATTAATTAATTTGTTTTTTAAATGTTTTTCTTTGAGAATGCATATTTATTTAAAGTCAACAATTTAAAAAACGTGTATCTAAATTATGTTCTAGCACAGTCGAATAATTTTTACGTCACGTGTAAAATTTTTTTGAATACATCTCTGGGCTGACTGGCGCTTACGCGGCTATTGGTTTTGGCGAGAGAGCTCGCCGCTCTAGTGTTCCCCCTCTTTCGAATCGCAAATCCGAGCGTAAAAAGATCAAAGCGGCACGCTACACTGTCCGAGCTGGTTTTTACTTAAGCTGTGATTAAGTCTTTGTCTTCTTAGTCTTTGACTTAAATCTTCTTTCAAGTCAAGTTATTTTCGTGAAGACTTAAATCAATATAATTTGATTTAAGTCTTTTTTATGCCTTAAGTCTATATTTTTTATTTAAATCATAGTGATCTGCAAATTAAGTCGGCAAAATGACTTAAATCAAAATAATTTCCGTCAAGTCAAGACAGCCAAAATTTAATTTAAGTACCTGTTTTTTAATGTTAATATAAATTTTATAGAGGATCTCTACGAATTTTTAAGAACAAAAATTATTTGCTGCACGTTATACCATATAGGCAAAAGGAGTTTTGGCTCGATGTTTCGGGTTCATGTTCGGGTTAAAAGCAGTTTCAGGTTCATGTTTAGGAGTGAATCGCTATGGCGATCTTGTGGAAGTCTGATGAATTCTTTATTCGGCACATCTTACTATACAGTACTAAGCGTATTGACTATACTCTTTGTACACATGAAAATCGGCAACCAGAAAATGTCTGTGGAACTACCATATTAGACTGAATTCGAAAAAATAACTTTTATTTTTATTTTTTCGGTTATTCATTTTTCATGTAGAATGTAGAATGAGTGGAAAACGGGGTCAATCACTGCTACCTTAAAGATCTATTCTGTCTCCCTTTCTTGAGTTTTATCACATCATACAGTCTATAACCCATCAAACTTGAGGATTTTTCTGTTGTTGGGGGGACATATATTTTCCATGCTCCTCTGGCAACAGATCTTCTTCCTCCAAGGGTATATACCCTCCCACTGTTGGAGTTCTTCCGTGCCATTTACAGTCCAGAAGCTTGTCTTCGGCTGTATCCGTTAGGTGGAAGCTAGAAGATATGTTTCCATTTTCTCCACTTCTTTAACTTGGTCTCTCCTTAGACCTGAACCGGTTTTGTCCAGAATCTATAATTCTGCAATACCCTTACTTACTTACACTCTTTCTCTATTGCCTCCTTGGATTTGATGTCATTTCCTATTGTGAGGGGCTGACCATAACCCTCCTCCCTGGAGTTGATGATTCGCCAACACGAATAGTTTCACAAAAGTTGTAGCATAATTTTACTCATTTTTTTTTCGACAACAAATCTTAAATATTTTGAGTAGATATCGATAATTCCCAGGTTTTGTAGTATATAATTATTTATTATTGCATTAAGAGGATTCTATGTTGTATGTTGTACCTTAAGAGTTAATTATAACCATAGACACTTTACCATTTATTGGTAGTTAGAGTACAACATTCTATTATTATCCATCTTAGAATTACAGTAGTTAATTCACTGTTATGTCTGTAAATTATTTTTACGCAATTCGTTGAAGCACATAAACATTCAAAACATAGTTCAAGATCGCACAACTGATAATAAACAAATAAACATTAAACGATAGTTATACTTAATACGACTTTCAACTATACTATAACAATTCCCTTATATTGTTAAATCAAATAAGCATATTTTAAATCTAGAAATTTCGCGGTGCATTTTTGTCCATTACTCCCGAGCAGAAATATAACATTCTCCTTCACTGGTTTACTTACACACGTAACGTACGTTCGTTGTACAAAGGAAAAGTAAAAGGGAGGCACAGCTTAACCGGCTCATGTTAGTAAATAATGAGGACATACCGTAATATTATCGTTAACATAATTAAATAAATATTTCTAAATCACACTCAATACCTTCACTTTTATATAATTTTTACCTTAGACGGCAAGGTTTCTAAAAAGGTTAGTTCGTTAACGCGCTGAGAGATTGCAAACGATTAGTGATTGATATTGTTAAAGAAAATAATCAAATTCCACGGTGTGAAGTAAAAAAACTAATCAAAACGAATTAGGGATCACATATATGTGTATCTGTATTACCATAGTTATAGACCCATCTCCGTATATTTATAGCAGCATATCATCAGAAGAATTTTGTTTATTTTCATGTATAAATAAAAACAAAGACGCACTCGAAAACGCATAAATTCCATAAGATCAACTTCTCATTTAGTGTGATTTTATCTTCTTGATCGTCAAAATTGGTGTTAAATATGACAAATTTTAATGTTTTGGGAAGACCAAACGATGTTAGAAGTTATCAGAGCCACAACTTTATTGCAGGAGGGTCGGTCCCAACGATGTGTCGCAGCTTTTTCATGTTATACAATCGGTCATTTCCAGGCTATGGAATCGATACAGAGAATATACTTTTGTTGTCCGCAGACCATTTCCTCAACGAGTAAGGCAGACGAGGCGGGAAGATCGGTATCTTGTTCAAACCACTCTTCCTAAAACAACACTTACCGCAAGGAACTTACAAAATCTTCTTACGATCGCCAGAGGAACTCGAATTTCAACTCTGTCTATAAGAATTAGGCTACATGAAGTTAACATTCGATAAAGGCAAGCAGTTTTGTGCCGCACTTAACTGCTAATAATCATAGGGCACGAGGTATATTTGCTCAAGGACATCTTCACTGCTTCGTGGATCAGTGGAGGTGCGTCTTTTTACGGACGAGTCCTGTTTTTGACTAAATCATAATGATACCCGACGGAGAGTTTACAGAAGACTTAACGAACGGTATCTGGACACAGTCAGAGAAGCCATTCATTTTGGTGGAGGTTCCGTCATGGTATGGTGAGGTATATCTTTAAATGGACGTACAGATTTGAATGTTTTTCTGGACGACATAATTAATCCTGAAGGATACAGAGATCAGATTCTTGAGCTATATGTTATTCCATTTGCAACTCAGTATGGTCTAGAATTCATCTTACAACAGGATAATGCCGGCCCTCATACTGCTAGAGTAGTTACTCGATACCTTGAATAGTCCAATATCACAATTATGGATTGGCCTGCTAATAGCCCTGATCTCAGTCCTATTGAGCACCTTTGGGACCTATTAAATCTCTTTAATAGGTCCCAAAGTTGCTCAATAGGACTGTGATTAGGGCTATTAGCAGACCAATCCATAATTGTGATATTCGCCCGCAAGCACCAGATCCACAGTCGTCGATCTTCAAACTTTGGAAGAAAATTTTCGAGAGGAGTGAAACGCCTTTTCTCAAGAGATTATTCGGAGCCTCATTCAGTCTATGACAAATCGGTGTGCAGAAGTGCGTAGAAACCGCGGAGGACACACACATTATTAGGAAAAAAAATCCTTTGACAATTAAGATAAAAATTATTTAGCATTGTTTTCGATACATTGCCAGTCATTCATAACGTAATAAAAATAAAATTTTCAGCAATTTGATAACTTTTTACGTCATGAACACTAAGGTGTATACACTACATTCAAGCTTAATTCCTAAGAAACATATTGCTAAGTTTATATGTTTAAATAAATATATTTTCTTTGTTTAAACGATATTTATCAAAGTGATCTCTAATTTGTTTTGACTAGTTTATATTAGAGATAGTAAACCTAAATAGTGCATACCTTTATGGCGGAAAAATCAATCTGTTGTGAAAAGCCTGGATTTTTCGTCACCAAAAGACAATTCTAAAAAATTAAAAATAAATGTTTTTCGGGTTCTGTAACTAAAAAGGAAAAAACGGAACCCTTATACGATCAGTTTGTTGTTTCTCCATCTGTCTGTCAAGACACTTTATCTGGAAATCATATACTCAGGTCTACAGCCCCTGGAAGCTTGGAAAAATCAAACTCCTAAGTTAACGTAACAAAAATACGGCTGTAAAAATAAACATATATTTCTGTACTCAGAGGAGAATCAAAATTTATAGGGTATTCTCCGTTGACATAGAACTATGAAATTTGGCAAGTAATACCGTCTTATACTATAAGTATAGAGAAAAAGCTGAAAACTATACATTTATAATTAAATCATAAAAACTATAGTCTTTATACGGAACCGTCGGAGGGCGAGTCCTACTCGCATTTGACCATTTTTTTTGTAAATAGCACTGGCATAGAACCCAAGCTTGTCAGTGGTTTTTTGTATATATATATATATATATATATATATATATATATATATTGTATATATATATATATATATATATATATATATATATATATATATATAAATCAATATTTGATATGATATATATATATATATATATATATATATATATATATCGTATATATATATTGCTAGTTACATATATATATATATATATATATATATATATATATATATATATATGTATATATATATATGTATGTATAACTAATTTGCTGGACAATTGTAAAGACTTTGACATACCAGAAAGCTCCACCGAAAATTTTAATAAATCAATATTTGATATGATTAAACTAAAATAAAATATTAAAAATCATTAAAATATTGCTAGTTACAATTTTAGTATTTTTGAATCCTCCTTCTTTCGATCCTTCTATATCCCTGGAGATCTGTTTTCCCTCGAGCTCTTGTCTTCCTCGAAAGATCAGAGCTCGAACCAGGCGTACTTTGGTGGTTTTTTTTTTGTTATCAATGTCAATGTCTTTCCAGATTTTAGTAAGCTTGGTTGTTGTGGATCTTCTCCTGGTCACCGAATACAAGAACAAAAATTACTTTTAAATTATTTAAATCTGTTAAAAAATTAAAGAGCGACCTGTGAAGCCATTTATTTATATCCCCTTAATATGATAGAAGATGAATGTTACAATCTGGAATGAAACCGCTAGACAGTTGGATTCCTTTCTTCATCATCTAAATTCACGAAAATAACTCAATCAGATTCACGACTGCGAAAGAGAAAGACTTCTGTCTCCCGTTTGTGGATTTTTTTGTCAGTAGAAGCGTTGCATTAGCATTGCGGTCTATAGAAAACCCATACATAGAGGACAATATTTAAATTCTCAGTCAAACCATTCTGAAGCAACCAAAAGGGTATAGTTAAAACACTATGTCATTGAGCAATCACTATATGCAGTGATCAAGAATCTCTGAATTCTGAACTAAGTAATATTAAAACCGATTTGCTTCAGAATGCTTACTCTGAAAAATCCCTAGACAATATCAAACCAAATCAAATCCTGATTCATTGGTGCGCCAGCCTGAGGAGGATGCTCTCTCCCTCTCTTGACCATTCCATATGTGAAAGGAACATCGGAGAAGATCAGGCGAATAGCTAATAGTATTAGCTATTCTTATAAATTTTTGCAGTATAAAATTATAACTGTTTTTAAGTCTGGGACTACTCTCAGAAGTGTCCTAACAAAAACAAAACCGGAATCATCAAACATAGAAAGAGTGCATCAGGTACCTTGAGAATGCGGTGAATCGTATATTGGAGAGACAAAACGTCCTCTACATGTACGTCTTGACGAACATAAAAACATACGCAAAGAAGTGAAACAATGAAGTCGGGCATTGCAGATCATGTGTGGTCCAAGCACCAAAACATAAAATGGTCGGAAGCCCGGGTTGTCCACAAAGAACCTCATTGGAAAAAGCGCAAAATTAAAGAGGCCTTATTCGTTTCTAACAATAATAAAATCTTTAGTGTGGAAATTTCATCAATATGGTAACCACTCATAAAACGATCCAGCGCAGGTATACTTAGTGGAGAACCTCATGCTTGACTGCACCCATCTAATTCACGGGTGAATTCTCGACTCTAGTATATAAGTTCACACATTATAACGGTCAGTGATAAGCAAAATAAATAAAGACAGTGGAAGTCCGATTCTCTTAGTTTTAATAGGTTGTCTAATATTTGCTAGTTGTTTCTATTTAAATTAAAAAAAATATAAGGTAAAAAATTTATAGAGAAAAAATATTTTCCAAGCTCGTTAGTGTTTGTCTCCTTAGTGACAGGTGTAATAAAAGAAACGTACAAACATAAACATTCTTTTCAATACCTACCAAGATATTTACTCATTATATTATCATCACTCGATGTAGTTTAATATGTACATATATGCATAGAATATACCAGTTACATTCAGCTTCGAGACTCCTGAATGGACGTTGTTGAAATAATATATGAATCCGGATTTTGGTTTGTGCATTTCTTTGAAAGATGTACATTCCATTCCTTATAAAAACTAGAATTTATTAAATGTAAATTCCAGATTTTATGGTTCGAGCGTTTCAACAGTTTGAATATATCATATGATCGAAAAAAAACAACGTCCAGTTGACTTGGAAATGAACATCGATATGACATTGTACCTCATTAATCCATATTGTACCTATTGAAATCAAATATTTTATATTACAGTCACAAACTTTGAAGGAAATTAATTTATTTTTGAGTTTCTCCTCATATATCGACGAAATGATATTTAAACTAATAACTAAAAATGTATTCTACATGTAAAGTTTAATATGTGAATTTTATGTTTCGTCTGAAACAGCAAAGATAAATAAAGCATTTTTTTGGTTCACATTGTAATTTTATATCACGTTACATAGTATAATAATTACTTGTATCCTGATCTTTAAAAGTAGGGTTTACATTCAAGTTTTTGGAAATTCTGGACAAGTGAGCTCCAAAATCCGGGAAAAATCCGGACTTTGCCGAAAAATAAATTATTAGTTTATTTACGTATGTAAAGTTTTTCTAACGAGAGAATATCTGACAGTGTTGTCTGTCATTTTAATTCAGAGGTAAATTATATTTTCTGTGATTATTTTGATGTCGTATGAGGGAGAATATTCTTCACTAGCCTACATTATTAGACAAACGGACAGACTTTAATAGGGAAATTAAAGGCAAAAAGTGTTAAATATACCCTATGCCTTTGTGAACAGTAGGTACTAATATTTGAACTACATACGATACAGACATGATACACGATATACAGGGTTGTTCACCACATACGACACGGAGTATTGTGGCTAAACGATTAGATTTTTACAAATTGTAAGTTTTGGGTTCGTTGAAGGACTATTAGAGCTACAATTTAAAAATATTTTTACAAAATACAGAGTGGCCCAAATAAGTAAAAAATAATATAGTTGTATTTTTTTAATTGGAACACCCTGTATATTATTCTGTTTTTGGTTTATCACACTTAAATCTTACCGTTTTTGAAATATTTTCAATTTTATGAAATTGCAGTAAAAATTTTAAGGCTTCATTTCTCCAAGGGTATTAAAGTTTTTAATACTAAATATTTACTGAAGATTATTTATTGATTAGTTATTGTGTTGCAATAATAAAAACTTTACTACCTTAACAGAGTGTCCAAAACTTTATATTAAATAATTACTAGCTTTAAACGGCAATAACTTGTTTAATTTAAATGGAACACCCTATATATTTTACGTGAATCAGATGCACAATCGTTTATCAAATTGTATTATGCCATTTTTTACCCATCTCTTCAAGTTTTCGTAGAAAATGCATTTTCTTATAATTTAGTCCTCATTTATCATGGAATGGAATATTGACATTTTAGCTTATTTTTAAAGATGTAACAAATTTTCAAAAGGTACAGATACTAATATTGTCGATATAGTTCGCTTATTTAATTAAAAAATAAAAAAAAACTATTTAAATATTTTTTGTTAAAGAGGACCAATTAATGTGATCCCAGTATTCCAACTATATTAATTGACTGTTTACGTTGATTAATAATAATTGCTCCAAATACTAAAGAACCGAATTTTGTATGTGTATTAGACAGTGTGGTAAAAAGTAACACCTTATAAATTTTATTTCATTTTTTGACCAATGCTTATTTATAAAACAAAGACGTTCATTTTCATAACTTATTATTATATTGATTTCTGAGCCAAATCTACATTTATTTAGAGTAGTGTATTAATTAAAACAATTTAAAAGTATGTAATGAACTAGTTTTTGGTGTTTTTGGTCAGAAATAATGGTGGTATATTTAATTGGTATACTCTTTTACAAATACTTAAATAGTTTTTCTTTTGTATGCCAATGGGCTTGCAATATTTACCACCTGCATATTTTGTACATATATGGTGCTATAAAAAAATCTGAAATGGCAATATTCCATGGGTACAGTGATAAATGAGGTCTAAATTATAAGAAAATGCATTTTCTACGAAAACTTGAAGAGATGAGTAAAAAATGGTATAATACAATTTGATAGACAATTACATTGTGCATGTGATTCACGTAAAATATATAGGGTGTTCCATTTAAATGAAACAAGTTATTGCCGTTTAAAGCTAGTAATTATTTAGTATAAGTTTTTGGACACTATGTATAAGGTAGTAAAATTTTTATTATTGCAACACAATATTTGATCAATAAATAATCTTCAGTAAATATTTAGTATTAAAAACTTTGATATCCTCGGAGAAATGAAGCCTTAAAATTTTTACTGCAATTTTTTTAAAATTTAAAATATTTCAAAAACGGTAAGATTTAAGTGTGATAAACCTTAATCAAATTTACCTTTATTTCAATCGTAAAATCAAAAAATAAAATAATAAACAGGCTGTTCCATTTAAAAAAATACAACTATATTATTTTTTACTTATTTGGGACACTGTGTATCTTGTACAAATATTTTTAAATTGTAACTCTAATAGTCCTTCAACGAACCCAAAACTTCCAATTTGTAAAAATCTAATCGTTTAGCCACAATACTCCGTGTCGTATGTGGTGAACAACCCTGTATATCGTGTATCATATCTGTATCGTATGTAGTTCAAATATTAGTACCTACTGTTCACAAAGGCATAGGGTATATTTATAAGGCATTACAAAGGCATAGGGTATGTGGTGAACAACCCTGTATAACATACATACAGAAAGATCCACAGAGATACACTTCGAGATATAGGAAATATCAAGTCCATTTAGCGTGTGTCGCAATTTTCACATCTTAAAAAATTAGTGTTTTTATAACTATAGCAACTGCAGCGACTATGAAAAAAGCTGTGTATTCATTTGAGAATGTTATAAATCGCTAAAAGATGTTTCAAATCTCTTGGATTTCTATTAATATTAAATAAATTTTATTAAAAATGGAACTAAAATTGTTAGTATCATTAAAAACAATTCAGATTCAAAAATTGTATCAGTGATATTCCCTCATTTAAGGTAAATATTAAAGTAAATATAAATACAGCTCATTCTAAGCTCTACTTATCTTTAAGAAAAATTTAAATCATTGGTGCAATTGGGCCTTAATGTCATTTCGAATAATAGTATTAATAATGTACCTTATGATAATAATAAATGTTATATCATAGTGTGTATTAAAACTACTAAAACACTTTTAAATTGGTATTATATTAGCAACTTTTGTTTTTTTAATCCAAAAAAAAAATAAAAGTATACAAATTTTGCAATCAAAATATTTGTGGTCCTGAAAAGGACTTTTGTTTTCCCATGTCCGTCAAGGTAGGTAATGTGTAAACGGTAAAAAATCAGGATAATGAAATTTAAAAAATTACAAAAATTGTTCAAAAATGCCTCCCTCTTGCATTAAACAATAACCCAAATGATCATAAAATCTCCTCCTCACATTGGATAACATATCAGAGGTGACAGTGTCAAAGGCATTAAACATTTTCTGCCTTAACTGCTCCAAGTTTTGAATTTCTTCATGGCCGTAAATTTTAGATTTTATGTACCCCCATAAAAAGAAATCATTCACCAAGAGGTCAGGTGAAATTAAACGTCAGTCTAAACAAAACTGTCATTTTTGAAAACTTGTCAAAATTTGGACACACGCTAAATGGACTTGAATTTCCTATGTCTCGAAGTCTGTGGACTTTTCTGTATACATAAGATGACATCAGAACTGGATTATTCTTTTTTAATAGAAGAGAAAACTTTGAGCATTTCATTAGTTACACACACCTTCGTTGGCATTGTTAAATGCTTAATTTTAGCGATAAAATTAAATATTGCACGTTATACAGGGTCCGGCAATAGTGCGTCGGGCATCTGTAGCTCCTAGAATAAACAACTTGAGAATTTTGTTTAAGTGCATACCTGAAGTATGTACCAGGATGTATGTCAGGAAAATATTTTAACTTCTATAGAGTGGCTCAAAAAAGTGTGAGTGGACCTGGATGATTTTTTTTAAATGGAACACCCTGTATATTATTACATTTTTGGCTTCCTTTCCGATCACTTTACATAACCCTAATATATGAATAAATACATTTTCATAGTTTCAGAGATATTAAAAAATAAATCAAAAATATATATTTTTTCAGCCCTTCATAAAAAAATTATTAAAAATACAAAAACTGTTCTGAAAACAAAACTATATTAGATATTTACTTTAGATGGTCTGTACTTACTTTGCTATAAATATGAAAATCGTAAATTATACAGGATGTTCAAAATTCTAAGCCAAACTTTCTAAAATATAAAATAATTTTTCTTCATTTTTTTAAATGGAACACCATGTATATTATTTTTTCAATAGACGGAGAATTAAAAAATGAACATTTTTTATATTTAGAGTATTTCAAAATTTTTAACGGTTTCGCAGATATTTGCGGTTTTATATTTCAAATGGCATTTTCCACAGTAAATTTTTATCAAAGCCACCCAATAATTTTTCTCTCGTATTTTACCGTTAAAAGCGCCATATGAAATAATACTGCGTGTATCTGCAAAACCGTTAAAAATTTTGAAATACTCTAAATACAAAAAAATTATCATTTTTAAACTCTCCATCTAATAAAAAAATAATATACAGGGTGTTCCATTTAAAAAAACAAAGAAAAAATATTTTATATTTTAGAAAGTTTGGCGTAGAATATTGAATAACCTGTATGAATTACGATTACCATATTTATAGCAAAGTAAGAACAGACCATCTAAAGTAAATACCTAATACCGTTTTGATTTCAGAACAGTTCTTGTATTTTTAATAATTTTTTTAAGAAGGGCTGAAAAATATATATTTTTAATTTATTTTTTAATATCTCTGAAACTATGGAAATATATTTATTCATATCTTAGGGTTATGTAAAGTGATCTGAAAGGAAGCCAAAAATGCAATAATATACAGGGTGTTCCATTTAAAAAATCATCCAGGTCCGCTCACACTTTTTTGAGCCACCCTATAGAAGTTAAAATATTTTCCTGAAATACATCCTGGTACATACTTTAGGTTTGCACTAAAACAAAATTTTCAAATTTTTTATTCTAGGAGCTACAGATGCCCGACGCACTATTGCCGGACCCTGTATAACGATACTTCCAAACCAATTTGTCCGTTAGCATAAATAAGCATGAACTAAAGTCTGTCTAACTAGTCAGGGAAGACAGGTTTCGACAGATGATATTCAAGAAATACCAGAAAATACAATTTATATGTGAATTAAAAATGACAGGCATAACTGTAAAGATCATTATTGACACATTACATCACAATCTTACAGATCTATTGTGTATTGTGTCCCCCTTTTTTGAGTTGGAACTTATAATAGAGCCCCAGAGCTTTGCCAAAAGCCAGTATCTTGGATTGTTTAATAGCAGGTAGTTCTCCATCTCCAATATCAGCCGTAGCAAAGTTTATGGCACGAATGGTAATCGTCTCAGTGCACTCAGTGATGAGGTGTTCTAGTGTTTCCCCATTTTCCCCACAGAATCTGCATTCGCCTTTGTTGCTTAGTTTCTGTCTACATAGTTGGTCATTGAGGAGACAGTGTCCTGTTAAAAACCCTGTGACAATCCGAAGATTGTCTTACTTAAATCACGGAAAATATTTGATTTTTCTTGGTCGTAAGTCCTCAGAAACTTCTTAGTTTTTAACTGAAACTAATTGGTTTAACAATTTTGAGGGAGCATTAAATGAACATTGGGATCAAAATTGGTCACCCTGTATTTTATAAAAATATTTTAATGTGTTCTATCATTTCTCGCATATTTTGTTAAAGTCAATAAATCAATATCTCGAACAGGCAACCTGATATGAAACTTTTTCACTACAGTATGTCAGCCTATATAGACAATTGGATCGTACGGTTTACAAAAATGTGAATGCAATTTCCTGTGACTATTATTGTAATGTTTTCCTCCCAGTATATGTGCTAGAACTCGACATAGTATAAATCAACCCACCTTAGCTATAGATTAAGGTAGTGTCGAAATGCTCAACTATATCAAATTTATTGTTGCCAAATGCGGTTAATTTGTCAAAAGCGTAGCTGCACATTGGTTAATTTTAATTATTTCGTGTAAAAACAACATATTTCCTTTCTACACTTCGGGCACGAAAAGAGAAAATGCGGTGAATGGAGTAAAGAAAGCAGCGTAACTGTTATTAGGAAAACATATTTTTCTATTTATTTAGTAGTCTCGAGCGGGAATGGCATTGAGCAATGAAACATGAAGAAATTAGTTATAATTGAATTTTATCAGAAACTGTTTTTTGTACAGGGTTGTCCAATAATAGAGGATATCTGCTGTAGGTTGGGAACCGCCAATTATAGAGTTTAACATATATATTTATAATATAATAAAGCGACCAAAAGAAATCGGAGATGTGTTGTGAAAATTTTCTAATGGAAGTATGTTGAAAAGGGTGCCAGCCCACCAAGGGATAAAAGATAATAAAAAATTGGCGCCGGGAGGCACGTATAGCCTCCCATACAAAAATATAAGTTTTGTTTAAAATATATTCCCGTACATAAAAGTGAAAACCGCGATCTTTGGTTTTCTGAGTTAGAATTATTTTTTAAAAATCAATTTTTAATATTGGAAAATACAATACGAGGGGGCATACGAGGCTTTGGGCCTTAAGCTGAACATCGACAAAACTAAAATCATGTGCACTCCCCCGGAAGATCACAACGATGCTATAAAAATCGGAGAATTATTGGAATATGTAGCGGCATTCAATTACCTCGGCAATTTGATTTCAGAAAAGGCCAATATCGACTCTAAAATTCAGCACAGGATTAGCAGCGCCTCAAGAGCATTCTGTAAATTAAAAGTCAGGGTTTTCTACAATCATGACTTGAGCACAAAAACGAAACTGGCAGTGTACCGAGCAATAATAATCCCCACCATGTTATATGGAAGCGAAACCTGGGTACCGTACCGCCGACACATGAACGCATTAAACAAGTTGCAACAGATACACCTTAGACAACTCCGGCTCCAAAATCCGGTGGTTCCATCATGTCTCAAACGTATCGGTCCTTCAAAAAGCTAACTGCGAGAGTATTGAAGTCATGGTTACAAAATCCCGCTTAAGATGGGCTGGTCACGTATGCAGAATGCAAGAACACCGCATACCCAAATATCTGCTTTACGGTGAGCTTGTAGATGGTAAGAGGAGGCCGGGTGGACAACTCAAAATGTACAAGGATGTTTTACACGAAAGCTTAAAGGGGATTAACATGCAGAATGAGTGTGAAGAAACAGCTCATAATAGAACGCAATGGAGAAGAATTGTAAACTCAGTTAACAGCGACAACCAAAAAGTAAAGAGGCAACAAAGCAATGAGATTTTTGAATGTCCGGAGTGCGAAAGAGAGATAACATCACGTATAATCTTTTAAGTCACAGAAAAACTCATGAAAGAAAACGCCTTGCGTGACCATCTTCTGATGCGTGCCAAATACTCGTCAGCGAGTAATGGCAGTATGTATGCACATATGTATGTATGAAGTTACTCTCAAATAGTAATATTTAATTTTTCTATAAATAAAAGCAATAATCATTGATGTCACTTCTCGACAATATTTTAATAGTTTAAAAATATACTCCTTTCATATACCTGGCGATTAATACCGAACAACTCCATAAAAGACGCCATAACTTCCATACTCTCATTCCTTGAACAGAGGACCATTTTGGTTTTATTATTATCTCCTCTCAGACAAAGAAACCTTTTCTTCATTTTTTCTCTCTTACTTTCTTTTGTTCGCTGTGCCTTAATCTTTGTCCTTTTTTTCGGGAATTTCAGGGTGGGTAGCAGAGCTGTTTCATATTTTTTTTCGATTCGTGGAATTTTTTGTCGGCCTTTTTGATATCTTCAAATTAGCGACAAGTTATAAAAGACGTTTTTTACCTACCTGAGTGGCGGACCGCGCAGAGTTTTGCGATTTCCTTCGCTACAGATTTTTTAAGATGATGATTTTCTACGGTTTTTAATATTGGAGTGAATTTTTCTGCATTTCGATACGTTCTAGGGTGGAAATCGGATTGATTTATAGAAATTTCATTATCTTTTACTGAATGGGATATACATCTTTGGAATCTTCTAGGATAGGAGAGTAGGTGTTTAAAATTCTTATCACGCACAATGTGTTCTATATACTTTTTGAAATTCTGCATGTGAAGATTATAAAGAACGAAAATAAATTAAAATTTGAGCGAGACTAATAAGATCTAAATTCAGATTATACAGGGTGGTCCGAACTATATTCCGGAAACTTCGGCAGCATATTCTGCAGATAAAAACAAGTAAAAAGTTTCTATAAATGTATGTCCTAAAATGCTTAGTTTTGGAGATACAGGGTGTAGAAGTTTCATTTTTATTTCGATTTTTTCCAAATAATTTATGAATGTCAATATTTGAATGAAAATTAGAAAACCTCTGAGAGAGAGAGACGAGAGGCAGGGGACTCAAAAAAAGGGGTTTAGTTTAGTGAATGAAAATTGATGTTTGGGAGTTTTTTGACATGAGAAATTTGATTTTGATGTCAATATGACTCCTACTTGTAGAGGGCGCCACCTACATATTCTTTAACTGGTTTGAAGATTAACAAATTTACGTAAAAAAGGTCTCTTGTTAAAAATCGCTACGAGTAATGGTTCTCGAGATATTTGGAATCGAAATTATCAATACCTATCATCATTGACATAAACTAAACATGTTGACTAAATAGTTATTAGACTGAAATCATAAATTTGAAATGGTTTTGTGCCAAAAGTTAAATAGAAACTGTTTTATCACCATTTTTCGCAGAAATATTTACGATTAATTTAAAAAAATAAGAATTTCTCATATACCTACAAATAAATATTATTTCAGTCAAAGGACTATCTACTCAACGGTTATATATTTTGTCAATAAAGACATGTATTGACTATTTCCATTTTAAATATTTTGAGAACGGTTGCTCTTAGCGATTTGTACCAAGAGACATTTTTTACGTAAAAAGTTACGGAAATGTATATTTTTTCACTCCGTATTTTTTTACAGGTATGGACGAAAAGTTATTACTTTTCAAAACAGTTAAAGCACACTTGCGTCTAGCCGTACCGTGCAACTCTCGAACACCAACCCACAGTTTCCGCCAAATTTAAATCGTCGGTTATTTTCTTGTCTTTTTTTTTCACGCTGCGTTTTTTTAAACAAGCTATATTGAAGCATCACCTTTTTTGCCGTTCCAATACGCATGCGCCGGAACTGTGGGTTGGAGGTTGAAGACGGCAAATGTTAAAGCACATGTAGGTGGCGCCCCCTATCAATAGGAGTCATATTGACATCAAAATCAAATTTCTCATGTCAAAAAACTCTTGTATCACATCACATCTCGTATTTCTGAAATTTAGCATTTTATACAATTAAGTATACGAACTTTTTTACTTATTTTTATCTGTACAATATGCTGTCGAAGTTTCCGAAATACAGTTCGGACAACCCTGTATATCATAAATCGTACATGATGATTCCATTAGAAGATTACTACATATTACAAGACTTGCAGTCGAGAAAAGAAACTTGTAATATTTGACTTAAACGTCAGTACCATGTTTTGTTCTATTCTAAGAGTTTTCTGTAAATTGGTTGATTTGGATATTTATTTAATCGGTTCACTATGAATTTCTTAAAATACGTTTTTTTTCTATGATTTAAGCCATTTTGAATATTTGTGTTTACCTCCATCAATGAATACTTGGACGACTAATCTATAATTAATCTCTATTCATTCCTAATAAAAATTAATTCCTAAAATTTGTATTTCTTATTATATATGGTTTATAAAATTGTGGTTCTTTGCAATTTTATTCGAAATATTTCTGTAAAACGTACCAGGGATAATTTTGACATACGAAACCATATTATGACAGAAAATACAATTTATTTGTGAATTTAAATGACAGAAACAAAACTATCACTCTCGTGAATCCTTTCGTTGGGCAGACTATATCTTCACAGTATGATGATATGTAGCTTTAGAACGCTGGATTAAAATTCCACTTGAAATGATACATGCGCACGCACCTGTATAGTTAAATATGCTTAGCAATGATTCCTATAATCATTAAAACGGAATTTTGTTGAGGAGATTCTGTATGTGTCAATGATTATATAACAGTATCCCCGTTAAAACGTATTAAGTATTTTTTAGCAAAAATTGTTGCCTCATATTGTACTACATTCTATTAAATATACAGGGTGTGTCCTTAAATAAGTGCAAATAGTTTCAGGGCTGGTATATCTCGATAAAAGAAACCTATTTTACCCTTTTTCAAATAAGTCCAAAATAACCGAGTTATTTTACTTCAACAATTTGCAAAAAAAAAATATTTGCTTAAATTTTCAGAACCATTAGATATTTTCTGGGGTTTCTTACTTGTAAATTTAATCTACTACCTATGTTGCCATGTTAACAAGAAATTATGTTTTTAACTAAAAATTAAAAAAAAAATCCAAAAAATTCCTAGTTTTCAATTTTTTTTTCGCGAAAAAAGAAACATAATTAATTGTGTTTCTAGTGTCGAAATATACTACCCCTAAAAATATTTGCACTTATTTAAGACTCACCCTGTATATCTGACTGCCGTAAGCAAAAATATACTTTTATTTTTTTGATGATATAAATAAACGCGAAGTTAATTTTTAACATAAAAGGAATAACAAAATTATTAAGCTTATTTAAAACAAATATCATTGAAATATTATTTTTATTTAAAAATAAATAAGTATGACTTTTAGCGGCTCTTTTGCGAAAATTCCCCACAACATTGTAACTTCTTGTTTGACTAGAACCATATAACCCACAACGCGGTCATTCGTTTTGATTTATAAGTCTGTTTTGCACAGTGGAAAGAGACATCAGATACCCATAATGCATTAAAGTTTTCTTTTTCTCCTTGGTATAATGATGAGTTTTTATCTGTTTTGAAAATGGACAACTATCGGTGGAGAATTTTAATGAACTTTATATTTCTTTTATTGTCATGGTCTTTTATTATTTTATTTTGTTATGATATTTGTTGTTCTTAATGCTAATACTAGTAGTTATATGATAGTACCGCATGATCGAAAAAAATGGTGCCAACGACAAATGGGAAATGACAATCGATAATAATTTCAGAGAGTAGTGTCATATACATTATTAAAATAAATCAATAAAATGATGCTTTTTTAGCCATGGTATATCGGGTGATATGAAAAGTGGCTCATCCCTATAACTTTTTTGTTTCTTTCAGATAAAAAAACTATGTTAATATATGACATAAATTAGGATTGATTGACGTATTCAATTATTGTTTTTGGTCACTTCCTGTTTCACCGGAAATAACTACGACTTTTGATTTTCAAATGACACACTCAGTATTTTTTATTTAATTCGATAGAAAATTACACTCTGAATAGAATGACATATTATATGTCAACTTTTGACATTTATACATATATTTTATTTGAAATTATAACATGCTGTTCATAACGACAATGTAACTCGAAATACCAAGTGTGTGGTACCAAATTATTCGTAAAAAATGCTTTTTCCAAATATGTTAATGATTGCTCCATTTGAAAAAATTGAGATATGATTAAAAAAACGATTTGGGCATCTTTTAACCCGCCAGGACAAGACACGAAAAATAATAGATGATCAAATCTATTTTTAATGCTCCTTCATTAAAAATTAGGGTTTTTAACACAGCTATGGCACTCTAGATTGAAATTTAAAATACAATTTTTTTGTAAGCGAATATGTCAAAAGTTCACATATGATATGTCATTCTATTCAGAGTGTCATTTTCTATCGAATGAAGTAAAAATATACGGAGGGTGCCATTTAAAAATCAAAAGTGGTAGTAATTTCCGGGGAAACAGGAAGTGACCAAAAACAATTGAATACGACAATCAATCCTAATTTATTTCACACTGAAAAAAGTATTATAAGTAATTTTATAAAAGAAATATTGATACATTGGAGCATTTTTAGTGAGAAACTTGTAAAAATAAGATATTTTTGCATAGTTTCACAAAAAAATGTATTTTTGCAAATCAATTTATTAATATTAAATTATTATTTTAAAGGATATTATTTTCACAATGAGTTTTGCTAGTTTAAACATTAAATTTAAATCGGAAATACAATCTTGTAGTAAAATTACATGTCTCTAGACATTCATAAAACTTGTGTGAATTTACCATAATATATTTAGAAAAAAGTAATGCCAGGTCACGTGACTCCTTGAGAAGCTGACGCGTCAGTAATCGATTGAAAACGTAGTTAGAGGAAAGACGAAGAACATTTATTTTAATCTAAGTTTTTTGAACAGGTCTCAGTGTGTGGGTCCTGTGTGTGATTAGTGCTTTTATAATTTAATGGTATAGCCCAGAGCCTATACAGGCTGAGATTCAATAAATTAGAGACAAGCTGAAATTTGGCATGGAGCTTCATTTTGTAGATCCTTAAACATCCTGAAACCCCAGCGATGAAGCGTTGGGCCCGTCACCCCAAAACCACCCCTACAAGGGGTAAAAATGGCCATTTTTTTTACTTTTTCTTCAATAACTCTAAAACTACGAATTTTAGGAAAAAAAGTCACGAGTAAAAAATTGAAGAAAAGAAAATTTCCTACCACATAGGTAAAGAACCAAAATTTTTAGAATTTCAGTGGCGCAGGTGCGAATTCTTTAATTTAGGAAGATTGTTTTAATAACCCACCATTTTGTGTTTAACTTCAAATGAAAACATTTTTGAGATAAATCTCGAGACCAAAAAATTTAGTAGAATACAAGTTTCTATAAAAATGATCTTTTTAAATGTAAGTTACCAGTGACGGAAAAAATAAAAACGTTAAACACAGAATGGTGTGTGTTTAACATCAAATGTAAGCATTTTCACCAGACCAAAAAATTTGTTAGGATACAAGTTCCTATAAAAACGATCTTTTTATTGCGACCGCTGTAGTTACAATAAGAGTATCGGCATCACCATCAGCGAATTTAACACTGACTCCATTTTCCAACAATACTTTCCCGAGCGCACGAATAAAGTTGCTTTTGTTGGTGTTGTTTGACAAAAAATCTGCCTTTGGTACCTTCACTGCAGATAAATTCGAGAAAGATACAATTGATACCATTTTTTTACCTGCAGATCTGCGATTCTGCTCCACAATTTTGGTCTGTATCTCTTCATAGCCACCAAAAACAACAGTGGCATTTTTACCATAGTGATATGCTATATAATTATAGTATTGAGAAAACACATCTGAAAATATCGCAGGGTACAAGCTTGGTTAAATAACAATTTACCACCGCAAGATTGGGGTTGGAAGCTGAAAAATCGAGAGATGAATCCAATACATTCAGACCAGCCCATTGCTCCGACCTGGGTTTTAGAGAAAGTGTTTTGCAATTGCTCTTTGGGAGGCTGTAAAAATGCATGTACATGCAAGCGAATGGAACTCACCTGCACTATGGCATGTGGTCAATGCAATGGCATTACATGTATGAACCCAACAAATGTGGAAGTGAATGAAGACTATCCTTAAGACAAGTTATCCTATTTCTGAGCTAAGGTTTTTCTTATTTTATTATTAGACCTGTAAATTTTTCAATATACCTATTTCATGGGAAATTATTTGTAAAACGGCAATTTTTCTTATTCAATGTTTTTAAAATGTAAAAAACGCACATTTAAAAAAATTATTTCCGTCACTGGTAACTTACATTTAAAAAGATCATTTTTATAGAAACTTGTATTCTACTAAATTTTTTGGTCTCGAGATTTATCTCAAAAATGTTTTCATTTGAAGTTAAACACAAAATGGTGGGTTATTAAAACAATCCTACTAAATTAAAGAATTCGCACCTGCGCCACTGAAATTCTAAAAATTTTGGTTCTTTACCTATGTTGTAGGAAATTTTCCTCTCTTCAATTTTTTACTCGTGACTTTTTTTCTAAAATTCGTAGTTTTAGAGTTATTGAAGAATAAGTAAAAAAAGGGCCATTTTTACCCCTTCTAGGGGTGGTTTTGGGGTGACGGGCTCAACGGTTCATAGCTGGGGTTTCAGGATGTTTAAAGATCTACAAAATGAAGCTCCATGCAAAATTGCAGCTTGTCTCTAATTTGTTGAAGGTCATCCATGTAAAACGATGTATCGGCCCTGAGCTAGTAAGTATATTATACTTTGATATTATACTAATTATGTTTATACAGGGTCCGACAATAGTGCGTCGGGCATCTGTAGCTTCTAGAATAAAAAACTTGGGAATTTTGTTTAAGTGTAATCCTAAAGTATGTACTAGAATGTATTTCAGGAAAATATTGTAACTTCTACAGGGTGGCTCAAAAAAGTTTAAGTGGATCGAGATGATTTTTTTTAAACGGAACACCCTGTATATTATTGCATATTTAGCTTCGTTACATATCACTTTACATAATCATAAGATATGAATAAATATATTTTGATAGTTTCAGAGCTATTAATAAATAAATAAAAAATATAAATTTTTCAACCTTCATTAAAAAAAATATTACAAATACAAGAACTGTCCTGAAATCAAAACTATATTAGATATATAATTTAGATCGCCTATACTTACTTTGCTGTAAATATCGTAATCTTAAGTCATACAGGATGTTCAAAATTCTACGTCAAACTTAAACTAATATTACCAAAACCAAAACATAAACTAATATTTCTGTGATTTTTTAAATGGAACACCCTGTATATTATTTTTTTATTAGATGAAGAATTAAAAAACTAATATTTTTTGTATTTAAAGTATTTCAAAATTTTTAATGGTTTCGCAGATACACGCAGTATTATTTTTTATGGCTCTCTCAACGGTAAAATACGAGAGAAAAATGGTGGTGGCTTTGATAAAAATTTACTATGGAAAATGCCATATAAAATATAAAATCGCGAATATCTGCAAAACCGTTAAAAATTTTGAAATACTATAAATACAAAAAATGTTCATTTTTTAATTATCCATTTATTGAAAAGATAATATATAGGGCGTTCCATTTAAAAAAAAAAACGAAGAAAAATTATTTTATATTTTAGAAAGTTTGGGATAAAATTTTGATGATCCTGTATGATTTACGGTTACCATATTTACAGCAAAGTAAGTACAGACAATCTAAAGTAAATACTTAATATAGTTTTGATTTCAGGACAGTTCTTGTATTTGTAATAATTTTTTTTAGAAACGCTGAAAAATGTATATTTTTTATTTATTTATTAATATGTTTGAACCTATCAAAATATATTTACTCATATCTTAGGATTATGTAAAGTGATCTGAAAAGAAGAAATGCAATAATATACAGGGTGTTCCATTTAAAAAAAATCATCCTGATCCACTCACACTTTTTTGAGCCACCCTATAGAAGTTAAAATATTTTCCTGAAATACATCCTAGAACAAACATAGTTTAGATTTGCACTTGAACAAAATTCGCAAGTTTTTTATTCTAGGAGCTACAGATGCCCGACACACTATTGCCGGATCCTGTATGTAGTTTCCGTAAATATAAAGAAGAAAGATCTCGAAAAAAGATCGAAGAAAACCCTCTTTTGAACACAATCTCCATTTATTATTGATAATTATTTGCATTTTAATTTTAGCGATTTTTTTCTGTAAACATAATTGTTCCATGATCTCTCCATGTCAACTTATCTCCTAAGTATTATTTATACTTTCAGACTGTGTTCCAGAGAACAAATTCAATAGAGGACCGGAGTAGAGGACTCTAACTCTAACCCTAATGGCAAGTTCCTATTTTCGTTAGGCACAGAATTCCAGTAAGGTTCTTCTAGACAAGAACAATTGGCAAATTGTTTTGTGACTTTTTATTAACCTTTATAATAAATATTATAATTATAAACACGCGTTTTTTTTAATTTATTAATATTTACAAACGTTTTTTGAATTTACAAAAGTAATTGTAAATTCACTATAATAAAATGTTGTTACTTTACAGTATTATTACAAGAAGTATGCGATTTTAAAAAGATATAGATACTTACAATGAATAATTAAATTTGCTATGAGATACACACATTTTTTAAATTAATTCACAACGAATATTGGTGAATATAAAGATATATTATAACATATTTACATACATGCCACAAATTAGCCACACAGCGATTTTACAAACGAGTTGTAAAACGGATGGTTATAAAGAACGGATGGTTTTAATTACGGATGGGTTAATTTACTACAATAATCTGTGGCAAGAAATAACCATCAATATTACTATTAAATTCACAGATTAATTTTTTCAGTGCATACCTATACTAACATACCAGATCTACTTTTTATCTGATAAAATAAAAAAGTTCTGGGGTGAGTCACTTTTGAGACGCAGCCCTATAACTTTTTTATTTATTTAGTACAAAATTTGAAAATAAATCATACAAGATTATTAGATAATAACAAGTTTTTTATACTCTAAATTTATTTACTTCGGTGTATCGTGAGAAAACATAGTTTAATGAGAAAAACCCACGAGGGCTAATAACCACAGAATATTAGTTGCAAAATCCTTGAATTTTACGAAAATAGAGTTCTCAGTGTTTGCCAAATAGGCTTTTCATGCAAATATAATTTTATGTTGTAAAACAACGACTATCTTTACCCTTTCTTCTAGATGAGATTAATATCTGTTTAAATAAATAATATGTTGTTACGGCATCGTCGGGCTTTCTACGAAGACCCATTCTTGCTTTCCCCACTTTTAATATGCCGTTCACATCGATATATACCAGTCTCTTCGTATATATTTGCAAGAATATTACTATTTTTTCTTCATATAAAATATAAGATGTTCTCCTTGATAAATAAAAGAAAAATTATTCTCATATAAAACGAAGTCAGTTATTTTAGTGTCTATGGAAGCACCTGTTTAACAAATTGGTTATAATAAGATATCTAATCAATTAACTATCAAGATTTATGGTGACCGTATAAATATACATCTTTATTTCTATAATAATTATTATAATGACGTGGCAATCGCAAGGCAACATATTCTAATAGTATAAGAAACGCATGGCCTTTATATAGGCTTAACAAAATAAATATTTCTTATTCTCACATTTTTAAATCATACAGTAGATCTTAAATAAACATTTAATTTATCAACGTAATATTTAACTAAATTTATTCTTCAAAAAATCCTATATGGGTATTTCGCCACTGCAAGAAAATCTACAAAATAAAATAGTTCTTCTTCTTCGAGTGCCATGTCCTCAACGAACGTTGGCTATCATATTGGCTATTATAATTTTGTTGGCAGCAGCCCTAAAGAGTGCTGCACTTGATTTTTGGAACCAATCCCGCAAATTTCGAAGCCACGATGTGCGTCTACGACCAGGTCCTCTCTTACCCTCTATTTTACCTTGCATAATCAAATGGAGGACGTTGTATCGTTCAGGGTGTCGAATAACGTGCGCAAAATATTCCAACTTCCGGATCTTGATGTTTTTATTTATTTCGGGTTGTTTGGACAAGCGACTCAAAACTTCCTCATTACGAACCTTGTCAACCCAACTTATCCGCAACAATCTCCTATACACCCACATTTCAAAAGCCTGGGTTTCTTTAGCAATGTCTCTGTGAGTGTCCAACTTTCCGCCCCATAAAGTAAAGTGGAAAATATGTAGCATCTTGTAAGTCTTAACTTTAGTTCTATGTTAATATTTGGACTACATAACACTTTCTTCATCCGATAGAATACCGATCTAGCTTTCTCTATACGTTGCTTGATTTCCTTGCTCATATCCCAATCGTTATTAATGTTAGAG
Source organism: Sitophilus oryzae (assembly GCF_002938485.1). Taxonomy (NCBI): domain Eukaryota; kingdom Metazoa; phylum Arthropoda; class Insecta; order Coleoptera; family Curculionidae; genus Sitophilus; species Sitophilus oryzae. The sequence goes on from NW_022147154.1 coordinate 1,509,141, forward strand.
CCCAAGTAGGTGATATTATCAACTTGCTCAAGGTCGACTCCATAAGCTGTTATTGGTATCAGTTTATAGGATGTTTACTAACGGTCATAAGCTTAGTCTTTTGAGTGTTAAGTTTTAACCCATACTCATCGCATGTACTTGTAACTCTATCCAACAGCAACTGCAGTTCTTCCGGACTACTGGCTAACAAAACGGTATCGTCAGCATATTTTAAGTTGTTGACATTAACTCCATTCACTTTGACACCGCCATCGATTTCCTCGAGCGCCTCCCTGAAGATGAATTCAGAGTAAAGATTAAAAAGTAGTGGCGACAGAATGCATCCCTGTCGCACACCTCTACGGATTGCTATTGTTTCCGAGGTATTTTTGCCAATTTTAACACTTGCCTGCTGATTCCAATAAAGGTTTCTAATTATTTGGAGATCCTTATCATCAATGCCCACTTCCCGTAAAATCGCAACCAATTTATCATGTTTTACCCTGTCAAATGCTTTTTCGAAATCAATAAAGCACATAAAGACAGGGTGATCGACATCTCTGCATCTTTGAACAAGGACTTGGATGCAAAAAAAGTGCTTCTCTAGTTCCAAGATTGTTGCGGAATCCGAACTGTGTCTCGCTAATTTGTTCCTCTATTTTGGCATATACTCTTGAATGTATAATTCGAAGGAAAATTTTTAGGACGTGGCTCATTAAACTGATAGTTCTGTAATCAGAGCACTTCCTAGAGTTTCCCTTTTGGGGATCATTACGAATGTTGACTTGATCCAGTCAGTTGGTATAACTCCGGATTCGTATATTTTGTTAAAAAGCGATAGTAGCGACTGTTTTCCTTTAATATCGAGACATTTGAGTATTTCCGATGGTATTTCATCCGGACCCGTTGCCTTTCTATTTTTTCTGTTTTTATAGCCTTCTCTAGTTCACCCATTGTTATCATAGGCCCTGTATTACATTGTTGTATCACATTTTCTATTCTCTCGTCATCAAACAATTCTTCGATGTACTCTTTCCATCTTCTCAGTTTATCAATGTCATTTACAATGAGATTACCATCCTTGTCAACAAGGTTATGAGTTCTGTTGGTATTCACACCCGTTAACTCTTTAACCCTCTTATGTAAGTTGAAGGTATCATGTCTCTTCTGTAACTCTTCAACCTCCTTACATTGATTCACAAACCATGCCTCTTTGGCCGCTCGTATTTTCTTCCGAATTTCTTTATTAATAAGTTGGTACTTTTGTTGTTTAAATAGTATAAAATAGTTATTTTTTGTAAACACTTCTGCGTTAATCCAAACGGAAACTACTTGTCAGAAGTTAAGTTTACAGATATACAAATTTGCCTAACGAACAAAAAATTCTTAACGTTTCGAAAAGTTTATCTCTTTCCGTCGTCGGAAGCAAACAGAAAATACAAAATCCCAAAAACTATTTAAAATATTTAAATTCTACTATTCGAGAACACTTTACTTTTTTAAAAAAGATACGTCTACAAAAACCGTTGACGTTCTGTTAAAATGACATTATATCAAGTTAAACTTCAAAATTAACAATTACTACCTGATAACAATTACTTAATAAGGTAAAACTAAAAAATCCGAAACTTTCTCTATGTTTATTTTTAATTTTTACGTATGTTATGTTTATTTGTGTTATGTTCTTTAAAATCAAAGAATCGATTGCTATACATTACTAACATATACAGATTCATGAGCAATACATTTATTTTTATTAGATTGTATTAAAAAGCCTCTTTTATTTTTCTTTTAGAGGCTATCGCTCCTTTCATTATAATTTTGGCGTTATTAAAATTTATTCTGTGCCCTGTGTCCCATGAATGCTGACAAATCTTAGTTTTTTGAAAATCTCCCTCTCTTAAATAATTTTTATGTTCTTTAATTCGAACATTTAAGGGTCTAGCTAGATGTTTCACCAATGTAAAATTTATCGCATTCACATGGTATTTTTAAGTAATCGTTATCAGGTAGTAATTGTTAATTTTGAAGTTTAACTTTATATAATGTCATTTTAACAGAACGTCAACGATTTTTGTAGACGTATCTGTTTTAAAAAAACTAAAGTGTTCTCGAATAGTTGAATTTAAATATTTTAAATAGTTTTTTCTTTATTCTTTGTATTTTTTTTGCTTCCGACGACGGAAAGATATAAACTTTCCGTTTGTATAACTGTAAACCTAACTTCTGACAAGTAGTTTCCGTTTGGATTAACAAAGAAGTGTTTACAAAAAATAACTATTTTATTTTGTAGATTTTCTTGCAGTGGCAAAATACCCATATATGATTTTTTGGAGAGATGAATTCGCCACATAGGTATAGACATTTTTTATAAATTTTATTATCTAATTATTAATGTTCATTTGATATTTACTGTTTGGCTTTTGATTTCATTTACAAAAAACCCTGTACACTGAAAAAAAATAATTTGTGAATTTAATAACAATATTGATGGTTATTTCTTGCCTCAGATATTGTAGTAAATTTACCATCTGTTTTTTAGTTTTACAACTCGTTTGTAAAATCGCTGTATGGCTAATTTGTGGCATGTATGTAAACATGTTATAATATATCTTTATATTCACTAATATTCTTTGTGAATTTATTTAAAAAATGTGTATCTCGTAGTAAATTTACTTATTCATTGTAAATATATTGTTACGGATTCCGTGGGTCCACTAATTTAAACTTACGATAAAATACTTAACGAATTTATTTGTCTCACTCTGTACACACGACTTATACTATTTAAAACATAATTTATGCAACTACTATTACTCTAACAGTACTGGCACCTTCGCCAATTAATTCACAATTTAAAGATCGGTATTATCAAAGTTCCAAACTTCAGACTTCAGACTTCCAACTGCCAAAGCGCGGGCCTTATATACCCCCTGGCGATTGTTTCTGGAACGTTCTAAAGAATTCTGTAATTTTCTTTTACTTTCTGGCGAATTCGCCAGGTTCCTCAATGCACGTTGCGGTTATGTAGCAGTAATGGAGTTATGCAACCAGTAATACACCTTGACTTTGACAATATCTTTTAAAATCGCCAACTTCTGGTACTATTATTATAAAGTAACAACAAATTAAAACATTTTATTATAGCGAATTTATAATTACTTTTGTAATTTCACAAAGCGAATTTACAATTACTTTTGTAAATTCACAAAGCGTTAGTATATATTAATAAATTTAATAAAAAACGTGTTTATAATTATAATATTTATTATAAAGGTTAAAAAAGTCACAAAACAGAACTTAGGATGTAAGATACATACTCATTGCTATATCTTCTTGTCTGGAAGAACCTTACTGGAATTCTGAGCCTAACAAACTAAAAAAATAGGAACAAAATTGCCATTAGGTCCAAAATAAAAAAAAACATGCAAGAAAAATGGTATCTAATCAAAACAGTCAACTTATCAACTTAGAGACTATTTGTGAGACTATGGATCTACAGAGTCCTCTGGTCCTCTATTAAATTTTTCCTCAGAAACAGAGCCTGAAAGAATAAATAATATTTGAGATATATTGATATAGCGAGATCATGGAAGAATTACGTTTTCATAAAAAAATGGCTAAAATTAAAATGCAAATAATTATATCTATATACAGAAACTATATAATATATTATTATATAGGATATAATATTCCAGGAGCTAACATGAGATGCCCGACGTACTTTTGCCGGACCCTGTATAATTTGTCCATCCTATAATAAAACTATAATGTTAGTGTAAATAATTTTCGTGATGACTTTTTATTTTACAGTTAAGCCAGGAAGTTGGGTGTGGTTTTATTTATATATTTATTATGTATAACAATGGATTGATTAATAAGTCGCCATCTATTAGCTCATCCTACGTCCAATACAGGCTAAAACGTAATCAAGTTTACCTTGGTATGCGTTCATGAGGTCATGAACCATGATGTGAAAATAGAAAATTAATGATTGGCTTATAATATTAAAAAAAAATATTTTTATTCTACAATTTTACTTCTCAAACACGTTTTTCAAAAATTAACACATTAATAATAAACTAAATATATTAGATTAATATAAATATGTATACATATCATTATTTATCATACCTATATAGAGTGTGATAATTTCATAAAATTAGTAATACGAAATATGTCATCATCATCATCATTTTCAGCTTATTCAACAATTTCCAATTATGGTGTTTAGATAGTCTCTTTGTAGTTGGACCCAGAGATGTGAAGTTCGTGAACGAACTAGTTCCAATGAACTATTCCGACCCCAGAATGGAAGGAACTAGTTCCTGGTTTCTCAAAGAACTAGTTCCTCAGGACCTGTTCCTGGATCGAGACTGTGATCGATATAGAATAATATGCGACGGCGACGGATCGACTAGCGCGCGTAGCCGGTTGGTAGGCAGGAGTGGGGAGTGCCAGCCGTTCGTTATCGGATCCGGACCTAGAGGAACTAAACCACAGAATATACTATAGAAGCCCTTGTTCCTTGTAATAAATCGGTTCCATTTTCTTAACGCCATCTCTCGACATAGCTGACATTTACAGGTTAGCCAAAAGGGTGCGGGGCCGGGGGGAATTGTAAAATACACTTTTTTATTTTAATTATTTTTATTCGCTATTTGCAATTTTATTTTTAAAACATATTATGTGAAACAATCACATAATATGTCTTAAAAATAAAATTACAAACAGAAACAAAAAGGAATTAAATAATCTGAAAATCTAAAAAGTTTATTGATAAAAAGTTAGGCTATGCAAATTGATATATTAAGTATAACCTCTTTGGTATAACATTGTTAAACAAACATTAACAAATCATAACATATCAGATCATATAGAACTAAAAAAAGTACTATTACATAAAAACAGGTGATACAATACTTCAAAATTAATTTTAACATAATATCAAAACCGAAAAATCAAACTGCAAACACAACCACACTTATCACAAAAGAAATTAACACACACTTCCGCGGCAAACGTCCAAGAAAGACTGATCATTCTGATTGGTCCTGGTCCGGTCGTAGCTCACGTCGTATTGTTGGTAAGCAAAATCTCTGTACAAAAATTTTAACGATCAGCGCCATCACCCGTCATAATTGGGAAACTTTTGCTGGAACCATTTTTTATCTGCTATAAAACTTACTTATATGTTTTTAACATATGCAATTACACGTCTTCTTATATTTCGTACATTATAAAAATTATAATGATCTGTATAATTTTGAATAGTTCTGACTGAAAACGAAATCCATTAGCAAGCAACGGGGATGTCAATGTTAGTCGGGAACTATTGTGAACTAAGGACCTAGTTCAAGGAACTATTCCTCTGGAGGAACTAGAACTAAGGAACCAGTTCCTCCCAAGGAACTAGAATTCCCACCTCTAGTTGAACCCATTGTTGTCAATTGTTGGCTATACGGGCCCAAGTTATCCCTCCTAATTTCCTAATATCATGGTCCCATCTCAGGTTCGCTCTTCTTCTAGGTCTTTTAATTCCTCGTGGGTACCATGCTGTAATTTTTGTGGTCCATTTGTTGTCCTTTCTTCTTGCCAGGTTCCCTGCCCATTGGCATTTGAGGAATCTGACTCTGTGGATGACATCTATTACTTGGGTCTTTTATCGTATCCACTCTATTCTTATACTTTTATACTATACTTTTTGACTGTGCTACTACAACTTTTTTAATACGAATCTACTGCTGAAAATAGCTGAAAATCTCGTTGCTTTCTCTTTACAGTTTCATACCAAAATCATAAATCTTATGACCAGTTTTTGAGTTGTCGGTGTTTAAAAGTAATCAATATCCTTGAAAACTAATAAATCTGATTTTCTTAGAGGTAACATTTTTTTATATAAATGTCCCAAACACCCATCAGGGAAATTGCCAATGCCCATGACACAATTTTTCCATATATATTTTATTATAGGTCTTCCTGGTTATTTTTACTCTAAAATATATTCCAAGTGACTAATTTTCATATTGACACCTTTATTATTATATGCACACAAGAAAACAATCATTTTTTTGGGGGGGGGGGGGTTACAAAAAAATTAGTTAGGAAAAATCTACTCCTATAACTTTTTGGTATTAAAGAATCTTAGTTAAATACCAAACTTTTTTAATTTTCTGCTTAAGAGTTTTTTAAATCAAGTCTGAATTTTTCGTTGGAAAAGTTCTAGGGATTTTAATTGGGAGAATCTCTTTTGTCTTATCTTATTAACAACGTAATATATTTTAAGAAGCTTTATACGCCTCTTCTACTCAATTTTAAATGCAGTTTTGTAAAACTATACTATCGTACCAACAATCGAATTACAAAAAAAATCATCCTTAAATTAGTATGCAACAATTAAGTAATCCTAAAGCTTCGTTTAGAACCTCAAAATTAGAGGAATAAATTAGTGGTTTTAACTAGTATAGATACTTGTTCCTCCAATTTCGATATACCGGGTGCATTTCAAAAGTGGCTCATCCCTAAAACTTTCATATTTTTTTGGATAAAAAACGAAATTTGTTATGTTAGTATATGACATAAATTAGGATCAATTGATGTATTCAATTGTTTTGATCACTGTTTAACTTGTTTTTGATCACTTTTTGATCTGTTTCATCGGAAATAACTACAATTTTTGATTTTTAAATGACACCCTGGGTATTTTTATACTTTATTCTATGACATATCATATGTCAACTTTTGACATTTTCACTTTTAAAAAAATCGTATTTTAAATTTCAATCTAGAGTGCCATGGCTGTGTTAAAAACACTAATTTTTAATCAAGAAGCATTGGAAAAATATATTTAATCGTCTAAGGTTTTTCGTGTGTCTTGTCCTGACAAGTTAAAAAATGACCAAATCCTATTTTTAATCATATTTCAATTTTTTCAAATAGAATGATTGTGGCTCATAAGCATATTTGGAAAAAGCATTTTTTTACGAATAATTTGGTACCACACACTTGGTATTTCGAATCAACTTGTCGTTATGAACCGCATGTTACAATTTCAAATAAACCATAATATAGGAAAATGTCAAAAGTTGACGTATGATTGTCATTCTATTCAGAGTGTCATTTTCTATCGAATAAAGTAAAAAACACCGAGCGTACCATTTAAATGATTAATCAAAAATTGGAGTTGAATAATTAATCAAAAATAAATAAATGATTAATCAAAAATTGGAAAAACAATTGAATACGTCAATCAATCCTAGTTTTTTTATCTGAAAAAATAATAAAGTTATAGGGTTGAGCCACTTTTGAGGCGCATCCGGTATGCATTAAGGGTGTCAAATTTAATGGTAGTACTTTTCAATTAGTAGAATTCCGCCTGACTTACTGTTTTAAATAGTTTGGATATATGTGAAGGGAAATACGAAACAATAAGTCTACGCGCTGATCTGTAATTTTTAGCCGGCCGACTATTTAGTTGCAAAATTGAAAACAATACATATTTATGGAGCCGATCGGCCGACTATTTAATTGCATGTGACCGCGGCTCCATAGGAATATATTGGTTACAAATATGCAACTAAATAGTTGGCTGATTAAAAATTGCCTGTCAGCGTATAGCCTAAGGCTACGCAATTTAATCAAATATTGGGCCGATGGGCTCCATAAAAATGTATTGTTTTCACTTTTGCAACTAAATAATCGGCCGACTAAAAATTACATGTCACTGCGTACCCTAAGTATCCTAAAAGAACTCACAAGAGGAAGGCAGAAAAATGAATTCATTTTCTTCATTTAGAAATATGTAATAAATATTTTTATTCAAATATGCGATAATTGTTTTGAGTAGTCTATAAAATTATTTTATCTTTGATTGGATCAAACCCTAAATTAAATCTAAAACCTGATAGTGTAAAATTGCTGTTTACATTTGAATTTGCACCCACATAACTTTAATAATGCGAATTACGTTAATATTAACTAGCAATTCTAATAAATTAATGGGGAGGAGAGAGTTCTAAATAATGAAATTAATGCAATAGTCGACATATTTTATAACACAATAAACAGGACGATAAATCAGTTTGACACTGTTCGTGACATAAAAGGCTATTCCGGTTTGCTTTAGATATGTTATTATAAGAGGCAGGCAAGGCAATATAAAACAAACTTCAAACGTAATATTTTTTTAGTAATTAAATGTATGCAGTTATATAAAGCAGTATGAAGTTTTCAAATTATTGATTTTCTTCAAGATGAAATTGTAAAATGAATGAACGCATTCTTAGGCCAGGCGCGCACTGAATAAGCGATATGGTGTAGAAAAAACATTGATATTGGGTTCATGCTTTGTAGCAGAAAAATAAAACGTTTGATATTTTTAATAACGTTTTTGAAAAAAGGATTTGAACCTGGATGACCAAAAGTTTAAATTTTTCTATTTTTCTTCAGATTACAGTAAAAAAAATATTTAAATAATATAATTCCGTATTGAAAAGGCAGTTGCAATTCAAATTTCATGTAGCCACCAGCCGCTTGTAAGTCGAAAATTAAACTTGTCGGAGATTTGTGGCCACACAACTGATACCACGCCACTTACAAAAGACCGCTCCATCGCCACCCCACTCTTTTTAGCGTGACAGCATTTCTTTAGGTAGGCTGTAGCAGATCCACTTGTCACTCGATTACCACGCCGCCGCCACGTCACTTACTTACCACCTTGGTGCGCGCCTTGCCTTATAGTGCCTCTAGTGTAGTATTCAAACAGATAAGACGAATCTAGTTTATTCTCAAAAAATGTTTAAAAAAATCTATATTTTATAACTTCTTCCATAGGAGATTAAATTTAGATAAAAATTAACGGATGAAAACCATGGTGTTAATATTTACGTAATATTAATAGGCAGTGTTGTTGGAATTATTGCACATTTTGTATTTAAAACCTTGGTCCATTAGTTGAAGATTGACATTGTTTTGTGTTATTACAAATGTTCCGTAAGGTGATAGATATCTCATGTTATGTTGGAAGTTAGATTCTAGGGTTCACCTTAAAAGAACTATAGTGTTCTGACTTCTCGCATCTGTAGAGAAACAGGGTATGAATGCCGTTTTTATTGCAAACAATAACAACATTTTTAGCAATCCTAGTACGGAAATATCTACGATATGGCAACCACTGGTAAGACGCACCAATGCAGGCATTCTAAGTGGATCATCTCACGGTTGACTGCACCCAACTTCTCCACAGATGAATGCCTGGCTGTAATATAAAAGCTCAGTAGTTTTAGGAAATAGTTTAGTTTACACTTGAAAACGGTCAGTGATCCTTCTGACCGAAACGTGTTGACCAAAAATAAATAAGTCCCAAATTCTTTTAGTTTCCATCTCTCTCCTTCACCTTAGGTGAGAGTATGGTGACATCATGTATTGATTCCTCTCTCTTCCTCGGAACAAGTTGTTCGACACTGCACCGGCTTCGGGCAGATTGTGGCTCACTAGGGTTTTGACTTGGTCTACCAACCTCTTTGGTGATCCTCCATGTGACTGACTTCCCTCTACCTTCGCCTCCATTATCAGTCTCTCCATTGAGGTGCGACTCCTTGCAATATAACCAAAATATCGCTGAATTGACGGATAATCATTTTGTGACCAGACATGTCTCAATTTTTAGTCCTTCAATAATGGAAATATTTATTCCATGAGCCGTTCATGGTATTCGGAGAAGCCGTATTATATACTCACATCTCGAAGGCGTTTATTCTTTGTTTATCGCTTTCCTTTAGTGTCTAGGTTTCAGAGCCATACATAGCTATGGCGAAAATAAGGGAGTGCAGTTTACTTTTTCTTGTTTTCTTCCATATCTTAGTCAGCTTTGTTGTTGCATTCCTCGCCATTGCTGAATCTTGAAATCAAGCGCAATCAAGTGATTACGCTTGATTTCAGCCTCGTATCCATATTTATCACTTAATCCCGCTTCTTCATTTCTTAAATAGTCAAAGAATTATCAACATTGTAAGAATATCATTTCTTAAACTTGGTTTCATTCAAAAACGGTTACCTTTTCTTTTCTTTGAAGTGTTTTTTCTTTCTATTAATCAAAACGCCACATATTTGGTTAAACAAACTTTCGAATTCCTTATGTAATACTGTATTATATAGAAGATTTGTCTTACTGGTGTGGATAAAAATTGTGTGATTTTTTTTCGATCCGGCATTTCTTTTATAGTTACCAACTACGAGCGAATAGACTGTATTGAAGATAAGTAGCGAAGTCAAACGCGGTAAAACAATACTCTAACCGGCAATTTACGCGATTTACACTCTATTTACAACGATCTACTTAGTCGGAGGTTATAGTAAACGGCCGTACGACAGGCTAGCAGGTGATAGCCGGCCAGGCCCCTTTCTTTTTACTAATTTCTCGAATTAAAATTTAATCCCTTCTCTCTGTTTCTCTCATCCTCTTCATCTTTGTTCTTCGGTAAACTTTCCTCAGAGCAATAAGAATTGTGCCTATTAAAACCAAATAGAAGATAATTTAATAAAGTGTAATGTCTCAGGACTAATAATAATTCGATCAATAATGGATAGGACCATAGTCAGATTCAGCTCCTTCGATAATTATAAAGAGATACTGGACTGTTTTGTAGGAATTGTTTTATATTTATACTTAACACAATGATTCTTAGTTAGACGTTGACGTTGTTTCTAGGCTTTTTGGTATGTTGATTTTTTTTCTAAAGAAAACGCCTTGCGTAACCATCTTCTGATGCCTGTCAAATACTCGTCAGCGAGTAATGGCAGTGAGTGAGAGAGTTTTTTCTAAAGACGCGAAACCATCCTGACGTTCCAATGTGGAGAGCCAGGTAGTTTTTATTCAAGGATAGTTTTTCTCCTTTATACTAGTCTTTCTGGCTTAAGGGTCTAGTGTACACGTATATTCTGGTTCTTATGCATTCCAAACCTTTGATTCTTGATTGACAGAAAACTATAGTGAAAGAAATAGGGAGTGCCTAACTGAAGTGGTATGGACATGTTGGAAGGACGCACAACATACGCCTAACTCACAAGGTACTAAACTGGTTTCCACAAATAAGAAGAAAATGGTGAAAACCAATAAAAACTGGATAAACCTAAACCAAAAAAATAGCGACTAGACATCGCACAAAGTCAAAAGACGTTTTAAAAGCGATTTTATATGTTGACGTTGTTCATTGACAATATATTTTGGACAACACAATATATTTTGGATATAACGGACAGACGAGACGGTGTTATCAGATTGATGAGCAAAAACACAATTTTATTTATATATTAAGGCTATCAGGAATAATAATTAATAATTGTATTAAATTAAAATATTGATGATGATATATTCCAAATAAAAGAAGTAAATATCTATCAAAGAATATTTTATGTAGTAATTATATTTATGTACCTATATTAAATAAAAAAATCTATTTTTTTTGCTATACGCGTGTTGTAATTTGTATTCAACTTATTTGATGATTCAATTCAAAGAAACGTCGGTTTCTTCTTATCGGTTTTCGTATGGCAACTGTACAGTATGTCCCATTTTGCTTCCAGATGGGGGTTATTTGACTTAATAGTAAAAATAGAACCATATACGATTTCCACGTAGACTAGTATTTAAGTAAGATGTTCGTCAATTCAAATATACCATTTTAATTTTTTTTCATCAATATTCAAACTAATGAATTTTTTAATAACTGCGTATTATTAGGACCATTATTTTTGAACCCATATAAAATACTATGTGCGTCAAATTCTGATTAGTTGATGCCACAGTTGTATTGTTTGTCGTTTTTGAATCATGGCGACGTATTAAATCTATTGACGATATTTTTATATCAGTGGAATTGATTGGTCAAGTAAAGTCGTAGTAATTCCATACATGCTTAAACCTCGAATTGTATGCGGTCGTTGGTGGCAATCTGACATTAGCTGAAATAGGCGTTGTTTGTTTGTAACTTTCCTACTTGCCTTAATTTAGAATAAAATAGCTGTAAAACTTTATAATAATACGTTATTAATAATTTATTAAACAAACATTTCTTTTTTGCGGTGATACTATCATATTTGTGAATTTTATTTATACTTTTAAATTACTTGAAACTAAAAGAATTTCGGACTTCCGTTGTCATTATTTATTGATTAACACGTTTCGGTCAGAAGGATCACTGACCGTGATCAAGTGTAAAATGGTGTAAACTTCAAGTTTCTATAAAAAGTGAAACAGAAAGGAACAAGTTTGAAACAAAGTATTTTATTGCTTATCGAAATATTCGCCCTTAAGGTCTATAAATTTTTGCATACCCTCAAACCAATTCTAGAAACATTTTTTCCACTCTGAAGCTGATATCGTAGAAACATGGTTTTGAAAGTCTTCGACAGCTTCTTGAGGTGATGAATATCTCATATAATATCGCTGTCCGCGCATATTTTTTTTGACAGTGGGGAACAAGAAAAAGTCATTAGGCGATAAATCGGGTGAATACGGGCAATAAGACATTAATTCGATGTTTTCTCCTTCAAATATTCCGTTTTTTGACGTGCTTTGTGGGAGCTGGTATTGATAAAGAACGATCCTTATTTCATCGAATCTCGATCGTTGGAAAACACATTGTTGTAGTTGCGACGTGTCCAGTACAACCGAGGAAACAAGCGATTGTAAAAACTCACAAGGCGATCTATGCAGTAATATACTCAACATTCGGAGAAATTCATATAGATTTTAATACAAAAACCTTCAACTAACCCACAGTGAAAACTTGTTGTGCCTACACTAATCTATATCTTTATTACTCTGAGGTTCTTTCTTGGTCCAAAGTGTTTTGTCTCGTAGAATGTGTGATGAAAGCAGATTGTTTTACTACTTGGAATTATCCCCATTGTTATCGTTAATTAATAATAGATAATTTTGTCGAGAAAGCACGAATTTATATTGGTGCTTGACCGGCTTTTCAGAATTCAAAGTGGAAAATAGAAATTTTACTGAAGATAATCCACAATCTAAAATGATTGTACAATGAACAATTATGGTTATTAAACTATATCATCAAATATGGAACTATGGCAGCTTGGAATGAATCTAATTATTGATGAAATACCTAAAAACTTTGAATTTTACACGGAAAAAATCGAGCAGAAAATGTTGTTACAAAACTGTAGTACGGTAATAAATGTATCTACTGCTAATTAGTATAATCAAAAAAGTAAAATATTCATGTTTTGCCTTAGTTGTAGCAATGAGTGTTATATATTTGTAAACAAGCTCTTGCAGCAATCACTGGAAAACTGAATGGAAACGTTGTAGTAAGTAGTAGGTACTACAAAAAGCTTCAGTATGAAGCATTTTGTCGGTTCAGGTAGAACTTGCTTGACGTCGGATTATTTACTACACTGATTAAAGTATTTACTTTTAGTCTATAGTATATTCTTCAACATTTTTGTAGCATCTTCTCGGTCTATGTGCTTTGTTTATTTTTCAAACCGGAGAAAGGTTTAAACAGCTACGCACGTAAAATTTAGGATAATGTTCATAATATTTGTGATAAGGAATCCAAAAATAACTCTTTTAAAATGTAAAATTCCCCCTTCCAGATACTGCATTGGCAATGTACGTACTGTCTTGATCATTTGGTTTTGTTTACTTCTGTCAGAAATGTATTAGCCAGGTAAGATACGTTTTCCCTATTAAATGTACAAAAACCGAATTAAAACATAATTGCCGAGTTATACCTTAACAAGTTACAAGTCATCATCAATGAGATGTCGTCTGGCACTGTATATTTTTCTTTTGCGTGTTATATATATTTTTAAACAAAACTAAAACCGTAGTCTGCTAAATGAAGCTGCTATTAAACCAACTTCCCTAAAGCCAAGTAAATACTACAATTTTCTGTAGTAAATACTTAAGTCATTTCCACAACAGTACTACTCGCGAAAATTTACAAGTACCTATCTACTTCAAAATGTAGTTCCTTCTTAGTTTTGAAGAATTTACTACGTAAACGATACCAATACTTTTAGTATTAGCGTGTGCTTCATTTTTATTCATACCACTCATTTGCTTATGGTTGGTGTAGTAATTGAAACCGTTGTCGGACAGATTGTGACAATTTTATAAAGTCATCATCAGGGGAGAGTCATCATCATCAAAAATACGAGGGACGTGGAATTTGTGATCGTGATGTAAAGGAAAATCAAACAACAATTGAGTGCGCTACTTGTTCTGCTTGGATTCACAGGGGATGTTCTGGTCTCGGAAAAGTGCAAAACCTATGACAAAATTGTTGCCAAATTTCGAAAAATAAGATTCATAAGTGGGACTGTAAACAGTGAAAGGGGGGACTGAGGTTAGGAGGCTATCATTTAGAGTCGTCCTAGACCCATCGATTTCTAAATGCGAAAATGTTCTCTGCAATTTCTGGTATTGGTTAAGAGCGTATTGTAGTAATTATTATTACAAAAGTATTTAAGAATTGCCGATAAGCAATTTATATTTCACTACAAATCGTAGTTTTGGTTAAGATCGAAGATGTCATTTTTAATAAAATGGAACGAAAATATTTCGGACATGCGGATTACATTTTACTACAATCTTTGAGGAATTATTACTTGATATGCAGTTTATGACCCTAAATTCTTTTATATTATAACCTTCTACAAAACTATGAACTACTGCTTCTGCCACTTTTTAGCTACAAAAGAATAGTAAATATTGTCACAGCTTGTATTTGGCCCATATACCACTACCACAATTAATGCTCACATCTAAATATTTCTACCTCATTTTTTTCTGTCTCTCGTGTTCATTTTTTAATATCGTACTGATAAAAATTGTAGGTCTATATTAATTAATACAATATGATGTGTGTGCCAGTCTGGGTGTATCTAATATTTCCATGAAGTTGTTATGGAAAACCTGGGAAGCATAGGGCTCTTCTAATTTTTTAACTTTAAGGTCAGTGCTAGTTACCATCCAGACCAATGTAGTAATGAACGAGATTGGTCTTGGTCTTGTACAAAGGCAAGACTAGGACCAATACTAAGATTAGCATTAGATGTGTAAGCTCAAGACTAGCATTAGATTTGTAAGACCAAGACTAGCGTTAGATCTGCAAGATCAAGACCAAGGCCGAGACCAACAACTAGTGCAAGACTTACTCCAGACCCAGACTAAGATGAAAGACACTTCACTTCGCTCTTGCTGTCTTGTCATTTTTTTCAATAATTTCATGTCTTTGACTTTTTCATAAATAATAATTAAATAAAAAATAACAAAATTTTTATTTATATGCATTAAATTACTCAAAATTCTATTTATTTAAACATTTTCTATGTAGAAATTGCCTAAAGTAAAAACTATTTAAAAAGTGCAAGAACTGCAAGAATCTTGCAGCAAAACCAAGCCCATGGGAGTCTTCGTCTTGCATTTGCTCATACCAATGCGATTGCTTATACCAATGCGATTGCTTATACCAATGCGATTGCACATACCAATGCGATACCAAGGGTCTTCGCACCCAGGTTAAAAATCGCAATTATTGCATTTGCCAATTGTACGAGCAAAAACAAAATATTGATATTTTAGTAAATGTTTAAAACACCCTGTGGAGTACTTTAATAAAGCAAGGAATTTAAAAATCACTTTATCAACTAAGTGTATTTTTTCTCCATAGTTTGTTTTTTGATTCATATTCGCTTAATAGCATTAATAGCTTTATTTTTTGGAGATATTCGCTTTTGAAGGAGACAAGATTTTTTGATTTTTTTACTTTAACTTCATGACCAAAATCAAGGTATTAGTCAACAGACCTGTAAAATAGTGTTTTTGATTTATTTAACGTCACTGTCTTTGAAAAATCATATTATGATTGTCTGTTGGGCAGTTACTCTAGCAGTTATGGTTTGAAGTCCAAAAGTTGATCTCTACCATAATCAATTAAAGCAGCAATAGCCCATACTGCAAAACTTAAAACCATATCTACTAGAGTAAACGTCAATAAATAATAATAATATGACTTTTCAATGACAGTGACATTACAAAAACAATATACACAATTTTATAAGTGTGTTGATGAGAGCCCAAAATTAATGTTAAAATTGCTGTAAATCGTTACTGTCTTATTCCAAAGCGAATATCCCCCCAAAAATAAAGCTATACAGGGTGCTACAAATTCGAGGTACGAGCATTGGTATCTCGGAAACCGTAATAGATACGAACATGGTTAAATTGGGGCAAAGTTGCGCCTTGCACTGTTAACCAAGACACCATCAAAAAAGTTTTAAAAATTTCAAGGATTGCTGAGTTTTTTGGAAAAAACGGATTTTTTGAAAATCAATTTTATTTTTTCCTGTTGTTACTTTTTAGAATATCAAAAAACTAATTGCACATTAAGGCGCCCGTTTTTCGTGCCTGTGAGTGTATATTGCTTGTAATGATCATGTACTACATATTGCCTGAATTAATACGTTTTGCATTTGATATATAGAGCCTGTACATTATTATGTTATTAATAATGTTTTGTGTGAGCTAGATTTTACAGAAAATAACACGGACATGCAAAAAAATTCTTACTTTTATACTGTGAAGAATTTATAAAAAATACAGAATTTTTGGTAGGTACCTCAGGAGATTATGAAGAGAGATATTTTCGGTGCAAAATCGATCGATTGTACCTATCTCTCTGCGACTGTTCCCTCGTTTCGTGGATCGCCGCACGACCCAAAAGTATTTTCGCAATCCGCTTTTAAAATTCCATCTTATTGCCGTATTTTGTGAAAAGGGCCATCCCCTGTTGCCTTGTTGCCAAAACAAACAGTTATACTATTATATTTTACGTTTAAAAAATTAATATGCCTAATAGAGGAAGATCAGGAAGGAACATCAAAAAGTAATTTTAGGTGAGGTGTCATAGTGGCTATAAGGAGTGCCATATAAAGCTCTGCATGCGTAGTTTTGAAATTATCAACGGATAATGTGAAGAAATATTATGCTTTTAAATGACGGTATCTACATGAGCATTCATTTTATCTGATTCGTCGGCTATCATCAGCCGGCTATGTTATTACATAGCCGCCAGTGGTGGTTCCAACTCTTCGGTAGGAGTTGGCGCAGCTAGCGTTATAAACATTATATGTGGCACATGGAGCACTATCATCTCCAGCCATGAAGCCAGGCATGCCATAGAAATTCTGCATATTTTTTTCGATAACTCTGCTTTTTGACACATTCTGTACATTTGGAGAAAATGCAATATCACTATATTAATGTTGACAATATTTTGGAATATATAACATAAAGACCCTTTCGAAAATGTGTAATTTAGAGGCCCTCGTAATCGTAATATTAATTTAACTAATTTTCGGATCCTGCCATCTAATCGATTTTCAGAACATTCTAGATATTTCCAGCAGTCTGACAACCAGGCACGAAAACAAAGAGCTTTCGCTTTGTGCTTTGAAAGCGCTGCTGCGGACGTGCTTGACCGAAAGCTGTCGACTGTCCTGACCAATTTGCCATCTATAGTGTGTTTCACTTATAGAAATTAATAAGTTTTCAAATTAAATATTTAAATTCTTTTAATCCATAATTGAGCTGCTCCTATTTTAGAGTCAGGTACTGTAATGTGTAATTGTACATATGTGTAAAATTCGGAAAAATAACTCGAAGGCACAAATTTGTTCAGTCGAAATGAACAAAAGTAGGACTAGTTTTCATTTTCACTGAAAGTGTGAATATATCTACTGATCAGCCCTTTAGAGTATAATATTGTATGGCATTTTTATGTTTGAATAATATATTAACAATATAATATTATAAATTGATATATACAAGTAAAGATGTTCTCATTTATTCTGGAATCTACAAATTATCTAGTTTATTTCTAAGTTTTTTTTGTTTTTTTACAATAGACGTCTATCAGTGATGGTGGTTGTGGACAGTGTGAGATTCCTATTCACTATACCCCCCGGCCCTTTTTTTTTCTTCATGATTCTGCTCTGGAACCGCTTTCGCATTACTTCAGAGTAGTCGTTGACATATTTACTCTCTAAGATCCTTTTCTTTCTCACAAATAATATTCCAAATTGTACTATAGGTCTTTGTCCACTGCTTTAATTCTCCAGTAAGTCCGTCCATCATGTTGGCAGGGTTAAAAGTCTTTCCAATAAAACTTTTAAATATCTCTCTCTGGGTCCATCTCGGGCAGACAAACAGAGTGTATTCAACATCATCTTCCTCATTACAATAGTTGCACAGACCAGACGTCGTCCTTTGCCTCTCAAAGATATATTTTGTAAAATTTCTGAGTTAGTAGTTTACTTTTTTGAAATATGTCTATTGAGCTAGAGATGTTCCGGCGTTTTTATAGATTTACCTTTCACTAGGTGTAAATATAGAAAGAGAAACTATTTGATAGAAAAAAATAATTATTAGAAGAATTGAACGATTAAAAATTAAAATGGTATTTTATTTCAAAAATGGTCCAAAATAGTATTCTTATTAATCTACTTAATTTATTAAGTACGGTTTCAATATTCTCCACACAGCTTTACTCTTTGAGATGTACTTAATAAGTCATAGAGTATTATAAAGCAGAATTATTTAATCGTTAATAATATAAGGCTGGTGAAATATTAAACGAAAATAAATTTGGAATGTATAATAATGTTAAGCTGATGATTCTTCTACATTATTCGCACTATAGGTATATATGTTTCCGACGAGGCGGTTTATAAATTGTTATAGCCACCAAATGGTGGGCAGGTAACATAATTTTTATAGAAAACGATCTTAGGCCTTTCCTTCAATAGTGGATATCCACAATGGCGGCGGATGTATTGTACCTGTATCGTTATGAATTAAACCTTTTTAATTTTTTTGTCGAATTTTGAAGAGAACCCCATTTCTCTCTCTGTTTTCTTGGCTGTTTATTAACTATGTTTCTATTTTATTATTCAATACGAAAACTTTTATTAAATTTTATTGTTTTATAAAAAATAAGATGTTTTAAAAACGCATCTTCTATACCGGGTACGTCTCGAAAGTGGCTCAAACCTATAACTTTTTTATTTTGTATGTTAATATATGACATAAATTAGGATTTATTGACGTATTCAATTGTTTTTGGTCACTTCCTGTTTCACCGGAAATGACTACAACTTTTGATTTTTAAATGGCATCCTCAGTATATTTCTACTTTATTCTATAGAAAATGACACTCAGAGTAGATTGACGTATCATATGTCAAATTTTGACATTTTTGCCTAAAAAAAAACTTTTTAATAAATTTTAATCTAGAGTGCCATGGCACAATTTTTACTCAAGGAGCCTTGGAAAAATATATTTCATTGTTTAATGTTTTTCGTGTCTTGTTCTGGCCCGTTAAAATAAGATGCTTAAATCGTATTTTTAATCATATCTCAATTTTTTCAAATGGAATAAGGGTGGCTCATTAACATATTTGGAAAAAGCATTTTTTTACGAATAATTTGGTACTACACGCTTGATATTTCGAGTGAAATTGTCGTTATGAACCGAATGTTACAATTTCAAATAAACCATATGCAAAAATGTCAAAAGTTGACACATGATATTTCATTCTATTCAGAATGTCGTTTTCTATCGAATAAAATAGAAATATATCAAGGGTGTCATTTAAAAATCAAAAGGTGTAGTAATTTCCGGTGAAACAGGAAGTGGCCAAAAACATTTGAATAGGTTGCAATTAATCCTAATTTATGCCATATATTAATATACCAAGTCTTGTTTTTTTATTTTAAAAAAAATAAAAAGGTTTTTATAATAGTTTCAATTTTGGTTGAGACAAGTTAAACAAATAATGTTTGAAGGTAAAAGTAAACCACTTGTAAAAATGGTTAATTTTATTAATCAATAATTCCTTATTAAGTGACAAAATATTAATGTAGAGGAGTGTATATTTTTTTCTAAGAAAGGGATTTTTATATTCACGGAAAAAGAAAATCAGAGCTAAACGACAGATGCATTACCAGTTTTGTGAATGAATTGAAAGAAGTTGATAGAACAGATGATATACCTACACTAAAAAATATATTCATTCTTCAGACTCCGAATGCGAAGTCACATGCAGCTGCATCAAGGACAAGAAGAAGGTTCCAGTCTGAAAAAAGAAAAGAATAAGCTATAAATATTTTTAATTTCCAATGTTTCTTTTTAGTGTCGTCATTTTTAAAAGAGTTATTTTGCATAAATCACATGCGTTTTAGATAATCCTAAGTTGAGCAAAAATACATTAAAAAATTATTCGTTTTTTGAATTTAATATGTTTTGTTTATAGACCGACAATTTGGAGAAATTGTTTTTAGTAAAAACCTGCCAAAGAAGACCACAGGGTTCTTGGTTTTGGTCTTGCATTTGCTCATTTAATATATTTGCTCATTACTACTTTTGAAGTGACTCCCAGTGTTCTGTTCAAGTAGTCATTTGTTTTTTTTTATTGGTTTTCTACACCGAAATGATAGTTTTACTTGATAAATACATTATTTCTTATGATCAAACATTTCGTTTCGTCCTTTGAAGTTGGTTTTTCATAAGTATTTTCCAGTTACATACCTTTCAGTGGCGAAATACCAAGACTTTTTTCAAAAAATTAACGCTCTACAAAGGTATAGACATTTATAGCCTTTCATATAGCTTTGAAGACAGTATTATTGACATTCTATTGTCTTGAAGAGACACATTTTATGTAAAACTAGCTGCTCTGCTAACTTCGTACTGCCTAACAGTTAAGTTAAACAATGTAAAAGTTTTTTTGGCAATCTTGTGGTACGGATGACCAAAAGATCTGCAAGCATTGCGACCAAACGATTTAACAGCTCCCATTTGTTCTTTATGTTTGTCTCCCATTTGTTCTTTAGGTTTGGTTACACAACAAAAGAAAACACTAAATCACCACAATACACCAAAACACTTATACTTTTAAATTGAACGCGCGTTTCGCTAACCATGTTAGCATCATCAGCAGATGATCAAGGCTGTTGATCATCTGCAACATTAGCGAAAGGCGCGTCCAGTGTAAAAGTAAAAGTGTTTTGGTGTATTGTGGTGATTTAGTGTTTTATGTTGCTGTATGTTCTTGTTTACATTTTTATTCAAGTATTTTCTTTTTATTTCAATATATTTCTATATTTTTTCCACTATTTTCCGTTTTATTTGTATTCTAGAATATGTAGTTGATCAATGATTTGCAGTTGATATAAATCATTACAAATAAACTATAAGCATGGTAAACTTGAGCTCTTAAATATGGAATATTAAAATCCTATTTTAATTGGTAAATGATTTTCTGTATTTATTTTGTTAATTGTTCCGGTAATCATTAATAAACAGAGCAAATTTAATAAAATTGATATAATTTTTCCGCTTACTTATAATATAATAGTATTGTACAGCCAAGCAATTTGTTTTTAGATGTGGTAAACTAACTGGAAAAATATGATTGAGCACGCACGCCACTGTCAAAATTGCTCTTACTTGCCAACTCTACAGTTAAATGATTAACGAGGAACGATTAAAACGACTGTCTGGACTTAATTATTCGGGATTTGTCAAAAATATATCGCCGGCTCATTAACAAATTGTTACAGATAGTGTTTAGACGCGTGGCTTACCGACGTCCAGTGGCGTAACTATCGTTCCAACAAATCTTATTGTTGCAGAAGGGCATTTTAAAATACAGGGTTTACTTGTTACGTGAAGTTTGCTCTACGTGTAACGTGCACTCAAATGTATACTTTTTCTGACTAATTAATAGTACTGCAAAAAATGGATTTACTACAATCAATTGCATCGTCTGTAGTTTGTATACAACTAAAGACATTATGTCAAACTATATTAATTTGCAAATTTTACTATACTTCTCTAATTCCAAGAAATTTTCATTGAGTTTTTTTGCTACTACATAAAATTACAAACGATTTTGAAGTTTTTTAGACATTTGTTAAAACAATATTTTTAGTTATAAGATAACCGGGATACAAAGGCGGTCGAGAAATGCAAAAATTTCTACTAATTAAAAACTATAAAAGAAAGAAATAAGAAATAAATTTCAATTAAGAAGGCTAGTATAAATCTGTGTGTAGCTTGTTCAGTTTCATAATAAGTAGACTAGTGAAGTGAAAACGACATGTTTGTATCTCTACTCATAAACGAGAAACCCCACAGAATACACAAAAATGGGACATCCTGTACGTCTAGCAATCGCCCCATACTCATACAATATATTTTAATATAAAACCACGGCACATAAAACAATCGGCACGCCAACTCTACTCAGATTCAATTGTTTAAAATTTCTATAAAATTTGACCTTGTCGGCGCCATTATGGTTTCCTAGTCAGGGCCGGATTAAAACGTATTAAAAAATTTCTCAGAAAATACGACAGGGTCGTATTAAAAAAATACTGTAATTGACTGAAACTGAATTTTATTTACAATACTTTTGTCCAAACAAATGAATCGTTAACCTCGCATACTTCTCGAAAAGTAAACAATGAAAAAATCAATTAAATATTTCACTGTAGAGAATAGACAATTAAAATTAAAAAACATGCAACTAACAAAAACATGCCAGGAGTTACAAACAAGAATTAAAAAATACCAATAAAATATTTATTGAACAATATAAAGAGGCTACGTACAAATTATGCCCATCAATGGGCGTAGCAAATTTTATTAATATTCAAATTTCACAAATTAATAAATCCACAATTTTTTTTGAGAAACTTCTATTTTTTTCATGGCAGGAAACAAAGTAGGTACCGCATTGTATTTTATACGGTTACAAAGTGAATTGGTAAATATTTTAAATTCAAAGTGAACAGAACACAACCTGTACTTGTGGGCCTTATTTATATCTTCAATCAAGTCTTCTCCGTTAGCTGCAATTGCCCATGTTCTTGTCCTAAAAATGTATTGTTAACTTATTTTCGATATACTCGTTTTATTTATTTTTATAATTATATTTAAATGAATAATATAATGATTTTTAAATTTAATTTTTAATGTCTAGATTCTAGATACAACATTAAATTTTATTTTACTAAATATTTAACATTAATGGTGGGTTCAAACTTAGAGTATTAGCCCTAACCTTACCCTTAACATTAACCCTAAGAAATTAACCTTGAGAACTTAAGGAAAGGCCGTTCATACTTCTCCTACTTGTCTTAAGAAAATAATCAATATTCTCGTAAGCGCTTGCGCTCATATAAAACATATGTTTTGAACTAACCTAAATTCACAATTATTTTTAAAATTTCTAACACTAGAGAAACTAATTTTTACATTAACAATTTCTAGACCAAAAAATATATAATATATTTACATTTATAAACCGTCAAAGTCAACATGTCAGAAATTATTTCGAGAATTCTTAAGACTCCTAGCTTTGAGCATGCGCGATTCAGTTTTGAATTAGCATTAGCCCTAAGAATATAAAATATCCCAACCTGTTAGGACTGAGGCTAATGTTAGGGCCGATACAACGAGAGCATGAACGCTAGCGTTCATTAACGTTGATTCATATTCTTGGGGTTAGGACTAATGTTAGTGTTAGGGCTAAGATCGGAAGCATGAACCCACCATCAATCTTACTAATATTAAAGTTTGTTAAGATTTTTAATTAGATCTTCCTACTTAGCTGAATGTCCTAATATGTCCTAAATTTTTTTAACTAAAATATGTTAAAATAATTAATCACATATGTATATACATACCTAATCGGATCTCTAGGAAACAGAAAGAAACTTTTATTGCAGTTTAGTCCTCTACTCGGGCAGTTTTTTGCTACACAACTTCGCCCAGGCATTTTAAAAACACGTAAAAATTAACGATTTAAAAATGTTCAGAAAAACAAAAATAAATTATATAACACAAGAAACGAAAATAAACTAGAAAAACCAAATATATAACACAATAAACAAAAATAAAACAACAACTATAAAATATAACTCAAGAAATAAACAAAATAAATTAATCCGTACGCTACTGACTCGAATCAGCCGAAAGTGTGCGCAGTCGATGAAAGAAACTACGACACTGGTTACTTTCTGTTGATGGAAACCCTAATGGCGGCGTGCGCGACGGTATGCGCGTAGCGTTCCCGCCAAAGAGAGTTAGCCTGCCGTGTGATTTATATGCCGTGATAAAACTACTTACTATTTAAAATTAAAAACTCTCAGATTTTTTAAATGGCACATCATTATATATTATTATTTTTCTGGCAAATATTACAAAGCAATTCAAAGTTTAACTAGTATATCATATTTCATAGTTCAAGTTTCAGATATAAATGACATAATAAACTTTACTCTATTGTTGACTCACCTTGTACATTCATACTGACATATATTCGGCTTTATTAGGAAAAAAAAATTATATTATTAAAATTCAAATTCTATTTATGACACGACCATGAATAGCAGTTTTATAAAATAAAAATTATGCGCCTTTCGGATTTTTCAAAAATTTTAGAGGTTACTAGATATTTCGAAATAAACATATAGCTACTATATTAAAAATATTTTGTGGTGTGTTGTTGCCATAATGGGCGAATTTCCAAAATCGCATAGGCGAACCACGGCATCGACGAAACAAGTGGACGAAGGAACGAAGCGAAGGGACGAAGTGGCGAGGTGTGAGTATGGGGCTATACTCTCTTTTCATGGTAGATATAAAAAGCGAGAAAAGACCACTAGCCCCTAAACAACTCTAGTTTAATCCTTCTTGCAAAGGTAAACTCTTAATAATTTTATAATATTCTATACGTTGTTCCATATCATATCATATTCGCATATTAATTAAGCAAATTAAATATCTTAGCATTTACAAAATTTAATTATTCTAATTTAAACAGCGGACTTTAAAGATAAAACTGCCATAAATAAAAAAAATCTAGTTAAAGCTTGTGATACGACATTTATGATTGTAAAGGAATCCCATCGTACATCGTTATTTCCGTGCATCATGCCCGTGCATAAAAAGCAATTAAAAAAACATCCAATCGATATTAGCCGGGCGCGCTACATCTACCGTTTCACTTGCGAATTTCCCACTTTGTTGTAAATAGTATTACAGGTTTCGAAATTCGTTACGCGTCCATCATCGGCATGTTTTTCGTTTAGAGGTCTCCTTGCCCCCTCCAGTCCCGCACTCGCACGCGTTTTATTCGCGTTGTTAACTCGATTTTCATTAAAAAAAACTTTTAATTAAAAAAACATTTATGCATGCGCCGATATCGTTCGTGTTGTTCGCAATTTTACGGTATCGAAATCGGAGATGCGAACGTTGACTGGCCATAGACATGGGCTTAAGTATCGATATTTTTTATAGTTCAACAAGTCAATTATATTTAAATATCTTAAAATTAGTGGTTCAATTAGCGTAGAAGCTGGTTCCTCTAATTTTAACGTTAGCATTTAGAACGTCAAAATTAGTGGTAGTAATTTTCAATTAAGCTTCATTCAGAACCTCGCAATTAGTGGAACAAATTAATGGTTTCAATTAGCGTAGAAGTTTGTTCCTCTAATAACAACGTAAGCATTTAGAATGTTAAAATTAGTGGTAGTAATTTTGAAAATTTAACTGAAAAAGTTAACAAACTTTTAACTTTTCCACACTGAAAAAAAGGATCTCTCAGTCGAAATGAATATGACTTTGACCCAAAAGATTGGCGCTTTTCAATAGGGCCAAGAACGACGTTTTTTTGCCCAAAGCATTAACTATCTTTTCATAAGCTTTAAAAAATTACTTTAGAGAATAGAAGAATCTTATCTGTCCAAAGTATTTCACTCTTGACCCAAAATGAATATGCAAAGAAGTTCTTGCTACAAGAACAATAGTCTTTTTGATTCATGCAAAAATTCTTGATTGAAAAGGGACATTTCTGGATTAAAGAGACACTTTTCTTAAACCAATAGAGAATACTATTGACTCAACTAAAATTTATTTTGATCTAAGAGAAGTCTATACATCATATACAGGCATATTACGAGGTATATTATTTTCTGATAAATTTAGGTTTTCCTGGTCTGGTAGTAAGTAAAGTGATATTATTTTCCTCGATAGTAGTTATTTCTGCTTCTTCACTCCTTGGTATTTTTTGGGGTGGCTCATCACTCTAAAAATTACAAAGAAATGTTACATCACGATTAGTCAAAGTAAAGCAAATAAATTATTAAAATTATAAGCTTTGGTCACATTTTGAATTTTTTAATACGACGACTAAAATTCTAAAATTTTTGTAATTATTTGCATAAAAAAATCGATACCTATATTCTTATTCTATCTATAGTCACACATGCATTACCTAAACATTAGGTAAATGTCTCTTACCTTCAAATATAGCAAATAAATGCTCTAATTTCCATTTTTTCAGAAACTCCTTTAAAGAATCCATATATCCTAAAATTTGTCCATAAAAAATGACAAATGCATGTTAATAACAATCACTAATTTGCTATACGATATGCGTTTAAAAAGCAAATTATGCAAAATTCCAAGTGGAAAATTCCAAGCAACAATACCCGTGCGTACTATGATGTGCGACTGATCGGACTTCCGACTGATTGTATATACCGTCCTTCGTCATCGTCTTTGCGTGTTTTTATTATTTTTCATCAAAAGAGTATTTAGCTATTGGAAAAATGACCATGTTTCTTGAATAAATTGCTTCCTAGCGTATTTTTCTTATTATCTTAAAGCAAAGTAACTTGCACTTGGTTGAATGAAAATAGATTCAAGAGAAATTTTCGAATTTTTCAAGAGAACAAGTTTTCTTGAGTTAAGAGAGTTTTTCTTCAGGCAAAATATTTTCTTTTACGCTAAAATAAATTCTCTTGCCACTAATTTTTTTTTTCAAGAACGATGACGACTTTAGTTCAAGTCTATCTTTTTTATCAGTGCACTAAATATTCTTCAAAATTTGCGGAGAACGTCATTTTGGACTTTGATTATCATCCGTCAAGAGAAATTGTACTTAGAAATTAAAATTTTATTGTTTTATAAGCTCAATATTAAGCTTTCTTTGTGGATACAACTGACTATCGCCAGCTGTTATTCTATTGCTAGCGGGGGTGTCTCACTTAGGTAAAAATTGTACATGTACTGGCAAAATATCATTATACTGCCAAGCGATTGCCAATGACTACGGAGAAGACTGCCTATGACTGCCACGTAATTATTATAGGCGACTGCCGTAAGACTGCCAATGACCACCAGCGACTGCCAAGAAAATGTATGTAATTCCAATAGTGGGACACCCCTCGATTGCTAGGATTCTGTTAATTTTAATTGTGTTTTGTAGACATTGTGAATGATCGTAAACTAAAAAGTATAAAATGTAATTGAAACCACTAATTGCGAGGTACTGAATAAAACTTTAGTAGAAACTTTTAACTTGTGCCACTAATTATACTTCAGAATTTACGAGTAATTTTATTTTGGTCTTTGTCTATATAATCATCCGTCCAGAGAAATTGTGGTTAGAAATGAAAAGTTTATTGTTTTATAAGCTAATAATTATTAGGCTTTATCTATGGATACAATTATTGTTCAACGCAAGCTGTTGCTAGAATATTCTATTAATTTTAATTGTATTTTTTTAGATATTATGAATGATCGCAAACTTTTGAGTATAAGGTATAATTGAAAGCACTAGGATATTCCACTAATTTCGATGTTCTCAATTAGTGTTATAATGAAAAAAAAACAGTATTATCGATATAAGAAGGAATCTTATAAGTTTCTACTATCTATTATTAAAAAAATTAATTAATTTTATCAAAAAACGTAGCAACTCTCGACACAAGGAGATTTTTTCATTCCAATGTTCACAACACTCATATTAATATTGTGTCTGCGAACCTTGAGAAACTTAAACTTGAAAAGTAATTCAAAAATTCACTAAATATCTCTAAATATTTACTAATCGCTATTTGAGAATGATTCTGATGATATTTGAGAAGGATTTGATAAGAATTCTGACCTACTCCATATCACTCAACAATTAAATAGTTTTTCAACTTTTAAAATTAACTGAAATGCACCAAGTCTATACTTTGTTCCATGTCATATCATATTCGCATATTAATTAAACAAATTAACTAACTTAGCCATTTACGAAAATTAATTATACCAATTTAAACAGCAGACTTTAAAAATAAAACTGCCATAATCTAAAAAAAATCTAGTTAAAGCTTGTGATACGACATTTATGATGGCAAAGGAATCCCATCATACATCGTTATTTCCGTGCATCATGCCCGTGCATAAAAAACAATTAAAAAAACATCCAATCGATATTAGCCGGGCGCGCTACATCTACCGTTTCATTTGCGAATTTCCCACTTTGTTATTGTAAATAGCCCCGTATTACAGGTTTCGAAATTCGTTACGCGTCCATCATCCGCATATTTTTCGTTTAGAGGTCTCCTTGCCCCTCCATTGCCGCACTCGCACGCGTTTTATTCGCGTTATTTACTCGATTTTCATTAAAAATAACTTTTATTAAAAAAACATTTATTCATGCGCCGATATCGTTCGTATTGTTCGCAATTTTACTGTATCGAAATTGGAGATGTGGACGTTCACTGGCCATAGACATGGGCTTAAGTATCGATATTTTTTATAGTTCAACAAAGTCAATTATACTTAAGAATGTCAAAATTGGTGGTTCAATTAGCGTAGAAGCTTGTTATATTATAAATTTCTACTATCTATTATTAAAAAATTAATTAATTTTATCAAAAAATGTAGCAACTCTTGACACAAAGAGATTTTTTCATTCCAATGTTAAACTCGTATTAATATTATGTCTGCGCACTGTAAGTAACTTGAAAAGTAAATCAAACATCCACTAAATATCTCCAAATATTCACCAGTCGCTGTTTGAGAAGGATTCTGAAGATATATCCAGACCTACTCCGTATCACTAACCAATTAAATAGTTTTTCATGACTTTTAACCGTGAAAAAATCGTTCTGTGTCATTACTGTTAGATTTTAACACAAAAACTCCTGCATTGGAATCCTCTTTAGAAAAGTGTTCTAAGCAGTTTTTACTTTACAATATTTGGTTGGCCGAAAACCGAAAATATCTATTATCAATGTCCTAAATAAATACATAAAACAGACTTAGACCTCTTCGGTATCTTTCAAGGCAGTTCTGTGTAGACGACCCATAGATTCTGAACACTGACTGTGCTGTTTGCTGGACTGATCTTGGTATTGAGGTCTTGGTCTTTAACAAAAAGCCAAACCAAGACTAACGTTAGATCCGCAATACTGAGACCATTCAAATGTCTCCAAATTTTCACCAATTGTTGCTTGAGAAGGATTTTGAAGATATGTCAGACCTACTCCGCATTAACCAATTAGAAGTGCATTTAGAAATTAGCGAATGAAAATAGGAATCGATAGGTGATAGGAATATAACTCTATAATTTAGGACATTTCTAGAATTGCACTTGAATGGGATTCCCAAATAATATCGAACATCTTTGAGTATACATTTCGTATTTTAAATGCGATTTGATCTGGCGATAGAGAACGTGCACTGCGTCCACAAGAGCATATTGTAGTATTATTGACATTTACTCTGGTAGAGATGGTTTTAAGTTCTGAAGTATAGGCTATTGTTGTTTTAATTGATCATGATAGAGATCAACTTTTGGACTTCAGTCATAATCATTGTTTCATCTCAATCATTGTGGTATTTGTTTTTTGCAAGTACCTTCATTGCCAAGAAAGATGAGGGTGGAACGTCAATGAAATAATACCAAGAGGGGTTTCTCCGATACTAAAAAACGTAACCTCCAAATAATCATAAGCTTCATTAAAAAGTTGAAGTCACATACTAAGCTTTTTTATAGTAGATATAAAAAGTAACGAAAGACTACTAGCCCATAAACAACTCTAGATTAATCTACAATCTTCCAAAGGTAAACTATTAATCATTTTATAATACTAGTATCCCGTACTTTGTTCCATATCATATCATATTCGTATATTAATTAAGCAAATTAAATAACTTAGCATTTACACAATTTAATTATTCCTATTTAAACAGCGAACTTTAAAAATAAAACGGCCATAATCCAAAAAAAAACTAGTTCAAGTTTGTGATACGACATTTATGACGCTAGGAATTCCATCATACATCGTTATTTCCGTGCATCATGCCCGTGCATAAAAAGCAATTAAAAAAAACATCCAATCGATATTAGTCCGGCGCGCTACATCTACCGTTTCATTTGCGAATTTCCCCCTTTGTTGTTGTAAATAGTCCCCGTATTACAGGTTTCGAAATTCGTTACGCGTCCATCATCCACATATTTTTCGTTTAGAGGTTTCCTTGCCCCTCCATTGCCGCACTCGCACGCATTTTATTCGCGTTATTTACTCGATTTTTATTAAAAACTTGTATTAAAAAAACATTTATTCATGTGCCGATATTGTTCGTGTTGTTCGCAATTTTACGAGATGCGAACGTTGACTGGCCATAGACATGGACTTAAGTATCGATATTTTTTTATAGTTCAACAAAGTCAATTATACTTAAGGACGTCAAAATTAGTGGTTCAATTAGCGTAGAAGCTGGTTTCTCTAATTTTAAAATAAGCATTCAGAACGACAAAATTAGTGGCAGTAATTTTCAATTAATAGAAAATGTTAACACACTTCTAACTTTTGCGACTAATTATACTTCAAAATTTGCGAGTAATTTCATTTTGGCCTTTGATCGTCACCCGTCAAGAGAAATTGTGGTTAGAAATGAAAAGTTTATTGTTTTATAAGATAATTATTAGACTCTATCTATATCAACTGTCTACCGCAAGCTGTTTCTAGAATATTCTATTAATTTTGATTGTATTTTTTAGACATTGTGAATGATTTAAAACTAAACTTTAAATATAAGGTATAATCGAAACCCCTAATTTATTCCACTAATTTCGATGTTCTCAATGAGCTTTATAATCTCCAACCAAACCAAACTAACACAAAAATTCATGCATTGGAATCCCCTTTAGAAAAGTGTTCTAAGCCGTTGGTACTTATATTTGGTTAAGCGAAAATATATATTGTCAATGTCCTGAATAAATACATAAAACAGACGATTTCTTTGGTTTCTTTAAAGCCAGTTCTGTGCGGACCACTCATGGATTCTGAACCCTGTCCCTGGTATTTGTTTCACCAGCAAATATACATATACAGGGTGAGTTTTCTACTATATTCTCTATGGGTTTCCGAGATATCTATAGTGAACATCCTGTATAATAAGCATGGTGTGCGAATCCTGCTTTTAAATAGTGATAAGCGAGACTGGTCTTGGTCTTGCGGTCTTGATCTTTAACAAAAAGCTAAACCAAGACTAACGTTACATCCGCGCGAAAAAGACCATTCAAAAATTCACCAAAAGCTGTTTGAGAAGGTATATCCGGATTTGCTTCATATAAACCAGGGTGCATTTAGAAATTAGCGAATAAATATAGGAATCTCGATAGGGTATGTCCTAGGGGGGAGAAGCCAAATTAGGACATTGCTAGAATTGAACTTGAATGGGACCCCCAAATAATATAGAACAACTTTGAGTATATATTTCGTATATATTCCTAAATGTGATTTAATCTCGCCATAGAGAACTTGCACTGCGGCCACAATTATAGAGCATATTGTAGTAATTCCATAAGTAGGAATACTCCCCCTGCGTTTTACTATTTTTTAGATTATATTTGGAAACACATTTAGTATCTAAAAATATGGAATATGATTATTTCTATATAGTCTTTAGGTGCCACTTTATCTAAAGAAGAAAACATTCGACCAATGTGTACTATACCAGTCATAACCAAAGTTGTTAAATAGTTTATGAAGCAAAAAACTACGCCAAAAACTACGCGTAGTTTTTTGTATTAACTACGTTTTAAAAATTTTAAAAACTACCTTCAAAAACTACACAAAAACTACATTAAAAACTACCTACAAAAATATAGTAAAACAAAAACAATTTAGATTTTAAACAAAAATAAAACCAAATTCTTATCATGGAAGTATGAACTTATACAGTGCTTTTATTTTAACTATGAACATAGGCAGTCAATCATTGTAATTTGTAAATCACTTCCCTGTTGTCAGTTTATAACCAATATTTTATCATCCATTGATGAAATACCGACAGGCAATACAGTTTTTCGCCGAAAAATTAATAGATATGAAATAAAATTCAGAATATTTTTTTTTCATCGAAATTTATAATTTTTGGTAATTTTTTCAGCTAGAACTATTTTTAGCTAAACAAAAAAAATATTTTAAAACAAAAAATATTATTTATTATATGAGTATTGGTTGCATTCACTCAAATCCAATGCATTGACTGTTCCGCTTTAAAAATGAGCATACATAGCAAAATAGCATTGCACTGTGTTCAGCGCTATGTTCACAGTTAAAATAAAAGCACGGTATTATATTTGTGTATAACTTAAACAACATCAGAAAAAAAAGACAATTTTTTTTCAACAAAAGTGTGTTTTCTATGACATACAAAGTAACATTGAACACAAAATAAACTATAAATTCTTATGAAGAAATTCTCCATAGACATTCTCCAGGAGAATATAATATAGGTAGGTATATCTTTAAAAATAAACCGTTATCCAACCAACAATAAAAAACTTCCAACCATTTTTAACTACTAAGTATAAAAATATCACATAACATAAGGAACAAATTCACAAAATATAGATTTTTTATTTCTTAATTGATGAACAAACAAAGTTTTTAGGTTATATTTTCACTGTTATTTTAAAAAACTACATTAGTTACATAAACTACACATTTACTATACTCGACATTTAAAAAACTACTTTTGACATGTAGTAAATGTAGTTTATTAATTACTACGTGTAGTTTAACTGGGCTCTTAAAACGGACATTAGCAGGAAACTGCAGGTTGCACAACGCTCAGTAGAACGCTGGGAATGCTGGGAATAACCAAGAAAGACCGTAAAAGAATAGAGTGGATTCAACAAAAGACCCAGGTAATAGTCAGATAATAGTAATCATCTACAGAATCAAATCCCTCAAGTGGCAATGGGCAGGATACTTGGCAAAAAGGACGGACAACAGATGGACCACAAACATCACCTACGAGGAATTAAGAGACCTAGAGTAAGACCAAACCTCATACTAGGGACCATGATATTAGGAAATTGGCAGGGATAACTTGGGCCCGCATAGCCAACAATAGACAAAAATGGGCCCAACTAAAAAGAGAGTGTCTAAACATGTGAGTAAGGCTACACCATAATTGGAAATGGTTGAATAAACTGAGAATGATGATGATCATTTTGAGTCTTTAGGTAATAAAGATGCTCCATAAAAAGTACCTACTCATAAATTGTATGTCAAAATTGTAATTAAAGGTGAAAATTTAACTTTAAGTACCCTGATTAGTGCTGCAATTAGAGACAAAACCTCGCTTTTGTAATTAATTTTGATTTACTAACAAAAAAAAGATATAATAAAAATTGCACATCAAATCGAAAACCTCGATAACGGAACCCATTCCTAAGACAATTGGAACTGTTGCGGAAAAATTGTTTTTTAATTGCATACATATTTATGATGACTTTTTCAGTCAGAATGTTGATCGAACAAAAAAAAAAGATTTATCTGAATAGTATTGTTGGAATTTTTAAAAGCCAGCTTTTTGATAAATACGGCGTGTACAGGGTAAATGGGTCGATTAATGTTTATACAATTTTTTGTAAATATTTACCGTATTGTTTTAAAATTTGTTGTATAAATTTGCCAACTGCGATTATGAAACTAACTGCAAATAGACTTTTATTTGTCTATAAGCTGTCTCGCTGAAATATTTTTGTATACCAGGTATTTATTGATTTGTATGTTGAATAGTACTATTGATATAATTATAGAAATTTTAACTAGTTGAATTGTCATCATATATGGATATTCAATCTTAAAAACTAATTGGCCTAATCTACTGATCTGTCCATTCAATTTTTGGGGAATCAGAAATGATAGAACTTCACTCACTATTATTTTGATTACCAGTAAAGTTACTTTTAGAAAGTGTACAGGATGGGTCAAATTCGACGCTTTTAAATGGAAACACCCTTTTCCATAGCAGATAGACGAAAACTAATATCGGTGTCTGGAGCTCAATTTTCATTAAAAATATGATGGTGAAAACCGCACATCAATATCTGTTACCGTTTAGGAGTTACGGGGTGTTTTTTAAAAATGTGCATTTTTAACAAATCGCTGTAACTTTTTTGCTATGAAAAATTTTGTATTTCTATGAAAACAATTCCAAAGCACCTTTTCACGTAGAATTTAATGGTATAAGTATAATTTTTTTAAAATTAATAAATAATTTAAGAGTTATCAACAGAAAAATTGATTTTTTATTTGGGACACCCTCTATATTTTTAATTAACCGAAAAGAATTTAAAATTACCTTTGCAAAAATATAGCACACTTGATATTTTGTTATATTCTCCTTCGAAATACAGAATTTTTAAAAGTTCGCCACTTTTAAGTAGTAGGCTTTGGACCCCTTATTGATGATATGTCCTAATGGAACTCGAAAACATATTTTTCCAGCAAGAAGAGGCACCGCCTCAGAACGCTGAATTTATCAGCAAATTTTTGCAGCCAATTTCAAGAATAATTGCATAGCTAACCAAGATCCCAGCCGTTGGCCGTCGAGGCCACCTGACTTAGTGCCCATGAATCTAATCCTATGTATATATTTGCGGAAGAATAAAGGTTCCTTATTCTTCCGTATAATCTAGACAAGAATTAGAAATACTTAGCAGTTATGAGAGAGTATCTTTCACCTCCACTGAGTTAATGAATTCCGCGAGAAATGTTCAGAAACGGCCCCGTCTGTTCATAACAGAAGACGGTCGAACACCTGCAGCAAAATTTCTTGGTTTGCTACTTATTTTTATTGTTATCAGATATAGTTTAAATGTGTTGATGTTGGTTAAATATATTTTAAATTATTATAAAATGCATCTCTCATAGCAAATATTATTTTCGTTTTAATTGATGCTCACAGTTAGAATTTTTTTGCATTACAGCCGGTGCCATTCAAAGCCTACTTTACTGTACTGTTTGGGTACGCTAGGGGTCTGGTAACGCGGGTGTGTGGCCGAAGGAAATATATATTATATTTCAAAAATCTGCCTAAGGCTTAACCCGATCCTGTCGTGTTAAGCCACATCCAAAATTCCAAATACGCGCTTTAATTAAGGCTTGATTAAAGTTTGCAGAGCTTCAGCATTTGCCATAAAATAGCGAGCAATTTGTTACAAAAGCACATAAATTATATATGACTGTAATCACAAAACTTCAATCTACTTCCGTATTGTAACGGAATTTTAAATTATTTCTTTATTTTCCAGAAAATTTATTCCCAACATAAGGAATATTTTGTTGATGTTTGACCATCAAAATATTAAAAATAAAGAAGTTGCCTAAAAATATGCTACAATACGCATATAGTATAATCCTTTATCTTTAATTCCCTTCTTTATTTGTGTAAAAATACCCAGCCAGTTTTACATAAAACGTTAAATGCCGAACGCTTATTTTGCTACTTTTTCGGAATAGTGAATTTTCGATTTAGCGCATCTTTGTATCCCTACGTCTCTATTCTACTACTAGACGAAAAAGACGAAACCCCCACAAACACATAAAAATGGTGCTACAACCTAACACCCTGTACAATAAAAAATGTCTATACCTATGTGGCGGATTCATCTATCCAAAAATATCCTTATGGGTTTTTCGCCACTGCACTGCAAGAAAAATCTACAAAATAAAATAGTTATTTTTTGTAAACACTTCTGCGTTAAACCTAAACGGACGCTGCTTGTCAGAAGTTGTGTTTACAGTAATAAAAATTTGCCTAACAAAGAAAAAAATGCTTAACGTTTCGGAAAGTTTTCTCTTTCCGTCGTCGGAAGCAAAAAAATATAAAGAATCAAGAAAAAAAAAACTATTTAAAATATTTAAATTGAACTATTCGACAACACTTTACTTTTTAAAACAGATACGTCTACAAGAAATCGTTGACGTTCTGTTAAAATGACATTATATTAAGTTAAACTTCAAAATTAACAATTACTACCTGATAATTACTTAATAAGGTAAAACCAAAAAGCCCAAATTTCTGTATGATTATTTTTAAATTTTACGTATGTTATGTTTATTTATGTAATGTTCTTTAAAATCAAAGAAGCGATTGCCATACATTACTAACATCTACAGATGCATGAGCAATACATTTATTTTTATTAGATTGAATTAAAAAAGCCTCTTTTATTTTTCTTTTAGAGGCTATCGCTTCTTTCATTATAATTTTGGCGTTATTAAAATTTATTCTGTGCCCTGTGTCCCATGAATGCTGACAAATCTTTGATTTGTGAAAATCTCCCTTTTTTAAATAATCTTTATGTTCTTTAATTCTAACATTTAAGAGTCTAGATGTTTCACCAATGTAAAATTTATCGCATTCAGGGTATTTGGTATATTACATTTTTTTTTACATTTTTTTTTACCCCGTACAATACTATAATATATTAATTAATTGTATTTTTAAATACACTGATTTAGAAATACTTCTGGATATGAAGGAAATTTTCATATTTTTCAATTAAGAGTTTCGTATTAATGGCAATATTCTCTATACGATAAAGTAAAAGACACACGCTCTCTCTGCAATCGGTGTCATACACCAACCAGTGGCATCCCCGACGAGCGGATGGGTCGCGCAACTGGCCACGGTGTGGCGGCGTCGTCATCCGCGGCAGATGGAACGCGCCGGGCTGCACACGCGGACGCGTGCCCTCTCAGCTGGCCCCCCCAGGTGCCCCGCACCTGCCGCGCCGGCACATTTGCCGGTAATTAGCGGGAGGTTAGGCCCGAGGCCGTTCGGACCGCGACCACCATTTTTGAGCAAGGGGGGGAGGGGGTAAACAACAACTAGATGTTCTTAGAGTTTGGCTACATAAAAATAAATAAAGGCCAGGAGCGCCGGCTTTTATGAAAACCTCGTGGGTGCTCATGAGATATGGGTAAACGTAACAAATCTCCGAATTGTTACATTTATTACACTTTTTTACATATGTAACATATATGACAAAGTTAGGAAAATACCATATCAATTTATGCCATTTTTGCAATTATATTGAGTGTAATTTGAGTTCAGAAATAAAACTTTTAAGTATAGATACCGTAGTACGTATAGACAGGGTGTCCCAGAAATAAGTCCATTTTAGTGCGTATTTTAAAGGGTGGTAGATCTCGATAAAAGAAACATAATATTTTCTCATTATCGTTTTACGAATAGGTCCAAAATAACAGAGTTATTTCACTTTGAAAATTTGTCCAAAAAAAAATTATTTATTTCTAAAATTTTTAGAACCACTGGATCTTTCCTGGATTTCCTTTCTTGTAAATTTAATTTAATACCTATGTTGCCATATTATCAAGAAATTATGTTTTTTAACTGAAAACAAAAAAAAAAACAAAAAAATGTTTATTTATAATTTGGAATTTTTCAAAAATTTATTTTTCGCGAAAGAAACCTCATAGACGTGTCTTTGGGGTTGAACTATACTACCAGTTAAAATACTTGCACTTATTTCTTGGACACCCTGTATAACTTGTGAATATATTAATTATACCCATTACTATCGTGTAAGGGCAGGCAGTAAAACAAACAGATATACTGTTTTTATATACAGTATGTTCCCGGATTGTCTTTACAAGAGGGAGAAAACTTTTTTATTATTGACATTTTGTCAGAGAGAGAAAAATGTATTCTTCGTAAAAAGTTTTGCTTGTTCTAATATCATTAATCCCGTTTATACTTTTCCAAATTTCCATATCGTTTTAAAGAAAATTAAAAAAAAACATGAAAATATAGCCGTATTTCCTAAAAGTCCTGAAATCCTAAAAAGTCCTAAAAATGAGAACGCGTTTCTATGGTAAATAATTTCGTTTTCATTCTTTGGTAGTGATTGTTTTGATAGAATTTTTAATTAACGTCAAATTTTTGCTGCTTTAAAATATTTTGTTTGGTTTTGGATTATGTATATAAAAAAGATAATCAACTCTGTAAACACTTTTAAAGCCCCCACAGGGGGACTGTGCAGGCCAGTTTAACATGTACTACAGTATAGTGGCAAAGTACAGTTTTAACAGTGACGCACTCACTTCAGCACATTTTTTCTAAGTGAAAATGACTTCTCCAAAATATAGTTCTTTCTTGCATTTTGCCCACTTCTGCAAAAAATTGAAAAACAGGATTGGTTTAACTACCTGGAATGGACAGAAAACTTACATAGAACTATTGAAATTGATTTGTTCGAAAAACTACCACAGTATGATGCACAACGTAAGAAATTCATTGTATAGAAAAGCTAGAAAAGCATGTTTAATATTATCTAGAATAATAAAATTAAAATCTAGGCCACAGGACAAATCTCCTGAAGCAATAAAAACTTTCTTCCAACTAAAAGAACCTCACTTCATATTCTCCCACCGATTCCCTCCCACACCTCATTTCTTTATCCTTTAAAATACTCTAGTTTCCTTCTGTCTCAATCTTGACGCTCCAGAGTGGGGATAAAGGGCCACTGGCAACAGATTACTCTAACCTTCCTCCCAACCCTTAGAGCCGAAAGGATCTCTCCTCAATTCTCTCCATTTTTTTGTCTTGATATAAGAGGGTGATTTGAAAATATTTGATATAATATTTAACCCAACGCATGACGGTCTATATGTCAGATCTGGTAACTAGGTATCATAAAATGGAAGCAAGGAGTAGTGCGTCAACGAGTTTTTTATAATCTATTTCTATGATATCTATGGGCGATGCCTTTGAATAAAAAATCTAAGAAAGTTGCCTCAGTTTTTTTTGACATTGCTTTTGTAAAATATTTTTTGTGTATTTATTGAAAACAGAGCCTTGAATAATAGTTACTTACTAGTATAGAGACTTTACCAGTACAGGCTATCATCCATTATTGAATTCGTCTAGAATTCTACGATTTTATTCTTGCATGTTCGCATTTGGATCAAATAGACAAAGACAAATCAATAATTTAATGAATTTTACTTAGTTGTTCCAGTAACGTTTATTATTTTACTTCTGTTTATTAATTGCAGTTGGAGGTTGGTACCTTTGGTGTTAAACAGCAAAAAAAACACTAATCACACTACACCCAAAAAACACTTTTACCTTTGCACTGAAAGTATGTGTAAGTGTTTTGCAATGCAAAAGTATGTGTTTTGGTGTAGTGTAGTAATTTAGTGTTTTATTTTGCTGCTTATCAATTTTTATTAGAAATATATCGCCATAATCAATTTTAACTGGATCTATAATTATTATCACTTATTGACCCAGCATTTAACAGAACCAACAAATTTGTCTACTACACTCAACTATATTTAACATGTTAAAAAAAGGGATTTGACTTGAATTTTTGGTTTATCAGTAGAGTTCTCATAGACCAAAATTCAAGTCAGCTATATTTAAGACCCCTCATCAGGTCTCACCTAATATTGTTAATATACTGTTCATTTTTTTAATGATATTATCAGTAATAAATAGGAATCAGTAGGTGTAAGAAATTCATTGTTTAGAAAAGCAGCTTTGAAAGGTGATTATTTTATCTTCACGGATACCGCCGTGACCACAGGACAAATCCACAGGAACTGAAAGCCGCTTCCTTCAAGTAAAAGTGCACCGCCGTATTTTCCATAATCTACCATGAATCTGTCACAATCTGGCAGCGCTCAGATTAGGGATAAAGGGCGACTGGCAACAGAGTTTCGCAAACTTGCTCTAACCTCCTTCCCACCCTTAGAGCGGAAAGGGTTTCTCCTCAATTCTCTCCGTCTTCCTGATCGCGCGGCCTTTGCAGGGGACGATCTGAATTAGTTGATGAAATTGCCGATATGCTCGCTTCACTAGGTTTACACGCCGATAACGGTCGGAAATTACGTTAACTAACCAGAAACGTTGCATTTGAAATCAGGCAAATAAGAACAATGGGAGATCCAGAAATCCTTTGACTCAATGCTAAGGTCATTTTGTCGATTCAAAATAAGATATGCACAACGGTTAAAAGGTAAAACTATATCCTGGTATAACCCACAATATGGAAGTGAAAGGGGAGATGAAGTGAGTAGTCCTCAACGACTTTCCGGTAATCCGTGTTTCCTAAGACTATCTATGAGATTACCAGCGGAATGAAAG
Source organism: Sitophilus oryzae (assembly GCF_002938485.1). Lineage (NCBI taxonomy): Eukaryota > Metazoa > Arthropoda > Insecta > Coleoptera > Curculionidae > Sitophilus > Sitophilus oryzae. Next base: position 1,549,480 of record NW_022147154.1, read on the forward strand.
GTCCCGGTTACCATTTTATTCAGCATTAATATCTGACTTTTGGTTTTGGCGACCAACCAGCACCGGGCGCAAATTTTACCGATGACCGTCGAAATTTTTAAAATTACCAAAACGGCGGTACGATTACGGCGCCCTTCTGATTGTCGGTGGTTTCAGAGTCGGAAGGACAATTTGACATTTTAGAAGGTTTGTTGGACTTTGTTTTATTGGCGCGGCGAACCGGCACCAACGAAGATTTCTAATAATATGCAGTAATAATAACGAATTCTAAAAAAGATAACTCAGGCTTTAACCTGTAGCTTCCGAAAGGGCAGCTGATTTCAATTATTACAGCAATGATTTTGAAAACACCTTTCTTAAAAGCTGGGAATCATAAACAGAGCGTCAAAACAAATTGAGGTCAAGCACGGAGAGAGTTGAAAGAAGCGATGTTGACAGCGCGCCTCCACAGAATAGTAACAGGATTGTGTCGAACGATAACAGGTTTGGCGACTAGGGAACGTAAAATTACGCGTCAAATAAACTTATCCGGCCTGAACGAGAGGGAATCCGGTGATGAAAGGCCAGACATCATTATTATATATAAAAAGACATGTAACGAACTAAAAACGTTTACAGTAACAACCCATATGCACGTCCCCTTTGGTAAAAAATGTCTGATACTTTTTTTAGCATTAAAACATGTTCGGCACCTATAGTAACTTTTATCCTCAAATTTTCATTCGAATCGCTAAAGCACTTTAGAAGAAAATTATAATCAAATCGAAAAAAAGCTGAAGAAACCCCTTGTAGCTACGAAACAAAAAAAAAAAAAAAAAAAAAAAAAAAAAAAAAAAAATTAGATATAAAAAAAATATTTTTTACAAGAAGGAGTTTTCTCACGAGAGATGGGCACATGTTTTTGAATCACACTGTATTTTAACGGGTGAATTAAAAAAATAATTTTATTTAAAATAAATAATAAATTGAATTTTATAAAATATTATAATTTACAGGTCACAGAAAAATCAAAAATTCTCCTAGATTTAAGTAAAAAAAAATATTTTTAATATCCTTAGCAGATCTCGCGATATTGTTGATAAATATATATAATTCTTTTCATAACTATTTTATTTTTACGATTAATATTATCAAAATAATAAACTAATAAATAAACTCAACACCGGCCATTAACAAATCAGTTGCATAGAAAAGCCATATTTATTTAATATTATCTAGAACAATTTAAAATTAAAATCTAGGCCACAGGGACAAATCTCCCGAGACAATAAAAACTTCCTTCCAAGTAAAAGAACCTCACTTCGTTTCTCATACCGATCTTCACTCCCACGCTCCCATCCCTTCGTCCCTTAAAATCCTCTAGATGCCTCCCGTCTCAACCTTGACGCTCTGCAGTAGGGATAACAGAAGATAGGCAACGGAGTTTCGCAAACTTCCTCTAACCTCTCTCCAACCCTTAGGACGGAAAGGGTCTCTCCTCAAGTCGTTCTTGCTTGGCTCGGTCATTCTCTCCATCTCCTTGTCTTGATATACAAGGGATGATTGAAAACTATTTTATTAAACTGGACTACTTTATAACTGACAGAATATAAATTTAACAGAACTCATATAGAGATATAAGTTAATATATCAAAAAACTCTATATAAATAATTAATCTTTTCTTGGGTTGAGGTTGTTAAAAATAAATAAATTTAGTTTTCTTTTAAAACATCATTAAATTAAAAAAAAAAAAAAAAAAAAAAAAAAAAAAAAAAAGACAAAACAAAATAAAAATATCAAGGTGCCTATCCTCTTTAAATTACATTGAATTCTATGAAAATAATCGACCAGGTTTGCAAGTTTAAATCCGAAGAATCGCCTGTTATATAGAAATGAAAGTTGTTTTTGGTTAAGTACATTTTTTTAAATTACATAAAACCTTTGTATTCTGGATTATTTTGTTACTGTAGGCAGCAGAAAATAGTGCATCATACTAAGAACAAAAAATAGGATTAGACGCGTGATTAGTATACATTTTTGAAACACAGATCCGAGTCATTTACATATTTTTTAAAATCACTTAAACTTATTTTGCCTGTTTGGTCCCCATTAAAATGTTTGAAAAGTTTTTTTGTCCTCTTAGATGCATAACGTTTTAAGATTTTTTTAACGAAAGTGCCAGGGGGGGGGCGGGGTTCTATTATTGTTTCCCTACTTATTTTTGCCACGAACCGCCACTGATAAATTGATGTTAAATCGAATAACCAATTAATATAACGTGATTATTTTAATAATCAAATACAAGTAAAATTTAAGCAATGCTGAAGGCAAGTACTTAAAGTTTTAAATATAAAATGTAATTAAATGTTAAATTTAATAAATTAAAGGTTAAAGTAATGCTGAAGGCAAGTACTTAATCGGTTAAATGTAAAATGTTACGAATTGTTAATTTCTTAACACACTAATGATTATTTAAAATCAAATTAATAAAAGTTTAGTTTACTATAAAAATATACTGGCTTTGTATACCAAATTATACTTAAAAAGGAATCTTCTTAATGATAATAAACATCACAGTATCCAACTTCTCATCAGAGGGTTGCAGGGCTGAAATCTAACCGAACAGGCTGCTACTGATTACCTCGGTGATTGAAAAACTCATGAGAAAAACTTGTGGAAAAACTTAGCGCAAACTTCTAGAAAAATATGTCGAAGAACTTGCTGAAAAACGTCTAGAAAAATGTCTAGAAATACTGAATAAAACTTGAAAAAGAAAAAATGATACTAAAAAATGCTGAGAAAACCTAAAAAAGAAAAAAAAAAAAAAAAAAAAAAATTACATTTAAAAAAAACTTTGAAAATTTTACGAAGCTATTAATTTACCTCATTGTGAAGGCACACAATCAATAATTTAACATTTCTTCTCAAATAAGGGCTGGACACTTGCCATCGAAAAAACTGGAATCAAAAAGAAAGGCATGTAAAGGTTTTTGCATAGATTTAGGAAGAACAGATATCACATTATGCATTTTAACCCGATCAAACATTCGGAGGTTGACTACGTACTGTAAAAATCAACTGAGATAGAGAAGGCGATATTGCCACATATCAAATTTGCGCCTATCTACTTAGTTTGATTTGCAGAAAAGGTGACTTTTAAAAAACCTTCACGGATATCAATAAAATTTCTCAAATTTCTTAATTAAATTAATAGTTTATTTTTAAAGAAGCATGCGTAAAATTATGTATAAACCAGACGTTATGCGTTACTATTTAAAGACATGTTTACTGTTTAATGTGCTGAAACGTCTAGAACTACTGGCAACGTCGCTGCTAGTCTTCCAGAATGAAAATGAGCCGTCCGTCCCACCACCCTCGCGGACGGCCCATGGTCCGTTATAGCGTACTACATTTAGCTTACGATGTGTTTGAAGTCGGAATGAAGTCCGAAGTGAACTTTTCATTGTTTTTCAGTAGTTTTTGTTTTTGTTTAATGTACTTTTGAATCTGCGAATTTCCAATATGGTACGACAGTGTCAAATGCGTGGAAAAATAAGCTCAAAATACCCGAATTTGTCTTTTCACAGGTAGGTATTGTTTCCACCGCGCCGTAATCGTACATAGGCGTCCCACAAGGGAGCTCTCACAAATTAAATAATTTCTAATTATATTTGTTGAATTATCTATTAAACAAGAACGTAGTAGCCGGTAAATGAATTATAATTCGTCTCAATTACTACCTAACTGTTGTAGATCATAACAAATTTGAATATAAACGTTACATTTGAAACTTTATTATAAGCCAGAAAGTGACATTTTTTTCTTAAAATTGCATCCTATCGATGCTTCGGCCTTGTTTCGACAATTTTTTACCACCGTACAAATACATCTTCCTAGAGTTATTTGTACGGTGTGTTTAACTTTTTTTAGAATGGGACGAACTATAAATAATTCTTAGGCTACTAGTTTTATACATACCTATATAGAGAGCGACCCAGGCCTCCAAAAAAGCTTTTTACCTATTACGTTTTTGGTTTGTGATTTTATTTAAATTTTTTACATAAGATGGGCCATTGTAACCGCACATTTTCAAAGATATTTTTTGTTTCAAACATACAGGGTTTGATTCAAACCGCAATACATATGCTTAATACAGTTTATGAAGATTAGGACATTTAAATAAAATTTTGATTATCTGAGAAAGCTACCTTTAAAGTAATGGATTTGTAAATAAACATAATAGGTATTCATTATTATTCGACAGAAATCCCATACTGTAGTACACAGATTTGATACTTTAATTGATAAATTGCCTTTCTATTGCGAGACTAAAAGGCAATTGCCTCGTAACAGAGCCATCATAATAAAAGAAAAGACCGAAAGTCAAAACTTGTCTTATAATTTCCAAAAAAAAAACAATTTTTTTTTTTTTCATTTAAATATTGATTTAGGATAGGAGGTTATTAATAATACAAGATTAACCAAACTATTACACAGTACTTCACAGGAAGCTATCGATTGCGAACTAAATAAATCGTTACTAATTAGTACATAGTTTTAAAGTTCTTTTAAGATAAAAAAAGGGGTTAAATAAACCCTAAACTATCATTTGAGATTAAACGGGAATTTCTAAATAATGTTGCCTTTTCTAAACAAGAAAAATTTATTTATAAGTTAAGTTTTATAAACATTCCTAATTATTTGGGCGGAAAAGAATATTTTCGGGTCTCGGGAAAAATACGTAAATAAAAATGACTTTTTAAGTCAAAAAAAAATCAAAAAAGACATGTTATTTCCAAAAGAGGACAGGTGGCAACCTTAGGTATTTCTGGAATGGAAATTTAAATGGCAAATCTACAACTTTGCTTTGAAAATATGTTCCGGCCAACCTATGTTTTACAAAAATGTTAAATGTGCCTAAATGCCTCCAGTATTCTGAAAAAAAAATTGAAAGAAAAGTCACCAACCACAACCTAATATAGAACTGTTTCGGGAGCCTGAGTCACCCTTGTAAATATTCATAAGTAACTGAAGGTTTATATAGAAGTAACTGAAAGTTTAAATTAAAAATCGACGTTGGAGTGATTTTCGAAAACTAATAACGTTTCAACATTAATATATGTGGGCCGTATTTAATGTATTATTATAATCTAGACCTTATAACAAAAACTCATCTGACGAAAAGTGTTAATGTACATAGTATATTAATATGGAGTAAAAATTTTACTAATTACTTTACTTTTACTTTACTAATTAAATTCGTTGCAAAAAACGATACGCCACTGGCCATTAGAACAATCCCAAATGCGCCTAGTTGCCGGGGTCGGAAATTTTAGACTTCTCTGTCTCTTCTGTCCTTGTTTGACACATTGGAATGTTTGATACACTACCAATGAGTATTTATGAATGAGATGTTCGGTCTATCTTTATAATGTCTTTGGGTTTTTGGAATGTCAAAGAAAATCTTACCAAAACTATAGATCCATTAAATTCTAAACAATCAAAAACTATATGGGATCTCCATCCATCTATGGGACAACAAAATCACAATATTTTTACCATATTGTGAAAAATACCAGCCAAATAAAATTTTCCCAAAAATGATGACCTCGGCAACGGTCAAATCCAAGGTGACGACTTTGAGGTTTCCCGTCCCGTCGATACACCCAGGGTACGATCCAATTAAATATTTTCGATAGAGAACGTTCCGAAATTTAAGTGTTAGAAATGTAAAGAAAATATCGATATAATAATAAAAAACGTCTATAATAAATCAAAGTAGCATTTGGAAAATTAAAATGCTACAAACAAAATAATTCACATATACCTATAAAACACACATATATCCATAAAATATTTTGTTTCTACATCTTTCCGTTTTCGTATAATCAACCGAGGTGAATGAGGTGCGCCACCCTGTATACAGTTTGCTAAAAAAATAATGAAAATATGGCTAAAAGTAAAAAAAATACAGGATGATTCACGGCCATGGCACGTTAGACATTGCATCTGAGGGTACTTTTTATTTGAAATGAATATCATAAAAAATACTGATGTTGAAGAATATCAGATTTACCAAGATTGTATTCAAACCACATTCAAACCCTCTATATTTTAACGTCATATTTTTCAAAAATTACGAAATTTCCAGAAAATTGACAGCTAGTATACAGCTTCTGTTGGACCTTTGGTATCAAAACGTTCGGAAAATTATTAATTTATTCAAATATCTATCTAGTAAACATGTTTAATTTTTGTCATTAATGGCACGTATTGCTTATTAAGAATCCAAATATCTCGGGAACTGTTGCTCGCAGCGATTTTTACCAAGAGACATTTTTACGTAGAAAAAGTATATTTTTTCACTCAGTATCTCTTCAAAACTGTTAAAAAAGATGTAGGTAGCGCCCCTTACAAGTAGGAGTCATATTGACATCAAAATCAAATTTCTCATGTTGAAAAACGCCCAGACACAAATTTTCATCAAATTATTGACGTTGATTCATAAATTATTTGGAAAAAAATCGAAATTTAAATGAAACTGCTACACCCTGTATCTCCGAAACTAAGCATTTTAGAACATACATTTATACGAACTTTTCTACTTATTTTTATCTGCAGAATATGCTGCTGAAGTTTCCGGAGTAGAGTTCGGGCCACCCTGTATATTTGAAAGAGAAATATTTATTACTAATAAAAAAACTGTATAACCTGACTATCCCGAATATCCTGAATAAAAAGTATAAATAAAATGTAGAAAAAAGGATAAATTGCAGGAGAATTTTCATGATTAAAGGTCTATCTAAATTAAATGTTCACTAGTCTTAAGACCCTGTGAGTGAATACTTTTGAGACCATCCTCGTATGCTCCTCGAGCTCTTTTCCTTGTCCGTGTGTCTCGTCTCTGGAGCTCTCTCGGCCCTGTAGTCTAATCTGCATGTAAATTGGCTAATGTTTGGTTACGGCAACCGTATATAACCATCTTTAGTGGATTTATTGACGCCTGCCACTTTATTTCGGAATAGCGTCTCTCCGGAGGGGCTGCAGGAGAGAGGGGAGCATTATTCGGAGGGTAGTTGTGGTGGGGCAAAGGCGGATCTTGGAGGAGAGCACAAGGGGGAGCAGGAAGAGGAGAAGGAGGCTCCCCGGAAGGTAAATTGAAGGGTCGAGATTTGCGACATTGTTCGCGGAAGGTTAAGAGAGTGTTTGTGCTTTTGCTAAAGGCGGGAGAAAATGAAGTTAGTTATGGGAGATAAATACTTTACGTCCCTATCAGAATGTAATATTGATGATGGATAGTATGGCTGTTATCTGTGGCGCAATGGTGGAAGTTTGAGGGTTTCCTTCGAAAAATAATGCTGATAATTTTTGATATTAAGTTCTTCTAAAGTTTCAAATATACAGGGTTTGAATACTGTTTTAGTAAATCTGAGGCATTTCAATATCAGTATTTTTTGTAATAATTATTATAATTATAAAAAATATATATATTATATTGAAAATTATTTTTATTTCAATTACAAAGTACAGATGCCAAAAAAAAACGCAACAGAAAATTTTTTCAAGTTTTGACTCATGTCAACACATGCCTTGATTAATTTTTAAGAACGAAATGAATTTACCACGAATAATTTGCAATTTTTTCAACTCTCATTATAGTACTATTTTTTTTAATTAAACACCCTGTATATTCTCCTATTTTTAGATTCTACGATTGAAATAAAGGTAAGTTTGATTAAGGTTTATCACACTTAAACCTTACCGTTTTTGAAATATTTTCAATTTTATGACATTGCAGTAAAAATTTTAAGGCTTCATTTCTTCATCCAAGGGTATCAAAGTTTTTAATACTAAATATTTACTGAAGTTTATTTATTGATCAGATATTGTGTTGCAATAATAAACAAAATACTATCTTATACAGAGTGTCTAAAAAATTATATTAAATAAGTACTAGCTTTAAAGAACAATAACTTGTTTAATTTAAAGCGAACACCCTGTATATTTTACGTGAATCAGATGCACAATTTAATTGTCTATCAAATTGTATTATACTATTTTTTACCTATCTCTTCAAGTTTTCGTAGAAAATTCATTTTGTAATAATTTAGACCTCATTTATCTCTTAGCCCACTAAAAAATAGTACCTACTAAATTATACAGGGTGTTTCAAAAAACATATCTCGTAGGGAGATTCCTCACGTAAAAATAACACACCAGTCATCATGTTTACAATTTTATTGAAAAATCGCTTTTTATTCAAAATATGAGCCAGATAGGTACAGGAAACTCTAATATAGTTTGAAAGAACATTTAAATCTGCTTTAACTTATTAAAAAAAAACATAGTGTTGTATTTGAAATAACGAAGTTTTATGTAAAATAAATATTTAAAATAGACCAGCAATTTTTGATATTCCTGTATACATTTAAGGAAGCAATCAAATTTTTTAGTAAAGTTTATTTTTCTGGCTTGAAAGTCAGCACAAGAATTAATTCTGAAAAGTAATGTACAAGGTGTTGACAATTTTTATTATTATAGCATGCATATTTAAATATCTTAAAAACCAAAGCTTTTAAACATATTAAACCCTTACAATGAATACTTTATTTTATGACCAAGAATCCAAAAATGAAATAAAATACCGGGTGTTCCATAAGAAACTTATGGAACAATACATGTAATAATAACTTAGCCCCTTATATATATAATAATAACTTAGCCCACTAAAAAATAGTACCTACTAAATTATACAGGGTGTTTCAAAAAACATCTCTCGTAGGGAGATTCCTCACGTAAAAATAAGATTTGTTTTTCATATCAACATAGGTCCGATTCTGCTTTGTTTCATAGCTACAGGGTGTTGTCTTAATAATCTTTCAATTTATTATAATTTTCTTCTAAGTACTTTTAGTGACTCAAATGAAATTTTGAGGGTAAAAGTTACTATAAGTGCTACATATTTTAATACTTAAAAAGTATCGCTAAATTCATCAGGGACGTGAATAGGGATTATCACTGGAATATTTAAAAAAAAACATGTGTGCCGCTGACTTTTTTCTTTTCATATCAAAATTGGGTAGGCCGTTTAATTCCAATTAAAAGTTACCTCATGATATTTTGTCGAATTCGACCTCCTTGATGAAATAAACGCAATTTTATTAATTACAATTAATAAAATTAAAATAAAAATAAAATTATTAAATTATATATTTTACCTAATTTATTATTAAATATGATTACTGGTAGTCATTATTACTATTAGTCCAACCTACAGCAATTTCGAATAAAAAATAACGGTATTTGAGATAATTACAAAAAACCTAATTTTAAAAAGTTTTAACATCTTGTAACTCTAAAACTATGCATCTCCATACCCATGTTTATAGGAACTTTTTTTCATATTTTTTGATGAGGAATCAATGAGTATTTATTTTTATTATATTTATTATTATCATTAACGTATCATGTACGATAATGATATTATCGTTAATAGAGTTGGCTCAAGGCAAATTAGTAAAATTCAGTTTATTTCATCAAGGAGGACGATATCGACAAAATATCAAGAGACAACTTTTAATCGGCATTAAATTGCTTATTACTATTTTGCTAACAAGAGAAAAAAAAAATCAGTGGCGTACATACCTTTTTAGAAAATTATTCCAGTGATAACCCATATTGTACGTCCCTGGTGAATATGTCGTCACTTTTTTAGCATTAAAATATGTCGCATTTATAATAACTTTTACCCGCAAAATTTCATTCGAAACGAAAAAATTCGGAAGAAACTTATAATAAATCGAAAAAATATTAAGATTTTAACACCCTGTAGCTACGAAACAGCAGAATCGGACCTATGTTGATATGAAAAATAAACCTTGTTTTTACGTAAGGAATCTCCCCACAAGCGATGGCACATGTTTTTAAAACACCCTGTATATAAATCTTAAGGCTTTTGTTGATAGGAATACCACTGACCTAGAATGAATTCTAGTCATAAAACATGGCAAAATGGAAATAAAAGATGGAAAAATTGAGTAACATAGCCTACCTACTTTCTGTGGTGTTATTCAAGTTCATATATAATTTAACACTGAAAACTAATAATTAAGTAAATATAAATATAATGTCCGTTCATAAATGTACGTGTCATTGTATCCATGTAGGTATAATAACATTTAACATTAAACCAATGAATGGCTACCTACAGAAACATCTTTATACACTTAACAGAAAAATCGTTGTAAAACTGGTAGGCGTTTTCTATTATAAATTATTGAGAAATATAAAGAATTTTAGAACGTAACGGTTTGTAGGACGCACGCAGCACGAAGAAGAAAAAGAGAAAGAGATAGGATCAAATTCTGTTTCTTTTTCTTCTTTGTCGAAGAAAAAGTTCTCATAAATACTTTTCTATCAACGTGAGATTACAAATCACAGATCTGATGGCTACCTGTAGATTTATATACCTGGATGTCTTACTATAAATCATAGTCAGGTAGCATGTGTTTCTACAGGGACTGGTCACTAATTGAGAAGAAGTGTTAAATGTGCTTTTTATAAATTATGTTTATTTCGGTTAAATGGGAAATTACCAAAAATGCAGAAGAAAAGTAATTATTTTTTGGTGACAATTTTACATACATATACTGCCATTACTGGCTGACGAGTATTCGACACGCATAAAAAGATGGTCACGCAAGGCGTTTTCTTTCATGAGCTTTTCTGTGACTGAAAAGCCCGATACGTGATGTTATTTGCCTACCGCACTCCGGACATTCAAAACTCTCATTGCTTTGTTGCCTCTTTACTTTTTGGTTGTCGCTGTTAACTGAGTTTACAGTTCTTCTCCATTGAGTTCTATTGTGAACTCCTTCGTCCCAATGATTCTGCATGTTAATTCCCTTTAAGTTTTCGTGGAAAGTGTCCTTGTACCTTTTGAGTTGTCCAGCCGGCCTCCTCTTATCGTCTACAAGCTCACCGTAAAGCAGAGATTTTGTTATGCGGTTTTCTTGCATTCTGCAGACGTGACCAGCCCATCTTAAGCGGGATTTTGTAACCATGACTTCAATACTGTCGCAATTAGCTTTTTCAAGGACCGATACGTTTAAGACATGATGGAACCACCGGATTCTTAAGAGTTGTCTAAGGTGTCTTTGGTGCAACTTGTTTAATGTGTTCATGTTTCGGCGGTACGGCCACCCCGGTTTCGCTCCCATATAAGAAGGTGGGGATAATTGCTGTGTGTTGCGGGGTGACCTTTCCAAAAGAAGGTGTAATGCTCCTCAGTGAGACTACCCTCCTCCGCGAAGCGGGTTTCGCTAAGAGCGGCAACATCTATATTTAGTCGGTGGAGTTCCTGTGAGACCAGTGCTGTTCTTCTCTCTGGTCGATTTGAATTTATCTTGTCCAGTAGAGTGCGGACGTTCCACGCCGCAAACGTGAAACATTGATGTTTTTTGTTTCTCCGATGATACGCTCGAGTAGGCACCCCCTCCCGGAGATCCGATTGAGGGGGTATTTTACCTCCAGATGATGATTTTGTCCCACTCGAATGTTTCACCATTGATGTGTGTTAGCTGCGTGAAAATGTTTAACTGTAACGGTTACGCTGCCACACAGTTTTGGCTGCAACTGTAGCACGGGATGACTATGGCACAGTGAGGACCGCGACGATAATTCCCTTGTGCTACGTTCTCGGCCGGCTAGGAGTAGTTTACTACTCCTCTTCCCCAAAAAGATGGTAGGTCTGAGGATTGTATAAGGTTATACCGCCTATACTCGGACGTCAGAGCCTCGTTTGTGTAAACAGGGTGCACCGCGTGAAGGTGAGGTTGACTTTTGGGTAAGCTAGGCTATATTTATCGCTTCACTACCCCTTGCACCCCATTTTATTTTGCACCCCCGACAATTTTACGAATTTATTGTCTTGCAATAAATAAACGAATTAAACAAACTTGCAAAAAAAAAGAATATTAAAAAAGGTAAATGTGAAAATTGACGCATTGTAGAAGATATTTTTTTTATTCTAACCCATTCGCCTGAGCACCTCCTGATTTGTTACTCTGTCCATCGAGGATAAACGCAGCATACCACGAAACAAGTGCATCTCAAAAGCGTTAATGCGATATATGTAGTTCTTAGTTTATTTTTTTTGGCTGTATTCGGCTTTTTCGGCTCACAAATTCCAAAAAGAATTCCTTATTTCTTATTTTATTTTATTTGGCTATATGAACCCGCCATATATTTCTGAAAACTTATTTTACAAGGAAAAGGCGTTGAATTAAAATTGTACCTCTTTGTTGATGATTTTGCGGGTTGAATTGTATTGTATTGACTAAGAGTGGGTCCCAGGTGGGACTCTCCACTGCAGCCACGAGGGCCTATTGCTGCTCAGTTTCTACAAGCTCTTTAATAAAAAAAGAGCATTGTAGGTCAAGACTCAAGACCCAGACTTTTAACATAGGTCGTTATGTCCGAGGGTGATATGTCTCCTAGGTCTGATAGGTCTAGCGTGGGTTTGCCAAACACCTCAAACCTGGTCCTGCCCCCAGTGGGGCAGATACACATAACGTGCTTCATTATTTCGTCATCTTCCATACAGAGTCGGCATTCGGCGTCTTGCATCAGTCCCATCCTCTGTAGGTGTGATCTTAACCGGCAGTGGCCCGTGTATACTGCAGTGAGCGCACTACTACTATTAAAATTGTGTCTCTTTGCTGAAGATTTTGCGGATTGGGTGTAATGTCTGCTAATTAAAATTAAACAAGTAGTTTTAATTAGCATACTCAATAAAATAAAACACTTATTCACCACAATGCACCAAAATACTTTACTAAGACGCAACGCGCGTTTTGCTAACTACGTTAGCATTATTATTTATGTTAGCAAATGATTCAAAACTGAAGTTTTAAAACTGATATTTTATTTTACTGTTGTAAAACCAAAGACTCCAACACCCAACTGTAATACTACGTATATTCAAATTAAAAAAAGTATTGAAAGTTAATTATATGTTTTAAGACTTTGATATTATTAACGTAATAGTTTGTAAATAGGTATAAAAAAAAATTAGTTTAAGTTGGCGGCAAAATCATTATTTGTCAATTTTTTATAGTTATCGATATAATAGTGTTACTAGAATTTTCTTGTTGATTTACTTTTACTAGTAAGTGTTTGGTTGTACACGTGGACACTGGTAAGAGCCCAATAATTGTAAAAAGTTTAAGTACTACACTATACCTCTTTATTTGTTACATAAATCAGGCGGTTTGTTTAATTTATTGTTAAATTTCTACTTAATGTTAACACTGATACAACTAGAGCCAAGGATCTCAAAAACAGTGAATAAAACTTTTAAGTTTGAAATAATTACAAAAATATCACTTTATGGTATTACTTCTGTGGCGTTTTATATTATATATTTTCCATCAATATCTCTAGACAAAAAATAAGAAATTCGCAAAAACATCGAATCATAACGTGTAATATTTAATTATGAAAACGCAAAAATCAAAGTACATTTGACTTGACTAAATATTTTATTAAATATTTGCGGAATCATTTTGAACGACCCCCGTATAGAAACAATATAGCATCGATCTTTCCACGGCAATCTGCGATTAGGCATGGGAGGATAATCGGCTTCGCCTATCTCATCCCGCTAACCAAATTGAATTATAATCTTGTCTCGGGGTCTAGTGTTTACCATATTGTGTAACTTTAGACCGGCACCCGATGTATACACGTTGTCTTCTCCGAAAACTATTGTTAGATTTATTTTTTAGTGTGTTGGAAACTCACTTAGCCAAGCCGTTGGGATTTTTTTTTGGGTTTATTTTGGATATTGATTTTGAAAATTAGATTAAGAGGCATTGCAATAATGTATGCAATTTAAGTGAATTTTATAATAACAATGTAATCACATTAAAATACACTATGGGACAAAGGTAGACAACAAAGTTCATTTTTATTCATGTTTGAATAAATAAAATATTAGGTTGTGATTTTCGGCTATACTAACACATTATCCTTACACTAAAAGTAATATTTTACAAAATTTTGGTGTACTTTTAATCAGTTTAAAAGTTGTAAATAATAATGATTATAAAAATTGATGAGAATGGGGGCGACAAAAGTAGAGCAACAAATTGTATTCAACAGATTTTATTGTGTCTTATTTCGACAAAAAATATTAAACACATTTAAGGACAATAATAATTGAAAGTAATACATTAGTAATTGATAGAATATCCATTATTATTAATAACTTGTTGACAACGGCACGGCGCGGCATTTAAGCCATCAACTTCTGAATGATTTGTCCAAACTTCATTAATTTTATCTATCAAGGATTGTTTATTTAGAAACATTTGGGTACGAATACGACGTTCTACTTCTTCCCAGTGATTTTCAATGGGGTTAAGGTCTGGGGATTGTGCTGTCCATTGCAAAACTCGAACGTCATTTTCCCTAAACCACTGTTGAACAACTTGTGAAGAGTGTTTTGGATCGTTGTCCCGGTTGTCCTGTTGGAAAATAAAACGCAGTGGCATTTCCCATTTTGCATAAAGAAGCATAACATTCTGCATTCCTATAAACAAATCGGTCTATCGTGTCATTAATAAAGTGTATAGGGCCTATCCCATTCCATGAGAAACAACCCCATAAAAATACACTGCCTTTACCGTGTTTAATTGTAGGTGTTACGTATTTAGGATTAAACCTTGAATTGATTGATCGCCTCACACGTCTCATTCCATCAGAACTGAATATTTTGTAGCGCGTTTCATCACTGAACAGAACTTTTTTCCAGTCATTGACGGTCCAGTTTAAATGCCGACGTGCGTATGCCAACCTTGCTGCTCTATTTCTTAAAGAAACTAACGGCTTTTTAGCTGGACGTCTACTAAATAACTTTGCATATCTACCAATCTTCGTTGTACTGTTCGTATACCAACCGTAATTTCTGGAATTTCGACAATAATTCTAGGTGCGGACTTCCAAGGATCATTTTGAGCAATTCTTTTGATGCTTCTGTCGGTCATTACTGTTGTTTTCTTTGGCCTTCCCGATTTTGGCAACTTTTCTAAGTGTCCCCTGTCATTATACAATGAACTTATTTTAGATACACTGTACCGGGGTAGAATGCAGAATGTAGAATGTTTAGGAGGGGAGTTAATCACCGCTACCTTATAGATCTATTGTGTGTTCCCCTTTCTTGAGTTATAAAGAGTTATAACTCAGCATACAGTCTCAGAGCTTTAACAAAAGCCAGTATCCGAGACGGCTCCACAGAGGCCAGCTCTCCATCCTCGACATCAGACGTACCAAGGTTCATGGCACGAATGGTCGTCGTCTCTGCGCACTCAGTGATAAGGTGTCCTGGCCATTTTCCCCACAAAATCTGCATTCACCGTTGTTTCTCAGTTTCAGCCTACTGAGGTGTTCGTTGAGGGGACAGTGTCCTGTTAGAAACCCCGTGACAATCCGAAGATTGTTTTTACTTAAACAAGGAAAACCTTTGATTTTTCTCGGTCGTAAGTTCTGAGGAACTTTTTCGAGTGTCTTAGACCGTTGGAGGACACCCATTCCAAGTTACGGATGGAGTCTTCCAGATTCATCAAGGGTAGCGGGGTAACACAAACTGTCTTGAAATATCGGTTTGTTTGTCACCTTCCATGAATGCATTCACAACTCTTTTCTTCAAGTCTTTTGAAATTGGAATTCCTCTTGGCATGACTAATCCCGCATAGAAATGTTTAAAAAAACATAAAATATACCTCGCACAATTATTTTGGCCTTTTCTTTTGCTAAAACCCTTCTTTGGAATGAATTATGTTGCTCTACTTTTGACGCGTTACTATTAAGCATTTAAAACTAAATGTCAAAATAAATTCATTTGTTTTGTTAGTAAAAATTATTGCTGTCATGGATATTCATAGCCTACTTCGTAGTTTTTGAATTTGTTGTATTTGTATACATTATCATGTATGTATAATTAACAAATCGCGATTTGCAAATATTTCTCTAAAAGTGTTGCTCTACTTTTGTCCGATAGTGCATTTATATATAATACATAAACTATATAATATTTTAAGCAATGTCTATACCACAGTCTATGCCGTTGAGACTCGAATGTCCTAATAATCTAATGTTCTAAGAACCAAAAAATCGGTTTGTCAAGTTTTATTTGTATAATGTTCTAAGTTTCATAACCAAGAACATAATATTATAAAACGCTAATTGCCACGGCTATTAACCCTTTACAGGTTGATGTGATGCGTTAAATCGACCATTTTAATTTAACCGATTCCGACTAATCAGTCGCGTGGAAGTGTATTATCGCCCAGTTTGTTTGCTATGCTTATTTCTATGCGCGTCTTGGACATTTAATCAACCATATCTATACGTTGGCCAAATTGGCGCGAAAAGTTAAAGTAAGCGATTGAATATTCGACCAGTGAGCATTGGTGACACTGATATGTCATATAGGTAATAATTGTCGTCTAAGCATTTTCTATGCAAATTTTGTGTAATAAAAATTTAAAAATATAGAAACAAATGTATCTGCGACGTTTATTTTTTTTATTTATTGCACCAAATTTACGGCTCGGATGATATTTTCTAAAAACATAGGATGCGAGTTTCTCGAAAAATAAGATTTAATTTACTTGATGCATTGGTTATACAACGAAAAATGTTGTTTAACTCTAAATAGCAGCATTATTTACTTTAACTCTTCATATTAGGCGTCAAGTCGCAAAACCCGTCTTATCCCAAAAACGTTGTTTCGAGATAATATGCAGGAACTGTTTTAGCAAATGTTTGAAGCCTTATTTTACAAAAAAAACGTATCCATTGAGTGAAATTTTGGATCTACTTTTTCTAAAAATAACATTAATATTTAATTTTTAAAGAGAAAAAAAAAACAAAAATAATTCGGATACGGCGGGTTTTTGTTGCAATATGATATATATTTGCATCCTAACTTGATTTATTAGATATGCCACTTTATTAAAATTAGGTAAGGATGTGAAATGATAGTAGTGAAATAATGACAATAAAAAGCAAATATGAAGGTCCGTGTAACCAGGGCACACACACGATCCCATACTAGTCTTACTTCTACCTAACAATGATCTTATTCAATTCCTGAGAAGGGCATTGAAGAAAATATAATAAATATAGAAACATACGTACATACATACTGCTATTACTCGCTGACGAGTATTTGAAACGCATCAGAAGGTGGTTGCGTAAGGCGCTTTCTGTGACTGAAAAGCCCGATACGCGATTTTATCTCTCTTCCGCACTCCGGACATTCAAAAATCGCATTACTTTGTTGCCTCTTTACTTTTTGGTTGTCGCTGTTTATAATTCTTCTCCATTGCCTTCTATAACACAATATAGAAACATACGTCCAAATTAAAAGCTGACAAATGCATGAGCATATTTTTTTAAAAAGAATGTATCAGCTTTCAAATTTATTGTCATAAAACAAGGGGATAAATAATGCTGAACAAATAATGCTGAACTCCAAGACTCCCTTGGTCTTAACTTAAGGAATCTTAACAAATGCAAGCAATAAGCAATACAAATCGACTAAATAAACTTTGCAGTTCCCTTATAAAGAAGCTGCAATCTTTGGGGTGTATCCAGAAATAGTCTCGAAGTTGTAACTAGTTGTAACTAAGCTGTAACTAACATCGAACATTTGTAACATAATGATTTGTCCACTGGCTCTTCGAAACCGCGATTTGCATAACTAGTTCGTTATCTTCCTGTATACAAGTACGGTATTTAATATCAAGCCTGGAAGAAAATATAAAATTTAAAACTGCCTAGGCATTCGCATCGCATGGATGTCTTAAATTTAAATTTTAACGAAGTTTCACAACAGATGGATTTCTTTTACGCTTATATTTTATTTAAGTACATGTCAAGAACATAATCCAGCTCTCTGTGTCAGATTGAAGCAACATATTTACCTTTATCTTACAATGTATTAAATTTTAAATATTTCTCGAATTATCAGTCTCTTTGTTATGAGATATATTTAATTATATCTATTATAATTATTCCTATAAAATACTAGATATAGGAGATAATAAGGCACTGAAAATTGATATAAATATTAATAACCAAATAATTGAGATAATCGCAATCTACAGACCCCCCTCTACAGATCCATATGACTTCATCACAAACTTAGAAACAGTACTTTCTAGAAATACTGCTAAGGGTCAGCTGAATATTATTGTAGGGGATATGAATATTAATTTACACGATACATCTGAACGATTTGTTAACGAATATATGAATGTAATGAATGAACATGGATATGTGTCGTATATAAACACAATTACTAGACCAGCATCAGGCTCGTGCATAGATCACATATTTATAAAATCTCAAATTCCAAATGAACTGCTTAATTCTATACTTTTTAGAACAGATATTACCGATCACTATACAGTTATATTTTCTACCACATATCCATTAAGACTAAATCGGAAACAAAATGTATAAATGAGTCCTTAAACACAAACAATACATTAATTACAAAAATTAAATGATAAATTAGAAAAGAAACATGGGTCGATATTTACAATGGGAGAGATGCGAATACCGTAGCAGATTTATTTGTTAATAAACTGCAAAAACATATTGATAGTAGTGTTAACATTGTTAAATCAACGCATAAAAATAGAAAAAGAAAGGAATGGATAACAAATGAGATTTTGAATGCAATAAATACAAAACATAATTTGTTTAAACAGACATTAAAAGATCCAAACAATAAGGAGCTTTCTGATAGATATAAAAGATATAGAAATCATCTTAATGACATAATAAAATTGACCAAAAAGGATTTTTATAAAAAGAAATTGAAAAGCAACAAATGTCGTCAGGTAATATGTGGAAAACAGTTAATAATATTAGAGGTCGGGATAGACAGATATCCCAAATAGCGTCAATCAAGAATGAACAGGGCGTGAGTGTGACGAATGCGTTGGATATCGCAAATACGTTTAATGAGTTCTTTAGCGAAATTGGTTCGAAGTTGGCCTCTAAAATTAATGTTCCAACAGAAAAAATGTATCAGGTTACAAATATTTCACATTCTTTCGTATTATTGGAGACTGATGTAAACGAAGTCGGAAACGAAATATTAAATTTAAAAAGAACAAATCTCCAGGATTTGACGGTATTCAGGCAAACACACTGCAACAAATAAAAGAATTTATTGTTAAACCTTTAACGTACATTTATAATTTATCTCTAAATAATGGCACTTTTCCAGATATATTTAAAATATCTGTTGTTAAACCTGTGTTTAAATCAGAAGAAAAAACAAATATGTCAAATTATAGACCAATTTCGCTATTAAGTAACTTTTTTTCAAAATTCTTGAGAAACTTATTAAAAAAAGAATGTATTTGTATCTGAAACAATTTAAACTCCTTTCCGAAAATCAATATGGATTCGTGGAGTCCAAATCCGCAAGTGATGCTATTATAAAACTATCAGAATTGGCTTCGGAGGCACTTGATGCATCCGAGGTTTCTTTGTGTGTTTTTGTAGATTTAGCAAAAGCGTTCGATACAGTTCACCATGAAATCCTGTTATACACACTTAGTAATATGGGTTTTAGAGGAAGGACCAACGATCTGTTTAGAAGCTATCTAAATAACCGACAGCAAAGCGTGTCCATCCAGGGTGTTAAAAGCGAGAAAAGGGTGGTCAACTATGGTGTACCTCAGGGCACTGTACTGGGCCCTGTACTTTTTTGTATATACATTAATGAGTTACTAAACTTGAAACTCGATGCACACATTTTGAGTTATGCTGATGATACAGCAATTTTCTTCAGATCAACGTGTTGGAATCAATTGAAAGCAAAAGTAGAAAAATCAATGGAAATAGTGTGCAATTTCTTTAATAATAATCTTCTTACTGTTAACTTTAAGAAAACTTTCTTCTTACCTTTTGCCTGCTATTCAGATACTCTTCCAAAATTCAATTTAGATATAACTTATAACAATAAGCTAGTGACAATAAGCTCAACAAACAAATTTAAGTATCTTGGAGTCATCTTTGATAACCACATGAAATGGAATTATCATATTCAGTTTGTGACTAAAAAGTTAAGATCACTTATTGTAATATTTAAGTTTTTAAAAAGTGTAATTCCTATAGAATTACTAAGAAATGTGTATTTTGCTTTAGCTCAGAGCCATTTACAATACGGTATTGTGGCCTGGGGCTCAGCAAGCAAAAATCAATTATCAAGTGTAAATATAGTTCAGAAATGGTTGCTGAAAATAATATACGATAAAAACTATAGATATCCCTCTGATGCCTTATACATAGAAGCAGCCATTTTTGACGCTAAACAATTATTTTGGTTTAATACATTATCTATAACATTCAGTAACAGAAGTAAAAATAATCTAATCCCACATTCATACCCACTACGTCGACTCGAATTAACTATTAATGTACCTCGGATGCATAAAACTATCGGACAAAAAAGTCATTTATATGTAGGACCTAAAATACTTAATGTTTTACCTAAAGAAATTGTTAATTGTCAAAACATTAATATTTTTAAAAAAAGATTAAAAGAATGGATACTTGGTAGAACAATAACCGAAATGCATACATTTATACTCAGCAAAATGTGAAATATTAAAAACCATTCACAATAAATATAATATTTGAAAAAAAAATGTAATCTTATATGCCTTAGAACTTGCAATCTACCCTATGTCAATATCTGACCGCTGTGTAATAACTTGTTTTTTAGCGTGCTTAAGTGTTGGACAATGAAATATATTAATTTGATACATTTAGATATAGTTAAGAATTTAGTATAAAATATTGTAGTTATTGTTCTAGAAATAAAACTCCTCAGACAAGGTTCTACCTTAAGAGGATATTATGTTTATTCACTATTTTGTATTCGTAAGTTATGTATAAGTCTTGTATATACTTTGTAATTGGATCAGTTTGAATAAACATTATTTATTATATTATTATTATTATAATATCTAACATGAATAAATTTGAATTTAAAAATATTTTTTCTTCGACAAAGTCTGATACACAAATCTACTGTTCACTCTTATCAGTAGTTGTCATTAGTCATGTAAAACAAGCACATGGCATTTAAATAATACTTAATTCGGAATGGTTACGCAAGGACATACTTAATAGCAAAATACCAAGATGAAGATATCCCTAGAAATACTGCTAAAGACGTACTCTCTCTCCTGAAAAATCTACACATGTTAGGTATCGACCGCTGGACATAGACCGCCTTTAATTTATGCCATTTTTCACGATCTGTCTCAGAATTCATCCAGGTTGTAGTCACAATCCTCTTAATATAGCCGGTCTAGCGTATGGGTAGACAACCTCCACACCGATAACCTTCTTGCCTGGGCCTGCAGTCAATTATTTCCCTAGTTCACCAATTAACTGTTCTCCTTGCCAGGTGTCCGTCCCAGCTCCTTTTCAAAGTTTCAAGTCATTCTTTCTAACACATCTAACAATCCAGTCATCCTACGTATACTTGTATCCTGTAGTTTATCTTTAAGAGACACGCCTACATGACTCGTTCCATTCTTCGTTGTGCTACTCACATTTTATTTGCACTATTTTTTTGAGGTTAGAGTTTCAGTACTGATAGAACACACTGATTAGAAACATTTCGTTTGAGGGAAACTGGGATGTCAGACAGGAATACATGTCTTAATCTATCGAAGTTAAGTCTATTTCTTCTACTAATCTCGAAAGTTTGATTGTCTCTGTCAATATTTCGTGTCACAGATACTTGTAGAAACTTGTTCAATAGTCTGTCCCCAAATGTACAGGGTGGTCGAAATTGGTCTGTTTTAACAGAGAAAACCTATTTCCTGACTAGATAGAGCAAAACCGACAAAGATGTCATGGGCTCGATTTCTGAGAAACGTTTAATGGCCTAAACCGTCTGTTCATATTTTCACTGCCAACCGAGATACGGAGTCTTTTTGAATTTTTTACCATTTGGAAAATTGCCCATAACTTTTGTATTTCCCGGAATAATAAAATTCTGTAAAAACGTTCTTAAGGCACTTTTTTAAGCAGAATCCAGTGGCGTAGTCAGTTTTTTTCTATACTTGCTTTTTTAGTCAGAAATAATAAAAAATATAATTTTTTAAATGGAAATCATAGTTGACTATGAACTTAAAAAAATGCTGGCGTTTATCCCTTTCCAACGATGTAAAGTTATGTGTATTTATTTCTAAAAATGAGAGAAATATTACGTTTTCTATCTTTGTATCGAAGCGGGCCTTGATTTTGTGTTGGCCTATAGTTGCCTAATTATTTTTTAACACAATTTAATATTATATATCATTATTTATATGCATAATTAAAGACTTTTGAAAAGGTAAATCAACATTCTATATTAGTATTACCATTTACAATTAAAAAGCCAGGGTTACAACTGCACTATTAAATGGAGAATTTAGAGAGAATTGGATTGGAACAAGGGATCCCATATCTTGGCCTGATAGGTCCTGTGATGTAACTCCTTTGGACTTTTTTTATGGGGGAAATTAAAAGGCCTTATATATAAGGGAAGAACCCTTGAGACGAGAGAAGAATTACAGAAGGCTACTAGGCAAAGTTTTGGACTTATTACATTAGTTCGCCTAATAACCCATATAGCACATTAAATAAAATTTACGATGTGTTTACATTACTAGATGTATACACAAGGTTACACAATTCCTCCAATGTAAATATGTTACGTTTACACATAGTAGTTCAACACGTATACACAAAGGTTAAACGTCCGCCTCACTATGTAGCCACAGTATAGCATTTACGTATACACAAAGTAAGGGATACACAGTGTGCCGTAGGATACACAGTGCTTGTGTATTACGTTTAAACTCTGTTTACACATTGCAGTTGTGACTACTGCGTGTATATATATGTATTTTGCTTCGTATGTACATCTTGTGCTAGATAAAATTACTTCTTATAAACGAATTTAGGAAATAATACAAGTTTTGATGCCTAAATTTTCATTCTTTTTAAGAAATATTTATTCAATGATACCAATTAAATTTTTTTAGAACGCAAATAGGAAGGCAAAACTTTGTATTTTCCAAAAGTATCTCGATCGTAAGTTCAAGAGAAGTAGCCTTAAAATTGTTCCATTTTTGTTTTGCATTAAATGTACCATTTTTTTTTTCATAAAACGGATTAAGTGGTTAAAAATAAAATTCTTATATTTCTTTATATCATGGAACGCATTAGCGCAAATAACACAATAATAATTATTATTTACATTGCAGAAACCAGAAGTAAGAAAGCACTGTAAAAGAACAGAATTTGTATCAAAATGTATTAAAAATATAAGTACCTAGTATAACAAACAACACACTAAAATGGTAAACACTGGTATATCGCGACGATTTGGTGGATCTCGTTTAGTCATTTTCTTCTCTTCTTTTCCCTCCAAGCAGTTGGTTTGTTAGCATACTCATTCGTCGAGATTAACAATCTCAGATTGACAATCTTACCCTTAAATTTTATATGAAACTGATTATTGAATATTAAACATACCTGTATATTGATCCATCAATAACATACCGAATATCAGTGTAAGAAGTTCTTTGAAGTGTTTAAATCTTTCTTTCTCTGGTCCATTTAGATTTTTATTATTTCCAAATTAAAAAAAAATATATTGCAGAGCTGACCTCTTTATCATTATACAAGAATATTTGGAGTTTTCATTCATTGGAGTAAAAATTTGGTAAATTGGGTATCGAGTAAGGGAAGAGCCGCTGCTATAATATTAATAATACTCTTAGGAAGGTGTAACAAGGTAATTAAAAACTTTTGCTTACCTTAAAATCTCTTTAAACTACACACAAACAGAACATTTATATAGAGCTTTCGAATGATAAAACAATAATGGCTGCTAACACATACCACTCCTAGAAAGGAGAAAGGAGAGAGAGAACACATAAGATACACTTGGTTGGTGTGTCTACGCTGAGGCTATCCGCGCGTGCGTACATCTTCATTTCAGGCTAGAATGTAGATACAACATTACACTATTACAAAGTGTCTATATAGAAATTTATATTATGTGTATACGTCACATTTTTACAAGGTGTGTACTATAGGCACAACTATGATACGAAGTATCACACATACATATGACATATACATTGTATGTCTCATATACCGACGTCAGATTTCATCATTTTAATAATTATTTGTTACGTTACAAAAAACTCTTTAGAATATTGAGTGCATACGGTATACAACTAGTAAACACTGTATCACACAATTCTATCAATATAAACCTGCGTGTATCTCATATGTATATGTTAGAACTAGATGAACACTTAGGTTCACTTTAACATATTTTGTTTCTCATGTGTCTCCCTTGTAGAAACGTAATTTCATTTGGACGTGCTGTATGGGAAATTGTTGTAACTCTGTACGCAAAAGATGTTTATTGTGTATTCAACAAGGGGGTGCTCAGTTTGAACATCTTTGATGATTTTTTTAAAAAAAACTATATTCGTCACTCAAAAAATACTTTTTTTAGTTTTATTCTTTGTTTATTGTATCGATTTCAATTGTAATTACTAATACTAATATAGAATGTTAATTTACCTTTTCAAAAGTCTTTAATTATGCAGATAAATAATAATATAGAATATTAAATTGTGATAAAAAATAATTAGGCAAATAGGTCAACACAAAATCAAGGCCCGCTTGGATATAAAGGTCAAAAAGCTAATATTTCTCTCATTCTTAGAAATAGATGTCCATAACTTAGGATCATTGGAAAGGGGAAAACGCCAGCATTTTTTTAAATTCATAGCCAATTATGATTTCCATTTAAAAAATTATATTTTTTAATATTTCTGACAAAAAGAGCAAGCATAGAAAAAAACTGACTACGCCACTGGATCGTGCCTAAAAAAGTGTCTTAATAACGTCTCTACAGAATTTTATTATTCTGCAAAATAAAAAAGTTATGGGCGATTTTCAAAATGGTAAAAAATTCAAAAAGACCCCGTATCTCAGTTGACAGTGAAAATATCAACAGGCGGTTTACGCCTTTAAACGTTTCTCAGAAATCGAGCCCATGACATCTATGTCGGTTTTGCTCTATCTAGTCAGGAAATAGGTTTTCTCTGTTAAAACAGACCAATTTCGACCACCCTGTATACACCCTAGCATACTACCATGTTTGTCATGAACTTAGTTTTTAATTGTCTATTTTCAGACCTACACCAACAGATATTAAATCTCTCGAGCATGTATTTTTCTTTACACATTTCTTTACACATACAGTCTGCTATCAATACAACATCATCGGTAAATATTAGATAGTTTAGTTAAAGACACAGGTTAAAGAGAAAAAAAGCGAAAGCAACATATTTTGATAAGCAGGGATTTATCTATGTTTCTTATGAGTGCAAAAAATCTTACATAGGGAAAACCAGAGGCGCCGACTTTTCTAAAACCTCGTGAGTGCTCATCAGATGTGTGTAAAAGTAACAAATTTTCAGTTTATTACATTTCTTGTATTTATAATACTTTTTTACATAATATGTAACATACAGAAGAAAATTAGAAAATTACCATATCAATGTATGCCGTTTTTGCAATTCTATTGAGGATAATTTGAGTTATGCAAAAGTAAAACTTTCTAGTGCAGATACCAGTATGTGAAAATATTAACTATACCCATTACCATCGTGTAAGGGCAGGTAGTAAAACAGTCAGATATTGTATTGACACAAATGAATGAAGCTAAAAATTGCTGAGAACTGCTCGTGGAGGGATATTTAGCATTGTATTGGGCAGCTTAGGGTTTCGATCGACAAATTTGTTCATCAAAACTAAAAATTCTCAAAAATACATACAATATAAATATACACAACGAGCTTTCACATCAAATAGCACATTTCATATACTTAGCCAGTTAAGTTGACTGACAAAGACCTACATACACGTGCGTATGCGTAGTAGTCGTAAAAAAGAGCGTTCCTGGCTTTCCTAATGTAGTTTAAAATTCACTTCCAATTTAGAATAACTCTAATTATTATATAAATATATAAATTCTCTAACAACTTTTAGAGCTCCCTAAGACGATCAGTTTTAATACAGGGGGACTACTGTGCAGGCCAGTTTGCGCAGTTTGACGTCGCACACACACGCAATTTTATAGAACAGTTTTAACTATAAAATGAACTGAGCGACGCACGCCCTCATTTCAGCACATTTTTTGTAAGTGAAAAATGCCCTCCTCAAATATAATTCTGTCTTGCATTTTGCTCGCTTGTGCAATAAAGAAAAACCAGAAAAACAACGGTTAGTTAATATATGTAAATGGTTAATTAAAAAGCTTGGCTACGCTAAGTTCAAAAACACGATTAGTTTAAATTAAATTAAAAATGAACGAGGAAACTTACTTATAACTATTAAAATTGATTTCTTCGAAAAACTACAACAGTATGATGTGCATCATTCATATACCAAAGGAGTTTCTACAGTTTTTGAGCGACGTCTTACCTTGCGATGGATGAGATTGTCACTTAAAGTTTCTAATCTGACTAGTTTTGATACTTATGCTCGTGGGTATTCCGCACCCACTGTTTTCCTCTCGTGGGCGCTGGAGCACCCGAGCACCCACACAGTCGACGCCACTGGGGAAAACACAAACACCAATAGAAATTAGCTAACAAACTGTTTTATAAAAAAATTGTACCAACACAATAATTGAAGAGACCTCAAAACCAGAGATCCCAGACCATCTTTGGTCAAATCAACACCTTATTCAGTGGTCAGAAGTTAAAGTTGTTCACAGGAAAATGCAGTGGAAGAAACGAAATATTAAAGTGATTGAGTTTATCTAAAATTATGAAAATATTTTCAGCCAACCAAGCAAAAATTTGTTAAAGAAATCTAACAAGCCTTTGTGGGATCAGCACACGACTAAATAATGTTTTTCACACTTGACAATGAAAATTCAACAGTTTATTGAAAATATATCTACATTGTCTAGCACCTCGAAACACAAGTTATTAATATTTTAACATTTGATTTTTACTCCAATTTATTCGCTATATAATGTATACAAATGCAATTTGACTGCTTCTTGAATTAACTATTTACTAATATATAAAAGTTCTAATAAATAAATATCTTACAAAACGATACTCGTTCGTTAACGTAGAGTATTGAATCATATTTTTAGGAATGTACCTATTCTTGGGAAAAGAATGAAAGCAAAAAATAATTAGCATATAAAAAGGCTTGACCGTTGAACAGAAAGAAGCATGTTTTACTAAACGTACACGGTTGAAGGTTCTTTGTTTTCTGAAAAATTAATATTCAGAAGCAGGGAGTAACATTGAACGTTTTCGAATTGTTTTAAATACTTATATCCATTCACGGATCTCCTTTACTTTAAAATAGATTTAATATCTCCATATCCGCTATTTTAGTAATTTGTTTGTTGTATTTGTTGTGATTGATTAATATTTGATCACATTGGTATATTTTTTAAAAATAAAATATTGAAATATATTCAAATAGGTACATATGTTAAAAAAATGTCTGTACCTCTGTGGCGCATTTTTTTTCTCTTTAAAAAAGTCTTATAGGTATTGTACTAGAAGAAAATTTATAAAATAAAATAATTATCTTTTCTAAACACTGCAGCGTTAATACTACAACGGAGACCAACTTGTCAGCAGTTATTTACTAATAAACAAATTGGCCTAACGGACAAAAAAAATATATACCGGGTGCGTCTCAAAAGTGGCTCACCCCTATAACTTTTTTATTTTTTTAGATAAAAAATCGAGATTTGATATGTCAGAGTATATGTCATAAATTGATTGACTTATTCAATTCAATTGTTTTCGGTTACTTCCTGTTCCAACGGAAATGACTACAACTTTTGATTTTTAAATGGCCTCGGTATTTTGTTATTTTATTTGATAGAAAATGATTCTCTGAATAGAATGACATATCATAAGTCAATATTTGACATTTACATACGGTTCATTTGAAATTGCAACATGCGATTCATAACGACAATTTGACTCGAAATACCAAGTAATGTACTAATGAGCCATCCTCGTTCCATTTGAAAAAATTGAGATATGATTATAAATACGATTTGGGCATCTTTTAACCGGCCAGGACAAGAATCTAAAAACATTAGACGATAAAATCCTATTTTTCCTAGACCCTTTGATTAAAAATTAGTGTTTTTAACACAGCCATGGCACTCTAGTTTGAAATTTCAAATACAATTTTGTTTTAAGCGAAAATGTCAAAAGTGACACCTGTCATTCTATTAAGAGTGTCATTTTCTATCGAATAAAATACATAGAAGAACACCGAGGGTGCCATTTAAAAACCAAAATTTGTAGTAATTTCCGGTGAACTATTATAATAACTAATATAAAGGGAGTGGCCGAAAAGAATTGAATACGTCACTCAATCCTAATTTATGTCATTTTAACATACCAGATGAGCCACTTTTGAGACGTACCCGGTATATATCATAATGACAAGTAAATTTTCAAAAAAGTCACTACAAAATATTCACGTTTAGTGTATTTTCGTGTATTTTATCTAAACACTGTTGTTTAAATATACAAAAACAACGAGTTATAAAAGAAAATCAGCCACTGTAGCATATTAAAGCTTAAAAATAACATAATCGACGTCAATACATTCTTTCCATACTTTGACCAACTTTGACCAAAAACAAAACGGCTCTCATTCTTGCAATAATCCATATCACCTGTATTTGAAAGTTTCTTTTTGTTATATTACGATTCGAGTTACGTTAGTCAAATAGTAAATTCCGATCTGAAAATGTCAATGCCTCAGCGAACATAACCCTTTCTAGTCGATCCGTAGACTGTGCGCAATAGTTGCGCGTACGCGGCGTTTGTTGTTACAAAATGAGCGCGAATTGGCGAAATTTTTTTAAGCAATTGCCCCAAATACACCGTTTTCTGCCATTACCGATTCAAACAATTACACTGCTCATATACGAGTTAAACACAGTATCGGTTGACTGTGTAACGATTGAGATGATGTAAGCATAGCTTAATCGTTGTATCTTTGATATTAAAAGAGAATCTAATAGACGCAATACCTCGTAAATTGTTTGCTTAGTATCAGGGAAAAACGCCACATGAGAACAAATGTTTTCAATATAAAGTGTCATGTCTACAAAATAATAATTCTAATTAGCATTGCTTCACGTATTCAATTGTTTTCTGTCACTTCCTGTTTCACCGGAAATGACAACAACAACTTTTGATTTTTAAATAGCACCCTCGGTATTTTTTTACTTTATCCGATAGAAAATGTTTAAATCTAGAGTGCCATGGCTGTGTTAAAAACACTAATTTTTAATCAAGGAGCCTTGGAAAAATATATTTGATTATCTAATGGATTTAGTGTCTTATCATGTCCGGTTAAAAGATGCCCAAATCGTATTTTTAATAATACCTCAATTTTTTCAAATGGAACGAGGGCGGCTCATTACCATATTTGGAAAGAGATTTTTTTTTCGAATAATTTGATACTACACACTTGGTATTTCGAGTCAAATTGTGGTAATGAACCGCATGTTACAATATCGTTACAAAAGTTGACATGTGCTACGTCATTCTATTCATAGTGTCATTTTCTATCGAATAAAGTAAAAAATATCGGGGGTATCATTTAAAAATCAAAAGTTGTAGCCATTTCCCGTGAAACAGGAAGTGACCGAAAACAATTGAATACGTCAATCAATCCTAATTTATGTCATATACTAACATACCAAATCTCGATTTTTTTGTCTGAAAAAAATAAAAAAGTTATAGCGGTGAGCCACTTTTGAGACGCGTAAATATTGGAATTGGTCACTATTATTTTGTGTGATATTTTTGGACTAAAAAAGCGATGATTTTGTGCTAACTAATAAAAACACGAGATGGTTAGATAGAGAGAGTGACGAGAGAAACTGCTAAGATGGGTCTGGAAATACCTAAATATCGGCAAGACTAAACTTCTGGTAGTCGACAGAGATGAAATCCTTCCACGACCTCTTAAATATAGAAAATGTAGATAAATTTGTAAATATTTCAGCTTGCTCTCGAAAACGAGTCCAGGGGTATTAAGTTCAATAGAAAGCTCATTAATAATATCAGATATGCGGATGATACTGTTTTATTGACCTACTTCATATTGGAAGATCTTCAAACTTCAAAACTGCTAAATAAGATAAATAGTGGAACAACAGTACGGGCTACATGGTAACATGGTAATTAGTAGACAAATCCAAAATGTTAACCTCACTATAAGCGGCGAGATCATTGATCAGGTGGATAGGTTTAAGTATATCGGCTCTGTTGTCTGAAAAAGTCCTACAGAAAGCTGTGTCGGAAGACGACTGCTTAATATAGTAAAGACCCGGAGAATGTCATATTTGGGGTACATTTTGAGAGGAACTCGCTACGCCATTCCGAAAATGGTCCTGCAGGGCAACATTGAAGCTCGAAGAGGGCCAGGAAGAAAATAGCACTCATGGCTCCGGAACATCAGGGATTGGAGCGGGATACCGGACGCGGTAACCATATTCCATCGGGCAGAAGACAATACCCTTACAATCAATTGAAGAGAATGTACAAATGTGATCCCCAACGAGCAAGATTGCATATGGGACCAGAAGAAGAAGAAGAAGATGATGATGAATTTGTCAACCTTGTGTACACTGTCACACTGTCACTTGTGTACAATTAAGTAACCAAGGAATGTGCGAAAAGCAAATAAGGGGAACGGCAATAGCATGAGGAGCCATGAGTAACCTCATAAGAATATGGAAAGATCGCCACACATTACAAGAAGCTCCAAAATCATGTTAGTAATTGTCGTAATATTGTCCCTCATATTTTCAATCTTGCCGTATGAAACGGAATTCTGGACGACGAAAACATCAGACATACGAAGACAATTTGAAATATGGTACCGGCGACGTCTGTAACGGATATCATGGATAGAGATTTGACTGTTGACACTATGTCGCCAAAGAAATTTTGAATTCGCTACAACACGCGAGGGAGACAATCTAGAAAAACTAATAGTACAGTGAAAGAAGGTCACCTGTTAGATGGATAGATCAATCCAAAAAAAAATAAATACGCCACTAACCGAAGCAACAAATCTACTAACTGAGGCAATGGACCGACAAACATGAAACTAGAGTAAACAGATGTACTTGATTCCATGAGATCACGATCAGACATGAGAATACCACTAAGAATACACACAAAATAATTTGATCATTTGATTAGTGTTCCTGTAAGTTAATCAATTTGTCTATAATTTTTATACTATTTCTGTATGTACACTTTTCTGTTTACAAAAATATACAGTATAATAGTAATATAGTAACAGTATATGTACAACTATATTGTGTACAAAAAATGTACATTACCTTGTATACTTTTCAAACCTCAACATGAGATCTCGGAATCTAGAAAAGATACGAGATCGGTATACCGGAAAAATTGCGCAGTGTGATGGGGGAGCTGATCAAAACCTTTAAAGCCTAAATATTTAAAATACTTCCGAAGACTTTCAGAAAAAAACGTATATTCGCGATTGTATTTTCATTTTCTTATTACTCTACAGGGTGATTCGACACTTTTTTAGCACTAAAATGTAGCAGTTATAGTAACTCTTACACTCAAAATTTTATGCGAATCACTAAAAGCCCTTGGAAGAAAGTTATAATATATCGAAAAAAAATATAAAGGTCTTTAACCCCCTTACGAAACAAAATAGAATCATACCTATGGTGATATGAAAAATAAAACTTATTTTTACGCGAGGAATCTTCCCACGATAGATGGCACATGTGTTTTGATTTGAAGCACCCTGTATTTGAATAGATATAATAAAATAAATTTTCTGCACATTTGTACTAATTGCGTTAACAATAGGAAGAAAATAAAACAGTATTTCGATTTGTAATTTTCAACAGGATGTTTTGTTTAAAATAAACAATTCCTTTACCCTATAACTGCAGAAAGAATGTTAGTCAAGAGCTAATATGTAGGTATGTCGAAGGTTATATCCGTGATTGGCAAATAAATTAATTCGTTGCATAATGATATATAGGACAATGGCCACGTTTCGATATTGAGTTGCATTTCTCAAGCAATAATTAAACACATAAACTTAAGGTTTACATGTTTAAAGTGTTACGCAGTGTTGTTTCGTCCTAAGAAATACAAGGGCATGCATCTTGCATATTGTTTTCAATAGTTTTAAATTTAATATTATACTCGTCAGTTTAAATAATCGTGAATGTCCAGTCTTTTAATAATGGTTTAAAACATTACATACATTGTGAGTAATATATAGGGTAGAATGGGTACAGTTGAAACGATTTGTCTTGTATTGATGTTTAGGATGATAATATTATCTCCTAATTCGATCAAGAACGCCTTTCTATCTTCGAAAGAACTATACCGGGTGCTTCTCAAAATGGCTCACCCCTCCCACACCTCTATATAATTTTTTTCAGATAAAAAAAAGAGATTTGGTATGTTAGTATAAATTAGGATTGATTAACATATTCAATTGTTTTCTGTCACTTCCGATTTCACCAGAAATGACTACAACTTTTGATTTTTAAATGGCACCCTCGGTATTTTTTTACTTTATTCGATAGAAAATGATACTCTGAGTAGAATAGCATATCATATGTCAACTTTTGACATTTTCGCATGTGGTTTATTTGAAATTGTAACATGCGGTTCATAACGACAATTTGACTCGAAATACCAAGTGTGTGGTACCTATCAAACTATTCGTAAAAAAATGCTTTTTCCAAATATGCTAATGAGCCACCCTCGTTCCCTTTGAAAAAATTGAGATATGATTAAAAATACGATTTGGGCATCTTTTAACCGGCCAGGACAAAAACAGGACACTAAAAAAATTAGACGATCAAATCTATTTTTCCAAGGCTCCTTGATTAAAAATTAGTGTTCTTAACACAGTCATGGTACTCTAGATTGAAATTTAAAATAGAATTTGTTTTTGAGCGCATATGTCAAAAGTTGACATGATATGTCATTCGATGCAGAGTGTCATTTTCTATTAAATAGAGTAAAAAAAAATCCAAGGATGCCATTTAAAAATCAAAAGTTGTAGTCATTTCCGGTGAAACAGGAAGTGACCAAAAACAATTGAATATGTCAATCACTCCTAATTTATGTCATATACTAATATACCAAATCTCATTTTTTTATCTGAAAATATAAAAAAGTTATAGGGGGTGAGCCACTTTTGAGACGCACCTGGTATAATCTTAGTTCCTGGGTTACTAATTTGAGAAGTTTACTTTATTTAAAAAGAAAACAGATTGTTTGAACCGTTCCCATGTCAGAGGCGGTTCAAACAGTGATGTGGGGGTCAATTGAAACGCACGCAGGTAATACAAAATATAATATTAAAACATATTTTATTCAAAGTTAATTATTCCAATTGTAAGAATAAGTTTGCAAATTAGTCAGTGTTTAGTATTTTCATATCTATAAAGATAATTCTAATTAATTTTTAACAAGTAAAAAATATTTAAATAAGTAAGTGAAAAAAATAAGTAAGAAAATTAAGTAAAAAAGCTGCTAAATGAAAATAATTTGAAAACAAACTAAAAGGAAAGAATTAAACAATCAAACATAAATCAACTACTACTATTTACTGTTTCAACCGTACCCACAAAAATTGTTTCAACAGTCCCCAAACACTACTTTGGTAAAGACAGTTTATAGTAATTGTAGTTATAATAGTATATTAAAACTAAGCTTAATTTTGTGTTCTACAAGATTCACTTAAGTCACAAATACACGCTCAATATTAGCTTTTTTCGGTTTCTTGTTATTACCGATTCTGAACCGTCCTAGAACTCTGCAGCGCATGCGCAAATGAAATAATGTCTTCATATTTCCTTCTGCGCATACGCATCAGAGTTCTAGGACGGTTCAGAATCGGTAATAACAAGAACCCGAACAAAGCTAGTGTTACTTAGATCACATGATAATAACATAATATCTGAGAAGGAAAATACTTACTACGTTATTTTTAAGTAAGCGGATTCAAACACAGATTCGGTTTGAACCTGTGACCCGCTTCACTCTCCCCTTGAACTCTTCACTTCCCGGGTAACCGTTCGCGAGATATTTGTTTTGTTTCAACTGTATCCAGTCTATCCTATTCCACCTATGCCACCTTTAAAGTTTAAATATTTATAATACTTCCGAAGACTTTCGGAAAAAAACGTATATTCTCGATTGTATTTTTCAAAACAACTTTTTCCACTAATTGGAAATTCCTTCCACTAATTTTGACGTTCTGAATGCTTACATTCAAATTAGAGGAACAAACTACTATGCTAATTGAAACCACTAATTTATTCCACTAGAATGTAGAATGAGTGAAAGGGGGGGTTAATCACTGCGACCTTAAAGATCTATTGTGCCCCCCTTCCTTGAGTCATCACACAGTCTACAACCCATCATACCTCTGTTGTAGAGGGGACAGGGTATTCCCATCCTCCTCTGACAACAGATTCTCTTCCTCCGAGGGTACACGCCCTTCCACGGTTGGAGTTTGGCCCTCCGTTCCCTTCACAGTCGAGGAGCTCGCCTCCGGCTGAGGTACCCGTGTGAGTTGTAGGCTGGAGGATCTGTCTCCATTTTGTCCACCTCTTTAACTTGGTCTCTCCTTAGACCTGATACCGGTGTTGCCCCGTATCTATAATAGAGGATGTCCTTCTTTCTCTATTGCCTCCTTGGATTTGTGGTCAATTTCTTTTGTTCTGACCCTGGATAAGGTTCAGCAGGTAGGTGGTGTCTTTCCCTTTGGTCCTCTGTAAAAAGATCCTGATCTTTTTATTCCCTTTAGAGATGTTTTCTCCCTTCACTGCAACCAGTTCCGGCCTTTGCCATTTACTTGCTTAACTTGTACGCTAATTGAAACCACTAATTTATTCCACAAATTGCGAGGTTCTGAATGAAGCTTTATACTCACGTGCAGGTTTTGCCTTGTCATTCAAACGGGCCTTTTGGTCACGGTGAGAGTGTTTCATTTTAGCGCTATGACAAAAAAAATTTAACGTACTTAGAAAGTATTTCTTGATACCTGATTGCAAATAATATTGTATGTGATGACAATGCGTTGATTACATGTTTGTGTGATTGTAGAAAAGGCTCCTTTCCTTATCTCAATCTGTTTAATAAAAAAATCTGATACACGTTTTGATTAGTTTGAAGTGTTTGTTTTATAGTGGACCATATTTGGGTACCTATTCCATATTTATGTGCTCAATTTGTTTTTGAGAAAATTTTATACTTTAAATTACCTAAAATTTCTAACAGAAAACAGTTATTAAGTTATGTGCAACCATATGACTGATAATAACTAAGAATAAAATTTTTTTGATTTAAAATACGTTGTTTATATAACACAAAAAATAAATGATATTCCATATTTCGTTACTTTCCTCTACGATATCCTTAATTTTCAATTATATTCCCGCGAAATTAATTATTCTAAAAATTAGGAAAGATATGTACCATGCGATAATATCTTTTTCGTGAAGAGCTTTCCATTTACATATCTAACTCTATTATATGCTTTTTATTCATGCGCGTACATATATATTAACAAGGATTATAAAACAATAATTATTATTACTCGTTTGAGTATAATTATGCTGATGTATGTTTTTGAACAAGCGTAAAATATGAAAATCAGTTTGGCTAAATGACGATATATTATTTATTTACTAAAATATACAATTATGGAATGAACAACACAATTTAGTGAATATTACACTAATTACCGTTGACATTTAATGCTTTGAAGTTAAAATTAATACTAAGCTTTGTTAATTAAGTAAACTATCATAGTAATGCCGAACCGAAACTATTTTAAAAATATCTCAATATATTTTATGTTTTTATTTTAAACAATATTTGGCTTACCTCTATATACGTTTATAAATAAACTTGTGTTACATGCTTACACCCTATGATCAAAAAAAAAAGAGCATCTAGTTGGCTTTGAAATGATGATCAATAACATTTCCCTATAGTTTTATATTTAAAAAAATAATTGTTAATCATTATCATGGCCTATTACCATCTTCCCGGCCGCGGCGATGGTAATAGAAGAACCGGTGAAATTTTTACATAAGGGCACATGCTTCATCTATCTAAAATATTATCAGCATAACAGTGTTGTCGGATCATTTAAAAAGTGGTAGCATATTTGTTGTTTTAAATGGACCACCATTTTAGAAACTACTTTCATATCCCATAATTTTTCTATTATACTAACCCATATCTATCTCTTATAGTTTTTGAGATAAAACATAAAATATGTGTAAAATTAACTAAAATATGATTTTGAATAAGCATTGGTAAAATCATGAATTGAACATTTTTAAAGCTGAAATTTGGGTTATAACGAAAGTCGAAAAGAAAAGTCGTTAGAAAACATTAGAATTAATCGACTTGATATTATGTGATTTTATACAATAAATCAAAGTTTGTGAATAATTGCTAGTCAAACTTTAGTATTATTTTGAATGATATAATATTACAGGATAACCTACAAAAAGAAATGGAGATCCCATCAAAAACATAGAATGTATAAATGCCATGTGTCTCAACACAATTCTTGTCAATTCTTCCACTATAAAAGTTTGTGAGATCTCAGCATTTTCTCAAACCAAGTCAGTTTATTTTATTTAGTTTCTATTTGACCACCTATTCAACAAATTTGTTATAAATTGTTAGTATCCACATTAGACATTTTTATTTCCGTAATAACTATGACTTGGCAATTGCACGGCACCATAATTATGAAAGAATAATCTACCATATCGATTACTAAGTAAATCTTCTTCTAGGAGATGCGACACCTCGTCGTTGGTGGGGAACCTCCTAGTCAGGTGCTAAGGAGAATCCCCTCTGGCACTGTGACTGGGCCTGTGACGAGCATCTCATTTTCTTGTCCCTGACAGTAGTGTCATGGACAGGGAATTGCACCAAGACGTATATGCCGGATAGGATTATGCTATCCGTCATACCAGGCACTCTCTACTGTTTGTGGTTATGTATCACGGGTAGAGGGTGTGGGATGCCTTAGCTTAACCGCCCGGACCAAGAGGAGACAACTTCACCAAAAATCTAAAGCTTATGATGGCGGGACCAGGTCAAAGGAACGCGTGGCTAGATAGAAGATTAGCCTCTACTTGTCTCAACCCTGAGATACCAGGGGTTAATCCACTGTATTCTCGCCTGTACTGGAAGCCGAAAGGCATGGCAACGCGGCATAGGTCAACCCACACGTGTATTCTCGCCCCCTTACTTCTACATGCGGAGCTCTGTAGAAGTGGACTGACTAACCCTGGCGGTGTAATTGACCCCAAATCCAAGGAGGTAATAGGGAAAGAGGGTATATATCCTCTATATAGATTCGGAAGAACACCGGCATCAGGTCTAAGGAGAGATGGAGAAAGGAGAAAATGGAGATATATCCTCCAGCCTCCACCTCACGGGTACCTCAGCCGGAGAGAGGCTCCTCGACTAAGAAGGGCACGGAGGGTTAAATCCCAATCGTGGAAAACCAACCCTCGTATAATTAAATAGAAACTAAATAAATCAAACTGACTTGGTTTTACATGAGATTTCAAAACTTTTTATAGTGGAATTCTATGTTTTTGATGGGATGTTATACTCAGCTGTATTCCAGACATATTAAAGCTTTATGATTCTACTTCATTAGGTAACTGTCATTACGTAGCATTATTGTTAAGTTTATATTATAATTTATCATATTTCAAAAAAAAATCAACATTATGTTCAAGGGGTAGCCAGCAATTCAGATACTGAAAAGATAGTTTTTATATAAAAATTACATTCTTGACTTAGAGTATACTAAATTTTGTTATTCGAGTGTACAAGTTAATATTGGTGTAAAGCTCTATACTAAGAGCTGACAAGTTTTAGTCTAATATTGGTGAAAAGCTGTGAAAAGGACTGGCAAAGGTTAGGCTTGGGTCGAGATTTCCATCTGTAAGAAGAGTACAATGGCGTTTATAATGTACTGAACAAAGAGAAAACAGTAAAAACGTTGCCAAACGTATGAAATAAACCGGGGAACTGTGCACTTTGCTAAGAGACGGGGAAGGGGATATAGCAGATTCGTCGCTGTTGACCGGGGTCGACCCAATCAGTACCATATCAGTACTTAAAATTCTTGGGAAGAGTGTACATCATGCGTTCAGCTTCACGATTTAATTACGTCTAGTGCAGTTAGAAAGCCAAACCAAACCAGAAACATTTACACTTTTGGTAAAAATAAGTGGAATTGAATTGGTGTTCGACAGTGGTCGCGCTATTAGAACTCTGAATTCAAAAATCGATATCTCGAAATCCATTAGAAATAATTGAGTGTAATTTTTTTTAAAATATCTCTTAATATTTCTGCTATATTTTCTTCGTAGACAGTAAGTGAAAATTTTTATAAAAAAAAGTTACACGATTACTGAAAATTGGTATGTACTAAGTAAATGGATTTTATTTAAATTTTGAATGGAAAAAACAAGCCTATCGAATTTTTCTTTAAACATCTTTGTAAATGATCCGAACTTCAAAATAAAAAAAAGTTTCAATATCTAAAGTATTTAGTTCTTGAGTTATTGCATGTTGTGTTAAAAAAGTTGAGTTTTTAAATTATCGTCATTATTGACGTTTTTTCGTTATGAAAAAAAATGAACACCCTAACGATATCCTTATAACTTTGTTTCAGATGCTCAGAAACATATCTAATGCTTTTATCAAATTATCTTTTCAAAAATAAAAGTCTTTTAAAAATAAGTGGTTTGCGATCGTGATTTTACTTTACTCGATAGAGAAACAGAGCACACCGTCGCATTTCTCTCACTCCGACTTAAGATCCCTATGCGATTTACTTCCACACATGTAAATACCGACCCAAAAGTAAGAGTTGCCTGCACGGTATACACAAAATCTATGATTATAACTCTAGGGAATAATACATTTTCTTTATTTTGTTTAATTGATGAAGTAAAATACCATTTAGAGGCAATAAAATATTTTAATGTATATAGGTAATTCTATTTATATATAGTAAATAAAACGATTTCGATTTGTTTGTTTTGTAACATTCAGATTGAAAGTTAAACTCTTGCTAGTGTTTTTATAGTACATTTTATCGTTATTATAGTTCCCATGAAAACTTACTAAATTAATATAATCTAACTAAATTAGATGAATTAATATGCAATCATAAACCTGGCCGGTATTGTATACCTAAAAGAGTTTTCCGTAAGCCTGTTTCAATATTGAACAAAGTGAACTATTTCCATTTTTAGTGTAGAGGTTAATTCAAACCTTGGTTTAACGAAAAAATAGAAAATAACAATTTATTTTTAATAGGATAAATAAATATTTTTTTACTTTTGTATTTTACATTTTACCATTGAAAGAAATAATACAGCTCTCATAAAATATTCCCTATAACTATAATATAAATTTTCCTTTCACATTTATTTGGTTATTCTTTGTGTTTATGAAAACATAGCTAAGGGGTAAATAAAGTAAAATTGGTACCAGGTTTTAACCATTTTTTGGATATTGTGTTTTTAACTAAAATTTCGGTAAAATAAAAATTGCAAACTAAAATAAAATACGAATTCACCAAAATACACCAAAACACTTTACTTTTGCACTGGATGCGCTGGATGATTAAAAGTAAGTTTTAATCATCTGCTGATGACGGCTTTCATGGTTAGTGAAACGCGCGCCCTTTGCAAAAGTAAAGTGTTTTGGTATATTGTGGGGAATTGGTGTTTTATTTCGCTTTTGCGACACCACAGTTTTACAGCTTCCAACTGTAAAATTTTGGTAATTAAAAAATAGAATGGCAAAGCCGCATAAGGTTTCAAATAGAAACAGTTTACTATATGCAGAATTTAATGCTGAATTCAATTCTGTATAGTATAAAAAGCTTAACATTTTATCACTATTTAACTAACCTAACACCTTGTATACAACAAAATATTCTTGGGATATGCACCCTTATCAAGCATGCCACATTTATATAAAGTAAAAAAAAGTAAAGATTTCAGTTAACGTCACCTTTTTGCTGCCAGGGCTAATCTGGACGGGGTTTACTTTGGGGGTTACGGGGACTACTTTGTTTACGCGGAATCCGAACCGCGGTCGTCGGCCATATATCATGGTCAATAGCCTACCGACTTGGCAAGTGTCTAAATCGACTCTTACTCACGAGATATCCGATCTCATCCGGCCTCGAACCGGCGTGAATGAGCAGTGTGTGTCAAAATATTTTACACTTTTGCCTTTATTGGACAACAGCACGATACAGAGTTTCGAACTGGTCACCCGTCTATCCACTAGTATCGCCTTACGTCGCTTAACTTCGGTGTTCTAATGGGAACCGGTGTTTCGACGTAGCTGGACCGTTGGTTGCCCCGTAATACTATAGCTACAACCGTTATAACACTAGTTATACCACCCCGCATAAATTCAGTATTATTATAAATAAGTAATTTATTTCACACCCCTTAAAGTGTAGTACAATTAGAATCATAAAAACGATGCCACTTAACAGTTACATAATGTTTATAATGTTAATTTTAAAGGTCGTTTTACATAAAAATTGTTTATCTGTTTTTATTAGTTTTTAATAGATTTTACACTTTTGCCTTTTTTGGACAACAGCACGATACACAGTTTCGAACCCGTCGGTCACCCGTCCTTCCACTAGTATCGCCTTATGTCGTTTAACTTCGGTGTTCTAATGGGAAGCGGTATTTCGACGTAGCTGGGCCATTGCCCATTTATATAAAGTTTTTTTCATATATTCGACAACAATGATATTGGACTTCCTCGCAACGATGAGTCATCCTGTATGCCCATAAAATTTAATTTTGTTCATTTGTGCTAATACGAATTCGTCATTTCTCCATCTATTTTTTCTCAAATGATATACAGGGCGAATCTTAAACAAGTGCAAATATTTTTAGTGGTAGTATATTTCGAAAACGATGAAAATTTGGAATTTTTTGAGAACAGCTTTGGATTTTTTAGTTTTTAGTTAAAAAACATAATTTCTTGATTATATGGCAGCACAGGTAGTAGATTAAATGTGCAAGAAAGAAAACCCAGAAAAGATCCAATGGGTTTCAAAATTTAAGCAAAAAATATTTTTTTTGGAAATTTTCAAAAAATAACTTGGTTATTTTAGACTTATTTGAAAAATGGCAAAGAGAAAATATGTTTCTTTTATCGAGATATACCAGCTCTGAAACTATTTGCTCACGCTGTATAAAATCCTTCTATGGATGATTTTTTAAACCTTCATAAAATTGACAATTTTTTTCGTAGGAATTGTTTTAGTGGCCATTCAGAGTCTTAAAATACTAAGTTTAATCCACTTTTTAAAAGTATTTCTAGTTTTTCTAATTTCTTTTATTTACTTATTTGCAACAACGTACCTATATTGATTTTATTTTAATACTAATAAAAATTTTAAAAGCATATTTATCATAGTGTCTATCATTCACATCTGGTATCCGATAAACACATAAACTCTTCATAGAAAAAACACTCACATAACCTATCACGTAATAAAGTTATAATAAACCATAATAAGTGCACATAAAACAGCACTTTCTTCAGAAAGAAATATAGACAAGAAACGACATATTTTACGATATGGAGTTATAGAAAGAAGCTTCGCTTAAAAGTTGTCTAGTCCGTATTAAACGTATCTTATACGTATCTACCATTCATTATTCGAGAAAGAAAATGCTACGTTCCAGAATCTAGAAACTTACTATTTTATCTGTGATAACGTGGTTTAAACACACTTATTTAATACATTTATTTTATGAATTGCAATTACAATATTTCTAGTTTCTAGTTTCTATAAACAGTAATGTCTACTGTATGAATTTACATATCTATAAAGTTGTTCTCTACAATAGTTACCTTTTTATGCGAATTATGGATCGGTGTTGTTGGGTTTACTATCTACGTACTTATCGAGTGTGCAAATCGACTTTTACTGACAAGATCCTTAACCTGTAACCAACGTAAATAAACAATGATTCTGTAAAGAATTTTTCATTGCTTTCAAGTAACAGCGCGATGGAGTCTTGAGATGATTACCCATCTGAACACCAAGCTCATATAACATCTCTTAAATTCGGTGGTCGAATTGATGACTTGATATTGCAGTTTCATTCTTGATACACTACTCTTTTTTTGTCAGTTATTGGTCTAAATTCACTTTTTTATGTACCCATTGAATTTCTCAATACGTAATTAGTAGGTAATATTATTCTTTTAAATAATTATCAGTTAGTAAAAATACAGTATTGGTAATTATTTAAAATAATAACAGCATTGATAAAATAAGAGGTTAATTGTGAATAAAAGCAGGCTTTAGAAGCGGCTTCAGCAAGATTGATTAAGATAAACTATCAGCCCAACAAAAGATTACTAACTTCCACTAGCCACTAGCCTTTATAGACTTTGAGAAGATTTTCAACTCCAATATAGTATCCTAAGGCAATAACAGAAGCTCTAGGCAAAACAAGGTATTGATAGGCCTTATACAGAAATAGCAGGCACATGTCTTATATAGAAATTTTCGCCAATATATTCAAAGAAGTCAAAGCAAGAGTAATGATATATAAAACAAATCCAGAGTTCCCAACTGGCAAAGAAGTACGACAGGGAGACGCGATATCCCCAATAGCCTTTTAGCCTTTAGCCGATAGTTTTTTACAGCAACACTAGAAAAAATCTTCCGTCAAGTAGATTGAACTAACAAAGGATTACAAATAGATGGACAATATATTAACCATATAAGATTCGCTGACGACATAATCCTAATTGCCAATAGTCCTGAAGCACTAGAAGCCCAATTTAACGAACTAAACACAGCCAGCAATAAAGTAGATCTCACAATGAATTTAGCAAAAACTAAATTAATGTACAACGAACTAGTAGACATAAAAGACATTCTACTAAATAATAACACAACTCGAAATACTGTACTTGTACTGGAAATAGTAGAATATTATATATTTG
This sequence comes from Sitophilus oryzae, assembly GCF_002938485.1. Taxonomy (NCBI): domain Eukaryota; kingdom Metazoa; phylum Arthropoda; class Insecta; order Coleoptera; family Curculionidae; genus Sitophilus; species Sitophilus oryzae. The sequence goes on from NW_022147154.1 coordinate 1,592,731, forward strand.
GGCCAACTAATACACAGCTCGGGATCTCTACTGCCAGAAATCAACAGAAGAATTAAGTTAGCATGGAGTACTTATGGAAGAAACTCAATCATATTCAAATATAGAACGCCACTTTATCTAAAGAAGAAAACATTCGACCAATGTGTACTACAGTCATGACCTATGCATGCGAAACATCATAGCAAACTATGATGCTTTCTTTCTCTTGACTATTTCATATGTAAAAGGAATGTCAAAAAAGATCAGGCGGATAGCCAAAAAATACAACATTAAAACCGTCTTCAAATCTGAAGCCAACCAAAAGCCGAGACTACGTTATAAATCCTTGTCGCACCCCCTTGGATACATTAAATTTCTGCGATGTGTGTTATCCTTCCATGGCTTTGTTTGATTCGTATAGGTTTTTTATTAGACTTATTAGATGATAGCTACTCCCATTTCCTTAGTATCTAACATAAGCATTCCCACTTTACACAATCGAATGCCTTTTTATGACTATAAAGCATAGCAACATAGGCGAATAAAATTCTCTTGATTTTTCTATTAATTGTCTAATATTGAAAATTTGGTCTCGTGTTCCTCTTCCTGCTCAGGTGGTATTTATTATTCGGCGGTCGATTATTCATAGGAGAATTTTGCTTTCGTGTGATACTAAAGACGCAAGCAATGCCTGCTGGATGAATACCTAGCCCTTGTATAAAAGCTCTAGGAATTCGATTAGTTTACACTTGATAACTGAGTATTGTTATTGTAGAGCTGCTGTAGGGTCGATGACATAAGTTGCTTGATCTGGTTTCAAAGAGTCCCAGTACTTCCTCCTCTTTATCATTTATCAGTGGTCTTCAGCTGTTTTTGGAATCCTGAGTATCTGGTCCACACAGCTACGCTGCGGTCTGAATCCAGCCTGTTCAACAGGAGTATGTTCCAATATCAATGGGCCTATTCGGTTTAATAGCATACGTTCTAAAAGTTTGTAGCATGAACTTAATAAGGCTATTGGGCGGTAGTTTTCAGGCAAGTTCTTGGGCTTGTTTGGCTTTAGAACTGCAACTATTTTGTATTTCTTGAGCTCTACTGGAATATTAGTTAGTAGGATATCGGAATAGAATTTACTCAGCCACATTCTTGTATGTTTCCCACAATTTTTGAGGAATTCAGGATGAATTCCATCGAATCCAGGAGCTTTAGCAGATTTGGTGTCTTCCAGTGCTTTATCCACTTCAGTTGTTTTTTAATATTTGCGTTTTGTTGTTTGCTGCTAAGGGCCTTAGAGAGTGTTATCACTCTTGCAGCGATTTGGTCTGCTGATACCTCCGGTGGTTCATGAGTGGGTGGGTTAGAGCAGCCCAGTTTCCTCAGAAGGCTCCAAGCCCCCCTGCTAGATTTTTTGAAATCCATTCTTCCTGTCGTTTCTTCCCATTTTTTACAGCGTTCTATATCAAGATGATTAAGGAGCTCGTCTGCGATCTCAGAGTCTCCGTTGTTCTGAAATTCCTGATAGAGTTGTTCCATCTCATCGCTCCATCCTGGTACATATTCCCGTCGAAATCCACGGGGTATACACTTTTTTGCTGTTGTTATAACGGCTTTGCCAAATCTATCATAATTGTGGCTTTTAGGAGGGATCCATCTGACGACTTTGTCCAATACCACAGCGAATTTCTCCCATTCGGCCTTTCCAAAATTCCACCTAGGCCTGGGTGTAGAATAGATTAACGGAATTTTAATTCTAGTTTCGAGAACTATGGGGCGATGTTGACTGTGCGGGAAGGCATCCAGAACTTTCCTCGACATTGATATAGGATGTTTTTTGGCATTCTCGGAGACAAAACAGAGGTCTGGGTTTGTTTCAGTGTTCCACGCAGATGATCTGAAAGAGTTTCGTTCTTTGGCATCAAAATTCAGGTGAAGATCATGTGATTCAGCCCAGCTCGCAAGGCGATCGCCATTTTCATCAGTGGTTCGATATTTCCAAGCAGTGTGATGGCTATTGAAGTCGCCTGCATATATTGCAGGGTGTGGATAGATATTTAAGACATTATCAGGCCAGGATGTTTGGGGTGGCCGAGGGGGTGGCTTATAGGCATTAACGACGGTAATGTCAGCTATTTTTTTACTACTTGGTGGATGTTTGAGGTTACTGTAGAATTTAATAATATAGCGTTTTCAATGTCATTCCGAACGTAGGTTGCGACTCCATATGAGCGGTGGTAGGTAGCTCCAAGTAGGTCAAAACCACGAGTTTTGCCGTTGCGACGTTGCTGGTTTTCACTCTCTATATGGATTTCCTGGACAACAGCCATGTCAATATTTTGGTCTAGCAAGAGTTTCGAAATGTACTCGCTTTTAGCTCTGCTAAGACCTTCGGCGTTCAATTGGCAAATTCGATTTTTTTTCGAGATTTTTTGTCTATTGGTCCTGAGAAGGACCGTGTTTGGAAGATTTTCGAATATATGAATCCATGTATAGTAGCCAGGAGACCCGGAGATATTGTCTAGCTGCCGAGGGTCGCACTAGCTCATTTAGCGTTACCCGGGGTGCACGTGTAGCATTCTGCTACGGACGCGAGCTAGCTCTACACCTCTTAATTTTGAAAAAAAAATAATTTTGAAAATATACCTATTATAGAAAACTTCTCATACAGCCCTCGTATATTTAATCCTAACAAAAAACCAGATGATTTATTAATAGATGATACCGACCGCGGCGTATTATCCACCTTCCATCGACCATCCGTTGCATTTCTTCGTCTCCGTCGTTCGCTTCTTACTTGCGCCGATTTCTCATTTATTATTCCGAACGAAAGGTCGGTAATAAAGATTTCTGCGAAGCGTCACGGCCGTAGCCGCGACATTCGTTTAAAAATTTCCTGAAAAAAGAAAACAAAAGCCTATTTGTTATTATTGTCTACCGCCGCGCCGCGCCGGAGCTTTAGATTTAATTGGAATGTAGTCGACGCTATATACGTAGGAAGTACTACAAGGAGAATAAAATTACTTTCTTAAGGTATAAGAATAAGCACCAATTACCACTGCGCATATCCTTCGGTAATGTTTAAAGTATCTTGAATTAGCTTGGGTATTTTTCCAATGAAACAAAAGTTCAAAAAATTAAAAAGTATTTTTTTTTAGAATCCAAACCGAAACCGGCTTGTCAGTGGCTTTTTACTGGCAGACAAGTTTGCCTAGCCAACAAAAATAATTATTTTTTTCCATCCAAGGAACTAACTCTAAAACTAAAAGGAAACTGCTAAGGCTTATTAGGAATAAAGTGCGGATTACAACATGTCCCTTGACAGGACATTTTATGCTTGGTGCATTTTAGTTGATTCCCAAAAATTCCGACCGCAGCGCTGTATACGGTAGAAATCAGAAATTTTCACTATGTATTTCACGCCGCCGCCGTTCCGGTTACAGTTCATGTTGATCGCATTAAAATATAATATGAAATCGTGGTGTTTTGGAAATCGGTTGTATGATGTAACGCTGTTACGGGTTGTAAAAAATAAGTGAAAAAGAATCCGAACTTGGCGTTGTGTTTTGTTGTGACAATTTCAAATGTTGATAAAATTGGCAAAAAAATTTTAACGCGTAAAAGAGAGCGTAATTGGGACGTTGCTGGGTGCAATAACCCCCCCCCCTCATTCAATAATTCAATTTTCCCGTATAACCAACTCTCCGAAACAACATTTTATAGCTTTATAGTTTCTCACACCGATTTGATCAAAAGCAAAAATGTATTCAAGCAGTGCGACGAAACAAGTGAATAAACAAGTAGTAAGTAGTAGTAACAAAGTGCTCATTACATAATCAAAAAATTAAATAGGCGTATACTATGAGAGGATAAAATATAATTTGCAATATTAATGATATACTTTTTTTAATCAACTAGTGATTAAATGTTTTATGAAAATCTTCTAAAATTATAATTATGTAAGTTTAAAAAAATTCATTATAACCGACATAGCCCCAGTTATGACCCCACTAGCATATCCGGTGCGTAAAACTATGCTCGTTACCGCAGTTAAACTCATCTAATTTTTTTTAGCTGGAATAATAAATAATAATACAAGTTAGACCTTCGGAAGATATCAAAATATTTACTTTTTTTATGTTTATTCTTATAGAATTCTTCAATTAATTTAGTTGGCTAAGTATATGAACTATGCTATGTGATTTGAGAGCTCGCTGTATATGTTTCTATTGTGTTTATTTTCGAGAATTTTTAGTTTTGTTGGATAAATTTGTCGATCGAAAGCTGCCCTCCCCCAATCCCAAATATCCGACCACTGGTAACTCTTCTCAGTAACTTTTAGCTTCATTCATCTATACTAATATATAAAATCCTTAAGTGACTGACATACTGATTAATCAGAATCCTGCTCAAACCACGCAACGTAAGAAGCTCAATTTTGGCATACAGGTTGATTCTAGGGTGTAGAGGTGCGATAAGAAGGGATTTTTCGAAATTCCAGTTCCAAGAGGGTGAAACCGAGAGTGAAACCACCCCTCAAATATTACAATATTTTTTATTTAAAAAACGGTCAAGTTTCCAAAAAAACGCTTAAAAACGTATATTTTATTTTGTTGTTTTACATATTTTAAGATTTTTTATAAATTTATACAGGGTGTTTCATAAAATATGAACATTGAGTAATCACGATTCTGCTTAAACTGCTTGACGTTTAAAGCTGATTTTTGGTAAACGGATTGACGGTGGGGTGTAGAGGTTCGATAAGGAGGGGTTTCTCGAATCTCAAATTCCAAGAGGGTGAAAACGCGTCTGAAATATTACAATATTTGTTATTTAAAAAACGGTTAGTCTTTCGGGAAAACGCTTGCCGCGCATAATTTATTTTGTTTTTTCCATATTTTGATTTTTTTTTAAATCATACAGTGTTCCAAAATGTTGGATAATTAATTAACCACGATTCTGCTTAAACTGCTTGACGTAAAAAGCTTATTTTTGACAAACGGATTTTTCGAAAGTCAATTTCCAATGAGATGAAACTACCCCTCAAATATTACCAAGTTATATAATAATATCGCCATATTGTTTTTTCTCATGCGGACATAGTAAATGTGAGAAAATTTTATCCAGTTTATATGTTAATGGAAATTCTTGCTTTGCTTTATCATCACCATTACAAATGATTAATTCGACGTGAACGAAGTCGCGGGTACACGCTAGTCTCTATATAAAATACGAGTACAGTATCTGTCTGTTTTACTGCCTGCCCTTACACGATTGTAATTGGTATATGTAATATTTTCAGAAATTGTTTTCTGAAACAAAAAGTTTTATTTCTGCGTAACTCAAATTATACTCAATAGAATAATTGCAAAAATGACATAAATTGATATGGTATTTTCCTAATTTTGCTATGCATGTTACATATGTAAAAAAGTATAATAAATACAGCAAATGTAACAATCTGGAAATTTATTACATTTGTCCATATTTGATGAGCACCCATAAGGTTTTATAAATGTCGGCGCTCCTGACTAGTCTATCATTTCCTTTACTTGAACCTGGACATCTCCCTTGATAATTTTAGATGAGTTTCAGACGAACACAAGGAATGGTTCCATCAAGATCTCCCTTAGGTTGAAGAAAATATTTTCAGGGAAGTGGAATGTAAGCATGTTGGCAGTGTACTGCTGGTTTTGGGACGAGAGAGTTGTGGGCCTCTGGGACAACAAAACACCAAATAAAAGCATGAATCTTTTTATTTTATTTATTATTGCTTACAGCTAAAAGCAGAATTTACCATTAATTCAGTTCAACATGTTTAATAAAAATATCAATATATTAACATTGAAAATGTTTCTGTTATCCTATATAAGGGAGCCCAAATCGAATTAAAATGCTACATTTGCCACACCATGACGTCATATATACAAGGGTATAGGAAATCTCGGCGCAGCGGCGGCAGTCGGCCAGCGCGCGCAAAAACCATTACATCGCTAATTGTTTATTGATATATCTTTATTAGTTTAAAAGCAAAAAAATATGGGGTTTGCTTTGATACCTTGTCAAGACATAAGCGAAACTTTTAAATTGTTTCTTTTTTTCATTTAGGCCTTCGTTTTTCGTTAAATGAAAGTTATATTAAAAAAAAATCTCTATTTTTAAACCAAATTTTCGCATGATTGAAATGATTATTCATGTTTAAAGTTTTTTTTTGGTCATAAGCGCTAATGGAAATGTTTTTTTGTAAATAATTATAAAAAATTACTCCCTACGAAGACTTTATTCTGTACTGGATCAAAAAATAAGTATTTGTTTTCTCTATACGGTGGTATTAATATATCGATTTTTGATGATAGTGCCTTTTTACCCTGTTTAATTTTGTACTACTTTCGGAATAAGGGTCCCCATATCATGTACTGTGATGTACTGTACTTCCATCCCTGAAAAATTCAGCTTGTGACACCGAAGTGAGAGGTAACGTCAAAATAAGCTTTAATCTACCTACATCATCATAGGTAGGTGTAGGTACTCTAGGTAAATTCTACCTAGACAGTAGCTGAACTAGCTGACAGTAGTAATTAATTTGTTATCCGATAAGTAGTTGTCATTATATAAGTTTAATCGTCTTATACCTCCTATAACGGTAGGTTTTGGATTTTTCCTGATTGGTTTGTTAAACAAAAATATACTGGGCATATAAATGTCTGTTACAGGTTAATTCGTTAAAGAAATATGTTACACACATATTATTTTAATAATAATAGTATAATAGTAATGGCTATATTATGTTATAACACATTATTGAATTAACAATTGAAAACAGTATTGAATGTACTTATTTTAACCAATGCATTGTTTTGTTTTTTTAATCTCACAAATAAGAAATATTTTATAGTTTTTATTATAAAAAACAGTGATTATACAATTTATTTACACCCCTTACACTGTTTTCTGTAAGGGGTGTAACCAGGAGTATATTTCGTAACCTTTTACGATATAAGAGGGCACAAAGTGTTTTATTACTTAATGCTTAAAATTTAATAATATATTTGTACATAAAATAAAATAGACTAGAAAGTCAATTAATTAATATTGACGTAATTACTAAATAAGTACAAGATTTTTTTTCTAATTATTTTAGTGTATTTTTAGTCACCGAATTATAAAGGAGAGATATCCAACCATTGCATTATTTTACTCACAAATAAATGTTTTATGGTTTTTATTATAAAACAACGATTAATTTATTATACACCCCTTAACCCAAACACTCCAAGGAGGATATTTCGTGACCCCGTATTTAAAGTGGACAAGGTTTATTAGTCAATGTTTTAATTACCCAGCGTCTTTAATAAAAATCTAATGTAATTTTTCATAGAAATGATCTGACATGAAAAGCAAATTTTATCAAAAAACTTTTTGATTATCTACAAGGAGTAAACCGCTGACAAATGTCTGTATACTATGCCAAAGTAATGCCAAAAATACAAATTAAATACCAAAATTTCTCATATAATGCCCCACTAATGCCAAGCTGATTCCAATATAATACCACTAATACCACGAATAATATGTAACACATTTGTTTCACGAATTAACCTGTAACAATACTGGTAGGTACGTGCACAGATTTTTTCCTAGGTAACTTAAAAGTCGTTAAAAAGTCTAATTATATTTAAAGAAGATATAATTCCAACAAATTACATTATAAGGCCAATAATGCACAAGTAATACCATTAAAATTTTAGCGTTTTTAACTTGTGTAACATATTTCTTTAACGAATTAACCTGTAACAATAGTGGTAGGTACGCGCACAGATTTTTTCGCTAGGTAACTTATTAAGTCGTTAAACAGGCCTATAAAAGCTATAACAACATAGGTAACTAATATTTATAATTTAATTCGAGTTTTAATCTCAAATAATAAATGTTTTTACTGGTGTATTTCTGAAGTGTTCATTATTAAAAGTAGATATTCTTCAAGTTATGCGAAGTAATAAGTAATGTTTCCGGTGAGACCGCGTATATGTCACCGGATTCTGGTTAGTATAAAGACTTTTTCTATAGAAAGAGTTTTTTCTATATTTTCCTTTCAAAATAAGACTAATTTCTTCTTATTCTTTTAAATATTACAGTGTTTCTTTTTCCTAAAATGTTATACTTAATTTTCGCTTAAAATTAAAAAATCACAAATGGAGGAAAATATACGTTATTGAATAAAGTTTATACAAATCACTTTACCATAACAAAAAAGTAAAAACATGTCATGGCGGAAGATATTCAGGTGGCATTTCACACATTTATCTATTAAAATCGAGATTAAAATAATAAACTTGCGTAACATGTTATACACGAGATAGAAAGTTTCAGAATCGATTAATACGCAATACGCTACGCAGTCAACTTATTCCTATGCGCGGATGAGCGTCTTCAAGACTCTTCCTTCGGCCAGGGTCACGACGCCGCCGAAGAGGAATCGGCCTACGTTTGGCTAAACAGGCTGGACACGGTGGAGTACGATATTGGCGAGTCTGAATATTTATAAAAATTTGCAAAGTAAAATATGTTGGAAAAATAATTAGTCCATACATATATAAAAGCTCAAAGGGTTTTTTTGTTGCATCCATCCCGCCGAAAGCGCTTTACCAATCTTGATGATTCTTTTTTTAAATGAAAGGTATATATGTGTAGATTTGTTATGAAGTATTTTTATAGTGCTTAATGGCTATTTCTTTGTGTAAAACGACTAAATACTAAAACATACCTGAAAACACCTACACACAATACCTCCAGAAATAAATTAGTTGTCATTGTCAGTGGTGTGTCAGTTAGATTATATATTACGTTTTTAGATATTTTAGAGTGAGTTGATGCCGCCAGCTTTAGATACATAAATATTAGCACAAAGGTTCGTTTAAACGACATTAGTGAATTAGCTACACAAAGCGATTTTAGGAAATTCATCCTCTTAGAGAGTAAAATTATCTCGGAACAGTTTGTTGTATGAAAATTCCTTACTATTTCGTCTAGAAGAATGAAATCCTACAAAAAGAATTAGAAGAAATTTTTGAAATTCATCAACCAAATGGGTAAAGTTAGTAAAAATTTATATAAAACTTGGTGACGTCTGGATTATACACATAAAAATTGGCACAAAGGTAAAGCGAATTTATGAAATTTATACCCTTAGGGAGTAGAATAGGGAATGAAAGTTTGCTGTACGAAAATGCAATACTATAACATTACAAACCAGACAGTATAAAATTTTATACAAGGGTTTATTTAGTGACATCATAACGAAATATATCTTCCTCAATTATCCTTCAAAGAATAAAAAATAACCTATAAAGAGAGTATTAGTGCTCTTAAATAAAAAAAATATGAGAAATAAAAAACATCTATGCTCATTAGCTCTCTATAAAGAAGTAAAAAATCATTTAAATCAATGCATGAACGATTCGAGGTGTAAAGCGAACGTAGTCGCGGGAAAAAGCTAGTAATTTATTAAATTATTTTATTTAACTGATTAATATTCATTGAAAAGGAATTTTTGTAATTCGCCACTATATTAGTTAAAAACTAAGAAACTCATATCAAATTTAAGTTTTGCGATTTTGACTTATACTTTTTAGAAAATCTGAACACATTTTAAAAGAAAAAAAGCTTTTGATAATATTTGTGTAGATTGACTAAAAGTTGTATAACATAAATTTCTACGACCGGTCTACCTAGTGGTCTGCAGCATCGCCTTGTGGTGCAAACGTGGGCCTGTTAATCTGGCACAACAGCCAAGAAAAACAGAAGCGTGGCTAAGAATTTAGTAATTTAAAAAAAATGTCTTTTAGATACAGTAGGAGGTATTAAAAAGTTTTGTATTTAAATGGGGTTTGTCTTTAATAGTTAAAAAATTATATCGTAAAGTGTAACTTTCCGTAAGAATTCTTTATCTGTCATCGATCATGATCTGTCATCATGTTAACCTGATGTTTTGTATGTTATTTTGTTTTTTTGCTTGTTTGTTTTACGGATAGGTGGCGATCGCATAATTATTATTGATAAGTTTTATTTAATGTTAACACTACTACTCTTTCAGTGAATCTTTAAATCTGTTGTTTTTGTTAAGTTCGTTATTTAAACATATGTTTAATACACTCATATTAATACTAATCATATTTTTGCTTTATTCATCATTTTCAATGCCCCCGGTTGCATCTTTTGTAAAGCGACTGTGAATTTTTTGAAAGAAATTTAAATAAAAGTGTGTATTTTAAGTGAAACTTTACTAACAGCTATTAAATTATGGAAGGATATATATATATATATATATATATATAGAGTATATATATATATATATATATAGTATATATATATATATATATATATATATATATATATATATATATATATATATATATATATATATATATATATACAGTGGGTGTCCCAGAAATAAGGGCAAATATTTTAAGGGGTGGTAGATCTGGTCAAAAGAAAAATTTTTTCGCTTTACCGTTTTTCAAATAAGTCCAAAATAACCGAGTTATTTTACTTTGAAAATTTCCAAAAAAAATCATTTTTTGCTAAAATTTTGAGAACCACTGGATCTTTTCTGGATTTTCTTTCATGTAAATTTAAGCTACTAGGGGAGCGGGGGCACGTTGTTACACTGGTAAGAAGTTACACGCCGTTTTTACCGAGATTTTAAACTCTTTAGTGGACATAAGTGGACTCATTTGTTTTCTTATAACATCGTGCATTACATAAAAATAATCAGTGACCCGCAAAGCTCCAAGCTGCTAAGTTGTGTGCTTGGGTCTCGATTTGAACCAAGTAAGTAAACAAATCCTTTACGAAATTTTTGATTTATGATGTCTGTATTTTTTATTTCCTCAAAAATTTTAACTTTGAACGTTCATAATACATCTACCTTTAATTTGCAATGTTGTTTTTTTCTACTATCGAGATCCATTAATGCTGACTTCAATTTATATTTAAAAACGTGCCATGGAGCAGGTAGTTACAATTTTTTGGGGTAAGTTGTTACATGTAACAAAAAAATACCATACCTTGTACCGTTCGTCTTCATATTTTAAAAATTAGAAATATCCTTTATTTTTTTTCAGAAAGAGAAACTATAAAAGAAAAACAGAAAGAGATCAACTAATCTAGAAGTCTATAAATCTGCTGCAGCAGAAGTACTGCAAAATAAAACGGACATTCGTAAATCAAGCGAAATATTTAATTTGTATCCGATGTCCCCCTTATCCAGGTATGTCAGAAACAACAAAAACAACTAATCTTGTTCATTGGGTTGCGTTAAACCTAGATTGGTATTCTCACAAGAAACAGAACATAAATTAGCTTCTTATCTACTCAAAAGTTTAGAAATATATTTTGGATTACTACCAACAGAAGTCCGAAAACTAGCTTACTAATGTGCTGTAAAACTCGAATTAACAATTAATAATTACCCCCCCCGCTGGCTTAAAAATAATATGGCTGGGCCGGACAGGTTTAAAAGTTTTATGGATAGAAATCCTCAACTATCTCTATGAACACCAGAAGCTACATCTTTGAGTATAGCAACGTCGTTCAACAGAACCAACGTTAAAGATTTTTTGACAATCTGTAAGCTTACTCCAAAAATATGAATTCACTGCTTCGCGCATATGGAACGTTGACGATACAGGTGTCACAAAGGTACAGAAGCCTAACAAATAGTTGCTGCCCTTAGTCAAAAATAGGTCTATGCAATCTCATCTGCCGTAAGAGGAATACTTATAATACTTGCATGACCCATAAATGCTGCTGGAAATTCAGTTCCGCCGATGCTAGTGTTTTCCAGAATGAAATACACGGATCTTTTCCTTGATGCTGTAGATATTATAATTAATCATAAATGTTAAAGGCTATTTTAAGTGATATCTTTTGTTTATAACGCTTTGAAATAGTAAAAAAATGATTTATTATTGATGACTTTGTTTATGTATCTACCGTAACATCGTGCCCCGAAGCTGTAACAACTAGCCCCAAATCGGGGGTATGTTGTTACAATCGACCCTTTTGGTTAAATTGTTCATTGTGAAAAAATTACATAAATTTTAATAACCTTTCAATCATATTTTAATAGCTGAATAGACATACTAACGATAAAAGCAATCAAATGTATAAATTATTTAATAGCTTTTGTCATATTGACAATTATCTAAAAATTGTAACAACGTGCCCCCCGCTCCCCTACTTATGTTGCCATATTATCAAGAAATTATGTTTTTTAACTTATAATTAAAAAAATTTCCAAAATTTTTTTCAAAAAATTCCAAATTTTCAAAATTTTCTTTTGCAAAAAATACCTCATGGGCGTGTTTCTGAGGCCGAAATATACTACCAGTTAAAATATTTGCACTTATTTTTGGGACACCCTGTATACATTTTTATGAATGCTTTATTATGCATTATTCAGGTTGGGAAGCAACCAGTAAACTAAGGAATATGTATTTCTTTTGCATAATAAAAATTGTCACTCTAAATTTTTCATAACCAAATTGTCACTCTAAATCGCTGTCTTTTTTAGACAGATGTCACTTGTCTTGTCATTATTCAATTCCTTATTATAATTGTAAGAATGTTGTTAACAAAAAAAAAAGTTTCTAGTTAAATAAAATTATAATCAATCACAATTGTTTATCTCCATCATTTACCGGATTAATAATACAAAAATTACAGCTCAATTACAAATAATTCATTATTTACATGATTAACCGTAATGTTATTTAATTATACGAATATTCTCGTTGATTATTGGTTTGAAATAAATATAACAGTGTCCTCCAATGAAAATACGAGTTACTAATTCTAAATTCTAATTCTCAGCTGACAAATGAGCTAGATGCTTTATCTAGACCGTTATTCAGAAGGTGAAAACCGATGAAAATATGCATGACCACATCAAGATTGGTACAGTATCAAGTTTATTATAGTGATTTTCTTAGCCGCGTATGACACAGGTCGTTACCCAGTGTTGCCACAGGCTTATATTTGAACTGGGTAGATAATCATCAGGAGATAGCGGGGTTGAATTGTTTTACAAAGGGTTAAATCTACACTGAATGGGGTAGCTGTGACAACAAAGCCGCTATCGCTTTTCCTCTCACCAGCTCGCGCGTCTCGGCCGACGCGACCCGCCACCTCCGCGTCACGCCCGTCACGGCCCGTCACCACCGCGTCACGGCCGTCTCGCGGCTGTCATTCAAGGCAGTGTGTCACGCGTTTCACCTCAAAAAGATTCTGTTACTGAGTAGTACTCCAATGTATTGAGCCCTTTAAAAAATACACGAAATACCTAACGGTTATAATATTACAAAATTATAAATGATTCCTGTAATATATGCTAAACGTACACGACTTTATATATTCCTTATTAATAATTGCGATTTAAATTGTAAGCGCTATCAATTACGCTTTGAAAGGGGATCGAATTAATTATTTCATTTGTTTATACTCGATGCCTATTGTTTATAAATTGCTTACAAAACGATCTGACGAACGAGGTATGAAATTTCAATGTCACATCGATCGACTCGTACGAAAGGTAACCGGCTAATAGCAATGTCGTGGGATTGTTACCTACTGTGTTATTTAAATAATTTTTAGTTAAAAGCAGTAATTGTTTTGTTATTTGTTGGGATTTTATTTAATATCTAATAAAACAATGGATATACGTTAAATTCCATTGTGACACACGATATGAGAAAAAAATGCGATTAAAAGTATTAATTTATAGAATTTTATTAGATAGATCTCCGTCAGCTTTAATAATTTTGTGATTTGGGAATAATAGCTTTTACATACCTATTAAAAACAAATCCGATAGTTGTGATACAGGTTGAATCTGGACGTATAATCCCTATCCCCACGTTGGGCGCCAAAATTTGCCAAGCTTTTCCTTTGAAGGAAATTGATTTTAAAAATGTTAAATTTTAAAATTATTAAATTGACAAAGAAAATTATAAAATTAAGAACTTCTAGAGCATCAGTAAAAAAACAAACAAAAAAACAAGGTCTTATTAGCCTGTGGAGTGTGCGTGCAAATAGGCCCTAACTCTGCCGAAGAGATAGGGTGGGTTTTTAAGCGCCACTGGCTTTGCACAGGATAAGCCAGAAAAACCCCAAGATATTCTTGGAACCTAACAAGACTTATTATTAAAAAAATATTAGAAAGAAAAAAAAATAATGGATGAATAAAACACTAAGATTAATTAATTAATCATAATGTAATAATTAAATAAAAAAATGAACTAAATTTGGTGACGTTCTATATACTCAAACAGTTAAATAATTTAATTAAACGCAAGTAAGATAGCTAAATTGAAAACTGAACCGTATGTACCTTGAACTTCTGAACCTTGAATCAATATAAAAGATAAAAAAGGTAAGTAAGAAAGGGAAGAACAACTAGGGGAAGATATAATTTTAAATAAACGTTTACTTGTCTCTGCTTCCTGCTTCAGACCTGATCCAGCGACGTAGTTGCCAAGCTGAGTGCTGCAGAGGGATATCACTTCCAGAGAGACGTACTGGAAAAAGTCTGCCAGAAAAAGCAAGGCGGAAAAATGCCTCGTAGAAAAAATCCTGGTCTAAAAAGTCCTAAGACCGAGAACGGTATTAGGTTTACGAAAAAGAAAGTTACCTAGAAGGGATAGTTTGAAACAAAAGGAACATACAGCTATAATTAATTAAATAATCAAAACAGGTTTCAACTGTAGAAATATAGAAAATGTCATAAGAAGTTACCTTGCTGGGCTTCACAAGAAAATGTAGTTTTTTCCTAATAGATGGATGTCCAAATTGCTGGATTCAGAAAGCAGAAATTACTGGAACAGGTGGTGGTTTTATGTTTCTCTTCCCAAGGAAATCGACGGTGACAAAGAAATAAAACAAAAGACTTTCCCTGTTAAGAAATAATTTGAATAGTACAAATCACAGTAGACAAAATGGCGATCCAAAAAAAAACTTACCAGCCACGAGCAGATTAAAATCCCGTACAAAACGGCTCAGAGATATTTTTAAAAGGTAAGGTAAAAACTCAAACAGCAAAAATTATTCATTATAGTTCTAGTCAGTGATTATCCCCAACAAACGTGTAAAACAGGAAAATTCCAAAAAATTACACTGACCAAAACACCTGCTTTGAAGCTGAAAGGAAAAATGGGAAACGTACGTCGATCAGATAGAGTTCCGGTCCGAGGAAATTAGATTTATACTACAAAGTTGCCATTTAAGATTCTGGGAATTTAGAAACATTGCCAAAATAAACATTACTCAGAATTAAAAGTAAATTCCAATAATCATTCAAACACAAACATACCAAACCTTATGCGGGTGACGATGCATACACAGTATTACGGAAAGGATGTCGATTATGCAATCAATAATTATCAGAAAATACGAACATCAGAATTTAAAGGAAGTACTGCTCAACCTGACAACAGCGTGTGTGCGCCGAATGCACTCATCTCAACTGATCTGAACAATTCAAATATAAATGACATATTATTAATAATAATTGTTAACCTTACAATTAATAAAATATGCTAATGAGCCACCCTTGTTTCATTTGAAAAATTTGAGATATGATTAAAAATGCGATTTTTGCAACTTTTAACCGGCCAGGACAAGACATAAATCTATTTTTTCAAGACTCCTTGATTAATGGTTTTAATATAGCCATATCACTCTAGATTAAAATTTAACATATGATTCTTTTTTAAGCGAGAATGTCAAAATTTGACATATGATATATCATTCTATTCAGGGAGTCATTTTTTATCGAGTAAAAAAATACCAAAAAGTGCCATTTAAAAATTAAAAGTTGTAGTCATTTCCGGTGAAACAGAAAGTGACCGAAAATAATTGAATGCGTCAATACAATAAAAATTCGGAACGGATATGGAATGGAATGGAAACGGAAGGTATAGTGAGAATCAACCTTTAATCCTTATTTATGTCATATACTAACCAAATCGCGTTTTTTTATCTGAAAAAATAAAAAAGTTATAGGGAGTGAGCCACTTTTGAGATGCACCCGGTATAGTATAACACATTGCCTCATATGAGAATATTCTTCATAATACATTTCTTGGGCAAGTGTATTTGCATATACAATCATTGTATTTGGAAGGTTTTTAAGTTTCTAAAAATATAATAAACTGAAAATATCAGTTTTTCCGCCATATTTCTGGAAACGACAACGATAATTTCAGTTACTAAACGGATTATCACTGGGCTCACTTTTTTTAACAGGCATCTTTGCACCAATTTAAGCAACCCTGTACCTAAGTACCTTTTACAATTTCCAAGATCTCAGGTGAGAGTCGAATTTGAAACACTCGGTATAGACAACGTTACATTAAATTGCCAGTATTTTTAACAGTGAATCAAACAGAGGGGTGAATCAAACAAAAAATATTTTGGATTTTCCAACGATTCTCGTAATATATTGCGGCACTTTATGCGAGCTCAAGTCTGATTGTATATTATTAAAAAATATTTCAATCCGCGAGTCAAATGGTTTCTAAACGGTAATAGAACATAATTCTCGTTCTTTATCTTCACAATAGTCAAACATTTTGGAATCAAAATCCGATATTTATTTTATCAAATTATTTTAGTAACCCACGGGGGTGTAAAACTATTACACATAGCTACATTCTGACTATATTTTCTTTCGATATTATATCTTTCACTGTTTAGCAAAATGGTGAGCATTTTATATACTACGAAGTTTAAAATAGCTAATTTTTGACAATTAAGCGTTATAATAAATTTTAAAAGTAAGCTTTGAAAAGACAAAAATACTTAATCACTATACTGGTTCTATAGTAAAGATGACACATAATAAAGTAAGATTTGACAAGAAGATATTGTCAATTAGTGTTAAAATATTCACATACATTTCTCAAACTTTTTGGGGGAAACAATATTTCTTGTTATTAACAATTTCTCTTTATAATATACAGAGTTCAGCAATAGTGCGTCGAGCATCTGTAGCTCCTAGAATAAAAAAACTTGAGAATTTGGATTAAGTGCAAAAAAGTATGTACGGGGATGTATGTCAGGAAAATATTTTAACTCCTATAGGGTGGCTCAAAAAAGTGTGAGTGGATCATCGATACTTTAAATGGTCTGTACTAATCGTAAATCATACAGCATGTTCAAAAGTCTACGCAAAACTTTATAAAATATAAAAAAAATATTCTTTTTTTTAATGGAACCCTTTATATTATTTTTTCAGTAGATGGAAAATTAAAATATGAACATTTTTTGTATTTAGAGTAACTTCAAAAAGTTTTAACGATTTTGCAGATATTCAAGGTTTTATATTTCATATGGCATTTTCCATAGTAAATTTTAATCAAAGCCCCCCAATAATGTTTTTCTCGTGTTTTAGCATTCAGAGAGTCATGTGAAATAATACTGCGTCTATCTGCGAAACCATTAAACATTTTGAAATACTTTAAATACAAAAAAAATGTTCGTTTTTTAACTCTCCATCTAATAAAAAATAATATACAGCGTGTTCTGTTTAAAAAAAAACAAGGAAAAATCATTTATTATTTTATATTTTAGAAAGTTTGGCGTAAAATTTTGAAAACCCTGTATGATTTATGATCACGAAATTTATAGCAAAGTAAGTATTGGACCATCTAAAAGTAGATACCTAATATAGTTTTGATTTCAGGAAAGGTTCTTGTATGTATAATATTTTTTTTAAGGCAGGTTGAAAAATATATATTTTTAATTTACTTATTAATATCTCTGAAATTAGCGAAACATATTTACCTACTCATATCTTAGTGTGCGAACACAGTGCAAGCAGGTTTGCCGCTTTCTGGTAGCCAGCGCCAATCTGGGTACCTATTCTTGACATCGTTCGCAACTTTGCGTATACGCATCACGTGTATTGTTATAAACAGGGTATCCCAGAAATAAGTGCAAGTATTTTAAAGGGTGGTAGATCTCGATAAAAGAAACATATTTTCTCTTTATCGTTTTTCAAATAAGTCCAAAATAACGGAGTTATTTTACTTTGAAAATTTCCAAAAAAAATGGTGTTTTGCTAAAATTTTGAGAACCTTTTTCATGTGCCTTCTCCTCATCGGAGGTTGGCGACCATCAATTGGAATTCCTCCCTGTCTTGAGCCAAACGGATAATTGCACTTGCCTCTATATTATATATAACCACTGTTATATTAAACCACTGGCGCAAATTCCGCAAGCAGGAAAACCGTTTACGCCCGATGCCTCGTCGTCCTTCAATCTTTCCCTCAACGATCAGCTGTAGGAAACTATATTTGTTATTTCGAAAAATATGACCAAAATATGCTGCTTTCCGTCGTTTTATTGTAGTCAATAGTTCTTGGTCCTTACATATTCTTTCCAATTCTTCGAGATTTGTTTGAGAACCACTGGATCTTTTCTGGATTTTCTTTCTTATAAATTTAATCTACTACCTATGTTGCCATATTATCAAGAAATTATTTTTTTAAATAAAAACTAAAAAAAATTGCAAAAAAATTCCAAAAATATTTTCAAAAAATTCAGAATTTTCAAAAAAAAATTATTTAGAAAAAACCTCATAGGCGTGTTTCTGGGTTTGAACTATACTACCAGTTAAGTTAAAATACTTGCACGTATTTCTGGGACACCCTGTATATGGTTACATAGTAGCGCCGCGCCGCTTATAACCTTGAAAAATTAAAGCGTGTTATCAAATCGGCTAGTTCACAGTGAAAGCAGGTAGGAGCCGTCAACCAACGTTCATCGGCGTTCTCGCTTTTACCGGAACGAAAATTTATTTATTTCTGCTTTTGCAGGCGCCGACGGCGCACAGAGGGTATTAAGAACTAAAGGTTGGCCAAAATTACGTTTTATGATTTTTTTGCTTTTTTGCTAGTAATATTAATTATTAGAGGAGAGGGTGCTAATATGGAACCTAATTTGGTTTTTCCTACACAATAATTTTTCCTCTACTCTGAAACCCTTTCCACCGATCAAATAGGGCCATTCTGTGCAAAACCAAGCAATTGGATGAGGATGCTAGAACAAGAAAGTAATTTGTATATTATCGACGATATTTGAGCGAGGATGGGTGTTATAGGCTAAAGACTATTTTCTTTAAGAATCTATTTAAATCAATGTTTTTTTTGGCAGTGGCAAATATTGGCAGAATTTTTGTACATATTCCAAAGCTGGAGACTTTAAGCATTGAACGGATACTAATTTCAATGCGGAATATTGCCGAATAGTCTTACACCTTATAAAAATGCCTCTGATTTTTTAAATATAAAACATTATAAACCAATAGAGAATGGAAGGAAACGTTTCAAAAAAATATGGCATAAAACAGGAGTTGCCAGCTGGCTCTGTATCCATCATGACAGTTATTATAAACAATTTGCAAAAAAAACACTACAAACAATTCCACTATTTTATAATCTTAGAAATATTCAGAATACACTCAAAATAATTCATACTTATAATTGAAATATATTATTTATTTGATAGACAACTTACGACTTAAAAAAAGCTAATAAACGTGCTTACATTTAGTATTTATAGATTTGTATTCAGTTAAGATAAAAAATGAAAATAAAAAAATATCACTTTTGGCCAGGTTTATAGACCAAATACCCCTATGTGCGGCCCCGGCGCGGCAGGCGCGGCGTTTCAATATGGTTAGGTTAGGTTAGGTTAGTTAATCAGGTAAATTTCCTCTTAATTAGCTACTTCCGAACCCTGCTCGCATCTCCGAAAAAGCCATATAACAATACACGTGATGCATATACGCAAAGTTACGCATCACGTGTATTGTTATCTGGCTTTTTCGGAGATGCGAGATGTGAGCCATATTTGAAGATGCGAGTGATCAAGAATAGGTGCCCAGAGACGGCGCTGGCTGCCGGAAAGCAGAAACCTGCCTCCACTATGTTCGTACCCTTAGAATTATGTTAAGTGATCTGAAAGGAAACCAAAAATGCAATAATATACAGGGTGTTCCATTTAAAAAAAATCATCCCCATCCACTTACACTTTTTTGAGCCATCCTATAGAAGTTAAAATATTTTCCTGAAACACATTGTCTGGCATACTTGAACAAATCTCAAGTTTTTATTCTAGGAGCTACAGATACCCAACGCATTATTGCCGGACCCTGTATAATTACTCGTAATATAATATAATAAACCTTAAGAAAGGCAATCGCATCAGGTCTTGAGATCCATGGTTAGATTATTTTTTTAAGTCTTTTTGGTAATTTTCGTTGGTTAGGGAAATTTGTTTACAAATTTCCCATATACCAATTTATAAAATATTTTTTTTATAATTTTTTTTAAATTTTTAATGAAGAAATTTATTTTGGAGGTTCATGATGGCAACTCGAAGAAAACACTGTTTGAAAATCTAATAACAAAATCTCGGGAACTAAAAAACTATCAAATAAAGTCAAAGAAAAATAAAAACGAAACCGAGAATATTTGTCTTCCAAAAATGTTCGGAGGTATTAAAATGTAACTTTTGGTTCATCATTGATTTATTAATAAGCATCAAATTCCGCAACTTTGCCTCGATCTCGTATCTCTTCTACTTCGTATCTCTTTACTTGTGAAGTACTGATGACACACATCACAAGAACATGCGAGAGATAGCCGACGCACTCATAGAGTATGGCACTGTAAAAAGAAAATGTATCTTTTCTAGTTTAGGAGATCTTAATGATGAGGCTCGAAATTGAGAAATCCTGTACACAATGTGAATTTTCTTAAAAATAATATCGAAATATTAACGTCTTTATATCAATTTGCGACATGTTGTGTAGGACGTTCGATTTTCAATAAAATTACTGTTTATTGTCTGCCGAAGGAGTATTTAATAATCTTCATATAGTTTTTATTATTGTCGGTAAATAGATTCCTGTTGTGTTATTTGCTATTAACATCTGTAGTGAAGTTGCTGTCATATAACTTGCTTCGTTTTACTGTACGGATTAGATATTTTCTTTCAGATATATGCTAAGAGATTTAATTCATATATAGTTTTTAATGTACTAATTTAATAACTCTTTGTTTTACCAAGCGTTAGTGTACTACGCTCTGTATAATTTGCGACAATTTTCTAACAGTAGTCCGACCCTTAATCCGGCGGTGATTTCAGGAGTCGATTTCGTTACGGTATACGTACGCCTCTGTGCGCGCGTCAAGTGAGCAAGAAACAACGAGCCACGGTCAGATCGATAATGCGCTAGAAAGAGATGGATATGGAGCAAGACGGGCGGAACGATAGAAACAGAGCGACCACAGGACGGAGAAGAGCAGAGCACATTCACGAAGATCACTGCATAACTCAAGCTGTTGTTTTTCCAGACTGGTTAAGGATATCGGTCGGTCGAAACAATATTGACTGGAGCGACTCAGAATTCAGATTTTATATTAAAACATTGTTATTACTGAGGTTGTGTGTACTTTTCGATAGCTGTTAGCATAACATGGCAAAATAGGAATTTTACGAGTATAATCATTTGGAGCGTTAGTTTTTAAGTAAATACAGGGGGCTACAAATTTGAGGTACGAGCATTAGTGTCTCGGAAACCGTAATGGATACGAAGATGGATAAATTGGGGTAAAGTTGCGCCTTGGGATGTTCTCCAAGATGCCATCAAACAAGTTTTAACAATTTCAAGGATTGCTGAATTTTTTGGAAGAAACCGATTTTGGCTCAACTTTTGTTTAGCTGAAATCTGTTAGGTTAGGTTAGTTTATATAAAAAATGACTTTATATAATATGCGTTCTAGAAGGCGTTAGGAGTATAAATATACAAAAATTTTCCTGCGGAAATGCGTCATTTTCATTTTTCGGACTTTAGTATAGCTGAAATCTGTTACATCAAAACTAGTCTTCGGGGTGTGTTTTAGACATTTTTCTAAACATAAAAACACAAAAAAGTGTCTGCGGATTTTTTTTATTTTTATTTTACATAAAAAAATGCTTTGACTTTAGAATAGCCGAAATTAGTTACATGAAAAATTAACTTATATTTGTTTTATACGAGCCTTTATGAGCAAAGAAATACAAAAAAATTCCTGCGGAAATGTGTCAATGTCATTTTATGCACTTTGTTTTTCATACATTTTTCAGTTTAGAAACTTACTGCTGAGTGCTGGGTGGGGTAAAACATATTTCTGAGGAATAACAATCCTTGTAGAATAGATAATATAGGTTCTTGTAAACTATAAGTACCTCGGAATGTTGCACTTATTCTTGTATTTTATTAAAGCTGTACGTAAATAGGGCTGATTCAAAACAAAAAATCATTGGATCATGCAGTTTTATTTTATATTTTAATAATTAACTGTGATTTTGCAAAAATATTAGATTGGTTAGGTTTGGGTTGCTTTGGTTAACTTTTCTTTGTGGAGGGTGTTAAGCTGTGGATTTTATATTTTAATAATTAACTGTGATTTTGTAAAATATTATTAGATTTAGTATTAGATTGGTTAGCATTTTAGACACTTTTATATGATTTTTTTTTTGGTTCAAAAGTGCTTCATCCAAGGATTTTTTTCTTTTAAACTGTTCTATAAGCATAGGACTTTCTGCCAAAAAAAATTTGCTAAATTCATGGGAACTTATACTTTACAAGAGCCGATAATACAGGGTGTCCCAGAAATGAGTGCAGATATTTTAACTGGTAGTATAGTTCAACCCCAGAAACACGCCTATGAGGTTTTTTTTGCGAAAAAAAAATGTTGAAAATTTTATATTTTTCTTGACATTTTCCGGAAAATGTTGAAAAACTTTTGAGTGCCACTGTTCACTCCCCGGGAAATTCGTTTACCGGGCATAGAGAGTGTCGGAGAGAATGCAACGTTGCCACCTCCTACCATACCCACATTCTGCATGTTTATCTATAAATTCAATTATTTTAAGTTGCTACAGAAAAAAATACGAAAATTTATTTTATTCATATTAGTGTAGATTGCTCTAATAATTCTAGAGAAACGCGCAATATTTTAAATACTTTTTACAGTGGAGTAAACTGAAAAAATAAATCTTAACAATTATAGCTTCTTTTTTCCCCATATTAAGAAATAGTTTCAATCGTTTCAATAAACAATTATAACCTTTAATGTTTAGTTAGAGCTTACTCTTTTAATGAAAGTGTTTTTTATCCAGCACATACAGGGTGTCCCAGAAATAAGTGCAAATATTTTAACTGGTAGTATAGTTCAACCCCCAGAAACACGCCTATAAGGTTTTTTTTTGCGAAAAAAATGTTGAAAATTTAAAATTTTTCTTGACATTTTCCGGGAAATTTGAAAAACATTTTTAGTGCCTTGCAGTGTTGTAACCTCCTATGTTATCCACATTCTACATAGTTCTACATTTATAAATTCATAGAAAAATTTCTACTCAAAAATTAAGAATGTTAAATTTTTATCAGTGCTCATTAT
Source organism: Sitophilus oryzae (assembly GCF_002938485.1). Taxonomy (NCBI): domain Eukaryota; kingdom Metazoa; phylum Arthropoda; class Insecta; order Coleoptera; family Curculionidae; genus Sitophilus; species Sitophilus oryzae. The sequence goes on from NW_022147154.1 coordinate 1,616,211, forward strand.
TAATAATTATTATAGAAAAAAAACACATTAATTATTTTTAGTACTTACCCTTTCAATGAAAACTTAACAAAAACCACCGAAAATTAACTAAAACATTACGTTTATGACGTTTACGAAAATGATTCATTATATTATTCACAACCAGGTCACAAAAAAGAAATTCCTAAAATGTTTATCGTAATTTAGAATTCAATATTTGTTTTCTTTCATGTTTCTCTGTTTTATTTGAACCACTGATTTACAAAACACCTTGAAAAGCGCACATTACTTTGAATACCTCTCTTATCGCTACTTTACGAACTACTTTCAATTTAAGACATGTTTCACTCAACAATTTTAAATACGTATTTTGTTTTTTCGCTATTTTTTCGATGTATTTTGACAGCCCGACCGTCGCGCGTTGGCCAAGAGTGCCACGTGTGAACTGGTCCTTTGAGCCGCGCCGTCGTGGCAGGCTTGCGTCAGACGACGATGTTAAGCAACGTTGCCGTAGTTACAACAATTTCAAATTCAAGAGATTCGAAGCAATCAAATTTGTATTAAATTTTAAAAATAAAACAGAGAACATGAAAGGAAACAAACAAAACGAAAATGAATTGATTATTCATCGGGTTGTTTTCGATATATTGAATTCTGAATTACGATAAACATTTTAGAAATTTCTTTTTTGTGACCTTATCAATAATCAATTCATTTGTGTTTTGTTTGTTTCCTTTCATGTTTTTCTGTTTTATTTTTAAAATTTAATAAGAATTTGATTGCTTCGAGTATCTTGAATTTGAAATTGTTGAAACTACGGCAACCTCGCATGACGCAAGCTCGACACGCCGGCGCGACAAAGAAGCAGTGAGCAGTTACCAACCAGTAATGCGTGGCTGTCTTGGCCGACGGGTGGTTGGGCTGTTGACGGAATTGTCGAAATACATCGAAAAAATAGCGAAAAAGCAAAATACGTATTTAAAATTGTTGAGTGAAACATGTATTTTCTTAGATTGAAAGTAGTTCGTAAAGTGGCGGTAAGAGACAATAATTCTCAACATTTATTCATTCAGAAAGATATGCAAAGTAATGTGTAATGTGTGCTTTTCAAGGTGTTTTGTAAATCAGTGGTTCAAATTGTGATGAAGCCTATACGAAAATAATGTGTTAAGTTAAAAATGGGGACTGTTATTTTAGCAGTTTTTATAATAGCACGTACAAGTAAAGCAGCACAATGGAGTGTATTTAGTTAAGCGTGTATCGAAAAAGAGAACTGTCGCAGTTACATCGATCTGTCATAAGTATCTTTTTTAATGTTGGGTAAGTTTTTTTAATTTAACTTTTAAACATTTAACTTTTAATTTATTTTATGTAATAATATCACAATCTTAAAAATGTAATGCATCTCGCAAACTCCTCAGGTGTTGTGATTTTATGACTTACTTGTAAACATATACTTTCTTGTCCATATGGCAACATAGTGCGTCGAATTAACTGAAATCCGGGCTTGATCCGGGTAATTGGATGTAGTTGGCAATACCTGCCGGCGGTTCTCAAAATGTTGCGATTATTTTTTTAAATTTTCAAAGTTAAATAACTCAGTTATTTTCAATTTATTTTAAAAATGGTAAAGAGAAAATATGTTTATTTTGACCAGATCTACCACCTCTTAAAATATCTGCACTCATTTCTGGGACACCCTGTATAATAAGGAACAAATGAAAAATGAAATTCAAGCATTTTCCTCAATTCGTGAATGCTTCTAAAAGACAAAAATATATTTATTTTTTATATAACTGATTTCAGCTATTCTAAAGTCTAATAAATTTCCTTAAAAAATGAAAACAGCTTATTTCCACAGGAAAATTTTTGTGTTTATATGTTCAGAAAAATATTAAAAATAAAACGCAAAATGTTTTTTTATAGCAGATTTCAGTTATTCTAAAGTGCGAAATTTGGAAATTACGCATTTCCGCAGAAAAATTTGTATTTTCCACGGAAAAATTTTTGTCTTTAAAAAGCTACTGTGGATCACGATTACAGTAGCTTTTTAAAGACAATTTTTTTTTTCTAATAACTGATTTCAGCTAAACGAAAGTTGACCCCGATTTTTTTGAAAATCAATTTTATTTTTTCTTGTAGTTACTTTTTAGAAAATCAAAAAACTAATTGCACATTCTCATAACCACTTTATTAGGGCTATCTAATAGTATTTTTAATATTTGTAAGTTAGCTGATAATTTGTGAGATACAGAGGCCAACGGACCTGCATTTTATATTGATCAGGTTTTGAAAAAACTCGGTCTCCCGAGCACAATGATATGCGACACTTTATATATATATTTTTTCTTTTGGGTACCTTAACAACAACAAAACTAGTTAATTATTATTTAAAATAATTTCAAGTTCGACTCTGGTTTTTAAAATTATTTAATCTGATTATATTCATCGCAACAATATTGATCAGCGTTAATTAACATTGAATAAGGAAAATTGAGCTAATTCAAAGATTCAAATAAATAATATCCTGTTCAGCAATTTTCAGTTAGCAAGTCAGTTTTTTTATTGTTAATTTGAAATCTCAGTGTACGATCTAATAATATTCATCATATTAATCGTATTTATGATAATTAAATCAATTTTTACAAACTAGTTTCTAATGCTCTACATGTTCGAAAGGGTCACCACTCTCCCTATTGCACAAATTTATTATTCGTTCAATTTTATATTCACTCTATGAACAGATCTTCCTCTTATACCTCCCAATGCATTTTGTACTCTTTATTGTAAATGTTGAGATATTTATGTTGTTGATTTCACTTTTACAAATAACATCAAGTAATGTCCCAGGTGGCGACCAGTCCCCAATTGGCGACAGGTCCAAGAACCTCGCTGGCCATTATACTGCTCTCTCATTTCCAATTCGTTTTCCAGAGAAATTATTTGATTGTTTATATTATATTATATTTATATTATTTTTTATTATTTTATTGCATTTGATTTTTTGTATTTAATATTTTACTCCACGTCCTGTTAAGTTTGAAAGCTAATCAATATTGTAACGATGAATATATTAAATATTTAAAAAAACAGAGCCGAACTTGAAATTAGTTTAAATAAATTGTGTTCAAATGTCCGAAACAAAAAAAATTAAGTGTGGCATATCATTGTACACGGGAGACCGAGTACTTTCAAAACCCGAAATAAAAAATGCAGGTCCGTATTTTAAAAAATTAAGTTGACCTCTGTATCTCACAAACTCTCAGCTAATTTGAAAATCTAAAAATATTATCAGATAGCCTTAATAAAGTGGATATGAGAATGTGCAATTAGTTTTTTGATTTTCTAAAAAATAACTAGAGGAAAAAATAAAATTGATTTTCAAAAAAATCCGTTTTTTTTTCAAATAAACTCAGCAACCCTTGAAATTTCTAAAACTTTTTTGATGGTATCTTGGTGAACATCTGCAACTTTTCCCCAATTTAAGCATGTTCGTATCTATTACGGTTACCGAGATACCAATGCTCGGACCCCGAATTTGTAGCACCCTGTATACGGATAATTGTTTAATGTTAACTCTTCGATGACATAATTTTTAGGTGTCATGTTTTTTTCTATAAATCTCCGTTTACAAATAACATTTTGCCTGTCAGTCTTACCCGTTCAGTGAGAACTATCAGTTAAAATGGTCCGTTTTGGTTGAACCGAATTAAGTCTATCTTCTAGTGAAACGACGGGTTCATTCAATTTTACAACAAAACTATCGTTTTGTCTATTCTAAAAAAAAATTTAAATAAATTTACAGAAAAAAAGATGGATATATGATATTTTTTTGATAATTTTATAAAGTAATGTAAGTTTGCAAAATTGTTTGGAGATATTTAATGAGAAGATTTTCATCATTAGCTTTGCTTGTTGACAAATGAATTTTAAGGCATAAATACAATTTTATAGGAGTAAATATTCATGTTTTTTCAACTTCACTAAACACAATACTATAATGGATAAAATTGCAGGCAAAACTTCCAGCAGTTTTTAGCAAAAAGTTTGGATAATTTGTGTTTAAAATACTATATTTAATTTTAACAAATATAGTGTTCAGTAGGGTGCACAAAAAAAATATATTTTTTTCTTTTTAGTTACCGTAAAAATATCGTTCAGGATGATGAAAAAAAAATCCAGTAATTCCAGTTCTCATCTTGATTTTCTATTTCCAATTTAAATAACACGGGGAAATTGTTTTAGTTTTCTTGCGTTCTAACAAATCAGCGTGCTGTAAACATCAAAAAAGATCTGATATGATTTTTCATTTAATCGACTCGTAAAAAATTTCAATGTCTTACCAAAGAACACTTGATGAACTTTACGAAAAATATGATATTTTATGTTTTCAGCCATTATTTCCTCATAAAATATAAAAAATTGTGGAACTTATCATATATAATTTAAAGTTGAACTATAACCTTCAACCAAACCAAACTTTCAATAACGTTCAATTCTTCAAGAAGCGACTGGGGAGATATACCCTTTGAAACGTTAAGCATTTTTTGTTGGTTAAGTGCAAGCTTTACAAGAAAAAAGACACTGACAAGCGGTTTTCTGTTTGGATTCGAGACAGTGGCATTTTACAAGAAATTATTTCCATATTTTTTAGATTTCTGTTTTAAGTGGTGAAATACCCAGTACGTAGGATTGTTTAATAAAACTCTAAGGTGGCAGTGGATGAATTTGCATCACGCAGTTGCCAAAAGACGGAAAAGGTAAATCCGTATATCAGTACTATCTTTAGGTCGTGAGTTATTTTTTAAAGTATATGCGCTGATTTAAGCAATTGGCTGATCGTTTATCAGCCAAATAGAAGGCTTGTTCTAGGCGGTCAAATAAAGAGTTAGTTTGTGTATGTACTTTGGACATACGAAGAAAAGAAATAAGGATAAAAACAATATTGGATTAACAAATCAACGAGAATTGTCCTTTTGGTCCAATGTCCTTTTGGTCCAATATCTTCCTCGTTACTTATTTTTCCTAAACTATTAAAGTATTTTGGCTTCAATTTGGCTGACTAAAAATTGCATGTCAGAGCTTAGCCTAAAATCTCATAGCGGGCTCAGCAAAATGTGTGGATGAAAAGGCGGACTCTTATTTGCTAGAATCTGTAGCTGAGCGCTCAGACACCGCTAACTCCGCATGCGCTGCCACGATATAATAAAAATATTTCGTATTTTTTTGTTTACGTTAGTTGTTAATAACCATATTAATACTATATTCAAAATAAGGTCATGGCGAAGGCTAAATACATTATGTTATTGGTATCATTAAAAGTGCATAGAAACAGACTTATTTTATATAATATTCAAATATTATTTATATCTATGTTCCATATAATAGTTTTACATGCAAAAATATACCACCACTTTAAAAGTTATATTATTTATTGTAACAAAAGGTAGCAAAAGAGATATTAATCTAAAATATAGGAAGATTATTTATGAATAATTTATAAATTTTATAATAGGCATATAAATATATCAGCGCACAATTTGATATCACTTAACACATCCAAACGAATTTCTGCATACCGTATAATTTTCCAATTTGTATGCCCAATTAACACAAATTACTATTATTAAGTTAATTTGCACGCAGTTTATTTTAATTATGTGATAAGTATTGAAAAAGTGTACTGTATATTTCAATTATAATTAAAGCAAAATCAAAATTTCAGCTTCATAAATTACTAGGCATATAGTTGTGCCAGTAGTTTGCATTAACTGTATTACTATCTACATTAAATTGTGTAAATATGCAATAGGTGTAAAATACCCCCTACAATATGCCCGGAATGTTTCGCGAAGCCTTTTTGCTACGAACTATAGTCACTATGATCCAGATATGGAACGGATTACCAGGGGACGGGTTGATTTAAGAATACCTCTGCGTAGCTCATCCTTTTTTCGGAGGGGCCCAGGCTACAGGGCGGTCAAGGCCTTTGAAATCCTCCCAGCGAATATTAAGGCTCTAGGTAGATATCACCACTTTAGGGGGTCGGTGTTGGAATTTTTACACACTGCGTTGTTATAGTTTTAACTTTGAATTTTAATTATGTCCTTTGTTTGAATATATTGTTATGTTTGTGTAATTATTACTTATATTTTTATATTTTTAATTTTTTTTTTTATTATTAATTATATTTTTAAGATCTCGGATATTGTAATATCTGTAATAGTATTTTTCTGTGACGCTGCTTTGTGATCGGGAATCTCATTTTATCATGTCAATAAAGATTTGTATTGTATCATTTATTAAGTAAATTCCGAAACAGATCGAAATCGCCCGAAACAAGAAATGACTGGGTGTTTTTTATTGCTATTGGAATTGCCTTGCAAAATGTTGCGAGAAAAGTAATGGAGTGTAATGTAATACCACTATATTACACTGATATGAAAAATCAAAAGCAGTGCATTCAGAAAACAGTTACCGATGGTAGATTAAACTGGCTATTCCTCTAAGGCTACAAAAGAACATTTAGTTTTATTAATTGTTTAATAATTAATAATTACACTATAGTATAGTAAAAAAATATATTTCCAAAACTAAAAATGGTTACTGCAGAGCAACAGTGACTCTGGCGGTTCGCCTTCTATCGGCTTATATTGATCATAGTGTTAACCTATTTAAAAAATCGTTCATTTCAATTTTGCTACTTCACTTTCAACGTCCCTTACTTTTGTTTTACCTCTGATCCACTCATTTCTTTTTCTATTTGCCAGCCCTACATGTACATTTGTGTTTGCATGGATCTTTGAGCTTTTATTACCTTATCCATGTTTGATTTTGTTAGTGTCCAGGTCTGGGATCCGTAAGTAGGTACAGGTAGTACACATTGATTATATACTTTGGTTTTGAGGTACTGTGTATATCTTTTGTTTTTTAATATGTAACTTAATTTTCCAAATGCTGCCCAGGCCAGTCTTACTCGTCTCTTTATTTCAGCTGTTTGGTTTTCTTTTTTCAGTTTAATCACTTGTCCCAGATATATACACTCCTCAACTTGTTCTATTTTTTCTTGGTTTATTCTGGTTGTTATGTTTTCATCTGTGTTTGTTATGATTTTAGTTTTAGTGTAGTTCATGTTTAAACCTATTCTTCTAGCTGCTGTATCCAGTTCTTCCAGCATTTCTACCTACTACTTCCAGCATTACAAGCTTATAGGTTTACTTATTTTACCGAGATTTATGAAAAAAAAGTTCTTTGTCTCAGGTATAGAAACCGACACGTCCTGGAAGTGGCTCGAAAAAAAAACGAAACTGAACGAGTCAACAGGAGACAACCGATACCGATAGTCGCCAAAAAAAACGCCTTTCTTCGCAATTATTCGAGTAGTTTTGAGGCGTTTTTAAGGAATGAAAATAGGCCGAAACAAACGGAAACAAGCCAAGACGAGACAAAGTTAGACAAGGAAACACGACCTTGACCTATTTCGGACTGTTTTCCGCATAATGTAGAGGGTGTATTAAACTATTCCTAATTTACTTTTAAATGAAAAATTTTATAATAAAAATTATTGTTAAGATAAACATTTTGGTTAGTGTTACAAATTTCTAATTATTCAAAAAATAATGCCTTATTATAAAATACGATTGTAAATGAGGTGGCATGATTGACGCGTGATTTTTACATGGTTTTTTTTCTGGCTAGCGCAAGTTCAATAGCTTATTTTTTTCATTGCGGTTTAAAATTAACTTTTTTACACCGTTTTAAAATAACGTTTAATGCTTGTTTTAACTGTTCACATAATGAAACGTTTGACGTTATTTTTAAATTATGCAATATAATATATGCTGACAGTTTTTATAATAATATTTATAATATTTACGTAAATGGCAGAGGGATCCCTATATTTTTATTGATTTAATCCAAATTCAATGTACGTCATTCTAATTAAAATAAAAAAAATTCCGTAATTTTTTTATTATGATAAAAGTTTGTTAAGAGGTGTTCTAAATAATTAGTAATATATTTTTCAGTAGTTAGTTAAAAAAAAACTAGAAATACAACTTTCTCAACGTTAAAGGCCATAATAATAAACTCAACGTTAAAACCCAGGTGGGACCCACTCAATACCCAACCTTTCAACATAGGCCGTTATGTTCGAGGGTGATATGTCTCCTAGGTCTGATAGGTCTAGCATGGGTTTGCCAAACACCTCAAAGCGGGGCAGGTACACATAACGTGCTTCATTGTTTCGTCATCTTCCATACAGAGTCGGCGTTCGGCGTCTTCCACCAATCCCATCCTCTGTAGATATGATCTATGCTGGAAGAAAGCAGGTCAGCGCGGCTTAGGTGAGGCCAAAGGCTTAGGCCGAAGCGTGTAGCTCATGTAGCTGTGATCTCAGCCGGCAGTGGCCCGTGTATACTACAGTGAGCGTACGCGCTCTATTCATACCAGCCTTTAGAAGTTTTCCTGTTCTATGTTTGGATGGACCCGCTAGGATTTTCTTGGCATGTTCCATTCCGGAACTGTCATTCCAGTCCCAAAACGTCGCGCCCCTAACCCATTCACAGAGCCTCTCTCTTGGGACATTTTTTGGAACTGGTTCTGAGCCCACGAATGGCGAATGGCACCAATTTTGGCGAGGGAATCAGCAGGTTCATTTCCCTCTAGGATCGTTACCTTAATTCTTTATCGTAAGATTCATCAATATCTTTATTAATTAATTATAAAATAAGTAGCTTAATACTCCCACTAAACCAGATTTATTTATAAATAATACTAATATATTTCATGAGCTTTTTTTAACTTTCATTGTTCAATGTGCGTATTGTCCGTTTCAAATATTTTTCAGTTACTTCTAATTCGATTTTTCTCAAGCTTTGCCTACTTACATTGAGTTTCCGTAAAAATCTGGGACGGTTTTACAGCACGTAGTTTTTTTCTCCATCTCCGATATCAATCGTACCGAAGTTTATGGCACGAATGGTTGTCGTCTTAGTGATGAGATGTTCTGGTGTTTCCCCTATTTTTCCCACAGAATCTGCATCCACCGTTTTTTCTTAGCTTCAATCTACTGAGGTGGTCATTTAGAAGACAGTGTCCCCGTGACAATCCGAAGATTGTTCTTACTTAATTTTTTACTGTAACTGTAGGGCCTGAACTCTAAAACCGTCCCAGATACTGGCTTTTGTCCAAACCCTGAGACTGACTCGTTATAACTCACGAAAGGGGAACATGTAATAGATCTCTAAGGTCGCGGTGATTAACCCCCCTCCTAAACATTCTACATTCTACGAAGTATCAGTTCAGGAGGGGTAGCGTTAGAATCATAGAATCAGAGTGAGTGAATCAGATAAAAGTATTTAAAATTTTTACAGTTTAGTAAACGTATAAAAGCTGGTTTTTAAAAACTTGTTTCAATAGTCCAAAAAAGGATCTGTGCTTCATTTTTATTTTATTCTTCTTCTTCTTCTTCCGTTTCCATATGCAATCTTGCAAGTTGGGGATCATTTCTTCACTCAGCTTTCGGCAGGACTTCTTCGTTTGAAATGTGATCGATATACGAGATCTTAAATAGTCTTCGGACAATCAACATCTCAAATTCTTCGATGCGATTTAGTGCCTTCTTCTTTTCTACATATTTTTTGGGAAAAAACCCCCATATATGTGTTCCTGGGGTCGAAATATACCACGACTAAAAATATTTGCACTTAATTAAGGCTCACCCCCTGTTATGAGTAGGTACATTACCTTTCAAATCATATCCATACCCTACAATCTAAGAAATAATACAGGTATAGAATTGGGAAATATGATTTCAAATTAATATAATATAGGATAGTTATATATAAAAGTTTATTTTTGATACTTTGTAATGTATACTAATATGGACTTAAGTTTGAAAAGTCTATTTAATTAATATTATCAGGCTGAAATCAAACATTCACTAAAATAAACTTTATCAGCTCCAACTAATGTAGTGTCGATGGTCCAACCTACTCTTCGTAGGAGTCGGTGCGAGGTTGTCACGTGGTACAAACGACAAGAGGTCATCAGTATTTCTTCTTCGAAATAGAAAACAAAGATCTTGAACAGCTTGCAAATATCAACTTTTTTATTCGCCCTTTTATCACTTACATTTTCTACCTCCTTTTCTGTCAACGTTTTCTTTTATTTAACTTCTGAATACTTCAGCGCATTCGATAAGAAAATAATCAAAAACGCTTGAGCTCATCTAGCTAATTAATGGTACTTAAAAGGAATAGATATAATAAGAATAAAATGACATAAAAATAAAATACCTGTATACCGGGTGCGTCTCAAAAGTGGCTCACCCCTATAACTTTTTTATTTTTTCAGATAAAAAAACGAGATTTGGTATGTATATGACATAAATTAGGATTGATTGACATTTTCAATTGTTTTCGGTCACTTCCTGTTGACAGGACTACAACTTTTGATTTTTAAATAACACCCTCCGTATTTTCATACGGTTTTTTCCGGTGAAACCGGAAGTGACCGAAAACAATTGAATATGTCAATCAATCATAATCCATACAGCACACTTCGTCCCAGGGACGTACATTTTATGTCCATTTTACGTCGGTACGTCCCGGGACCAATTAGGGACGTACTATGTACGTACAAATGTGTACGTACATAGTACGTGCCCCATGTACGTACTATTTACGTACATTGTAGGACTTCACTACGGACGTACATGCGAGTACGTACTACATACGTATCTTGAAAATTTTTGAAAATGCATTACAAAATGTTATTTAATTTTAATATCATGACTGGATTATTTTGGTCAAATATACCCAATAATAATGAATGGACTGGATCAGTGGATCTTTTCTAGACTAACGTTAATTCAAGTCACTCTAACCTACCTCTACTTCTTTTATTAATAAATCTAACCCGACCACTATAAAAAATGATTTCCTAAATTATCCAATGACCATAATGCATGAGAGCCTTTGAAGAAATTTGATGGGTTAAAAATGTAATATATTATGCAATCAAGCCTAACAGGAAAATTATGCAGTCCTATGTTTAAATTTCCCGCTAAGTTATTCGTTCACATTCGAGTCTTGTCGGAATCGGAAGTCGGGCGGTTTCTAATGGCGTTTTCGATTGGCAGAGCTAGAGCGCACCTGCGCACTCAGTGTAGTTCCATCTTTTATTAATCAACGTAAAAAATAAAAACAACAATACACTGAGTGCGCACCTACTCCGATCCAGTTTTCGATTGTGTTGTGTGAATGGGTGTCATGTGTCATGGTGGCCGTAGGTTGTTGCGCTTCCGCCTTGTTTTCTTTTGTCGTTGCCTTCGTTGCTCGTTGTTTCAAGGTAAGTTAAAGTGTAATAATATAATGTGACTATTTCACCTAGCACAGTCACAACCTCGAATGATTGAGAATCGACTGATTCAATTTTTTCAAAACAGAGGCAAGAATTAGATATTTGAATACTTAGTTTTCTTTTTGTATTTTTTAGTTAGAAGCAGTTCGAGAATAAAAAAATAAAATATCTATCAACATCCAATAAAAGACAGAGTGCGCTAAGGGTGTAGTTACCGGACCGAAGTCAGACTCACGAGTGTATCAAGACATAAAGGATGACCCTGTACCTGAGTTTTTATATTAATAACTATTTTAAGCTGACTTCCATTGAATTATTTCTAATTAAATTCCTAGGTCGTATACATTGTTGAAAAATGTACGTCCATAGTAAGTACATTGTACGTACTTTCGATCATTTTACATCCAGTTTTGGTCCGGAACAAAACATAAAACGTACGTACCTGGAATGTACGTACATGCGACCTACATAGTACGTACTTTACCACATCCCAGGGACGTACAGGGGACGTACATAGCGTTGGAAAATCTACGTCCCAAGTAGGTACATAGTACGTACCTGTACGTACTTGTACGTACCAGGGACCTGACGTTCGTCCCAACATTACGTACCGTGGCTGTATGGGAATTTATGTCATATACTAACATACCATTTTTTTATCTGAAAAAATAAAAAAGTTATAGGAGTGAGCAACTTTCGAGACGCACCCGGTATTGTGTGTAGAGCTGGTCGTCGACTATGAAGTAAATGTCGACAATATTAAGAATGTCACAGGCGCAGGTTTGAGGTAAGTTTTAGGACACAATTTTTTTGAGTTTTGAGTTACGATTTACGATACAGAAGAAGAGTGATATCCCCCCTGATTGATTAACGATTACTCGTTTTCCGGATATGTTTGGTTATTTAGTATGACCTAGACTATCTTGTAAAATTCACAAGCGTTTGCCATTGTTTCCCTCTGTTCAATTAATGGCAGTGCATTAGACTACATCAGACTTTAGGACAATATTTATGAGTTAAAAAAATGTTGAAATGTATTAGTAGTACTACTTAATATTTTGCATTTTTCCTTCTTGTTAATATAAGCACCAATATTTTCCAGCTATATCTGCAACACTTTAAAAAAATAGGTAAAAATACTCTTAAAAAGTTGATTTAGTGATTATTCGCAAACTGATAAACACATCTCTTTGACTGTCATTTTGAATCTTCAAAAATGTTGGTCGGCTTATGCAAAATATAAATAGAAAGTGAGAATACTGAAAGGAATATTGATTTGGTATCTGGATTGATATTTCTGATTCTGATTCTTCTCAAAGAAATATTTTGTATCCATTGAAATACATTGGATATGAAAATATCATATATTTTAACAAAGACCGTATTATTATTATTATGCTTTGCCGGGAATGTTTATTGTATATTTTTAGTAAATGTTTATTCTATGGTTTTAAATTTTAATCATATAACGTTCTACTTTAAGCTATAATTTTTGTACTAAATCATTAGCTGTCATCATTGTCGACATTAATGATGTCAGAAAGTCGACATCAACACCATAGTTCACGCGTTAACAATTCAATTTTTGACGTGACTTTCTCGACGTCGCCCAATTCTGATTGTGTGTTTCTGTCTGAGCTTGCATTAGATTTTCTAAAGGACTAACAATATCTGCAGTTTTTTGTGCATTATACTGTGTTTCTCAAAAGTCCTTCTCCCCTATAACTTTTTTATTTTATTTTTTCAAATAAAGTATTATTAAAAATAGGTATTTTTAATAATATCTTTAGATTAAAAATATTTTCAATATGACAGCTCCCCTTTTGGAAATACTAGAATTAAACAACTCTCTAAATTGATTAAACTCTCTTAATTGATATAATTTAATTAATCGTTTTCTGAATAGAAATGTTTATATTTTTTAATTCAAAATTTTTATGGACCATGCTAAACAACACTGTTACGCTGAAAGAGAGTAAATGTCAATTCTGGTTGAAAATCAGTGATTGTTAACAATTACTAGTAAAAGCTAACATTCACTGATTTGCTAAGACTACGCTAGTATATTTCTTTTTTTACAAAAAATAATTATTTTATTTTGTAGATTTTCTTGCAGTGCAGTGGCGAAATACCCATATAGGATTTTTTTGGAGAGATGAATCCGCCACATAGATATAGACATTTTTTACGCTAGTAAAAGTTCGACATCTATTTTTGAAACCAACTTTACTAGTGAATGCTAGCAATCCCTGGACGATAGCAGTGAGTTTAAAAGATTCAGTGAGCCCGGTTGACACATATTGTAAAATATAAGGATAAATTACGATAAGTTGAATAATAGGCAATATAAGGATTAATTAAATTAGGCTAAACAAGCATTAGCAAAAAAAAGCATTAAATTGGGCTAAACGTTGACAACGTTGACAGACATCTGGTGTAAATTCGCTTTGTTTTTTGTGGTTATGTATATCTAATTGTATTGTTATCGTTGTAAAAAGTGCTGTGCGGTATTTTCCATATGGAAGAAATTTTCTGTGAAAAATTAAGGTAAACTAGGCACTCGCAAAAATGTAATAGTGCTTGTTTTTCATTTATGCAATATAATGAAGTCATAGCAAAGGTTAAGAGTGCAAGAGAAAAATATATTAAGGAACCTAGTGACTATGAACTTATTAAACGTTTTGTTTGTAATAGCGGGTTTGAAAGAACGAATAACTCCCGTTGAAGAAAATTCGGGCATACTTTATTTTGTCCACGATGAATAACATTATTAAAAAAACCTTGTACCAATAAGTAATTTTATGTTTATGTATGTTTTTTTTATTATTTTGTACACTTTAAAATGTTCACTATGTTTTCCCTTTTAGTATTTAGAAGGTTATATCGTTTTTTTCTATAATTTTTAATAAATATACAAAAGAAAGACCGACAAATCTCTTTGAAATACCACATTCACTGGTCCAATACGTAATTGCTAGCATTTCCTAGTGAATGTTAACAATCACTGAATTTCCGACTTTTACTGTAACATATATAACAACAAATAAAGAATCAAGAGTTATAAAACACAGGAATTTATGATTACTGAAACAAGGTTTTATAATCCTGCCATATATTTGATAATAGTAAAGCAGCAAAGTTTTCATATACCTAGTTAAAATATTTCTAACCTTCTAAGTTTATAAGAACTTCGCTTGTTTATCAAACTATATCGTAAAATACTCGACCTTACTATTAACCTAAATTTCACGTATCGCCATACCAAAATAATTACGCTACGAACTCCGACAATGTCTAACCTAGTTATGTGCCGTTTTATTTTTCCCAGAATTTACTTATACAAGTACTATCGAAAAAGAGGCTGAAGAAACGGGAACGAGCATCTTGTAAACTTTTTATATAGAACTAGTTACATTACTTTCTTACAGAAAACTAATTATATTTGGTGTTTCATTTTTATTTGAAATTTTGTTTCAGCAAGTCAATGTGTCGCCAGTCTATCGTTATTTGAACGAGTTTCTTTATGTTAAATTGCACTATTGTAGTACTATTCATTTTTGAATATGGCACCTTAAAGGGTTACTTTGAATGTGGTAGACAGTCATTCAGTATTGAAACTAAGTTTTAGTTTAAAGTTTTTTTAAAAAATAGTAATAAATAATAATAGTAATAAACTCAGTAGTTTTAGGAATTAGTTTAGTTTACACTTGATAACGGTCAGTGATTCTTCTGACCGAAACGTTGTGTTAATTTAATAAAAAAAAAAATAAAGAAAAAATAAAGTCCGAAATTCTTTTAATTTCAACTCTGTACAGGGTGGGTCAAATTGGACGCTTTTAAAGAAAAACTCCATTTTCTATAGGAGATAGACGAAAACTAATATCGGTGTCTTGAGCTCAATTTTTATCAAGAACATGATGGTGAAAACCGCACATCGATATCCATTACCGTTTCGTAGTTACGGGGTGTTTTTCGGGGTGAATACAAAATTTTCTATAGCAAAAAAGTTACAGCGATTTGTTAAAAATGTGCATTTTTAACAAATCGCTGTAACTTTTTTGCTATAGAAAATTTTGTATTTCTATGAAAACATTTCCAAATCACACTTTTACGTAGAATTTAATGGTTAAGTATATAAGTTTTTTAAAATTAATAATTTAAGAGTTATCAACAGAAAAATTGATTTTTTATTTGGGACAGCCTGTATATTTTTAATTAACTGAAAAGAACTTAAAATTACCTTTCCAAAAGTATAGCACACTTGATATTTTGTTATAATCCCCTTCGAAATACAGCATTTTTAAAAGTTCGCCACTTTTAACTAGTAGGCTTTGGACCCCTCATTGATGATATGCCCCTAATGGAACTCGAAAATATATTTTTCCAGCAAGATGAGGCACTTTCTCCGAATGTTGAAGTTATCAGCTAATTTTTTTTTCAGCAGCTAATTTCAAGAATAATTGAATAGCTAACCAAATAGCCCCCAGCCGTTGGTCGTCAAGGCTGCCGGACTTAGTGCCTATGGATCTAATCCTATGAATATCTTTGCGGAAGAATGAAGGTTCTTATTTTTAAATTTCCCGTATAGTCTAGACAAGAATTAGAAGTATTTAGCAGTTATGAAAGGGTATCTTTTACCCCTACTGTGTTAATGAATTAGGCGAAAAATGTTCAAAAACGGCCCCGTCTGTCCATAACAGAAGACGGTCGACATATGGAACACCTGTAGCAAAATCTCATGTCTTGGTTTGCTATTTATTTTTATTGATATTAGATATAGTTTAAATGTGTTGATGTTGGTTAATTATAGTTTAAATTGTTATAAAATTCTGCATCTCTCATTGCAAATATTATTTTCGTTTTAATTGATGTTCACAGTTAGAAATTTTTTGCATTACAGCCGGCGCGGGTTCAAAGCCTACTTATTTAAAGTGGGCGAATTTTTATAAATTCTATATCTCGAAGAGGAATCGAGCAAAATATCAAGTGTGCTATATTTTTGGAAAGGTAATTTTGAATTCTTTTCAATAAATTAAAAATATACATGGTGTCCCATTTAAAAAATCAAATTTTGTGTTGATAATACTTAAATTATAAATTTTAAAAAAATTATACTTAAACCATTAAATTCTACTTAAAAATGCGCTTTGGAAATGTTTTCATAGAAAATTGTGCAAAAATGTTACAATGATTTGTTAAAAATGCACATTTTCGAAAAACTCCCCGTAACTCCGAAACGGTAACAGATATCGAAATGCGGTTTTCACCATCATGTTTTTGAATAAAATTGAGCTCCAGACACCGAAATTAGTTTTCGTCTATATCCTATAGAAAAGGGTGTTTCCCTTTAAAAGCGCCCAATTTGACCCACCCTGTACATAGTTGAGATTTTTGTTTTTTTTTGAGAAGTTTTGATACATAGTTTTGATTTTGAGAAGTTTTGATACATAGAAAACCAGGTATGATATTGCGCAGGTTTAGTCACTACGTCACAGGTGCTAATTGCACCATTGGTCGGCAAGCTCCGCGCGCCAATTTCAAATCGTCAATCTGATGACACATAGTAATTTAAAAATTACTTTTCGAATGTCAAGCTCAATGATTTGACATAGCTTTTGAGATTATGTCCAAATTCTTCCCTATTTTACGTCTTTTTGATTAGTGGCGATTGAACAACATGGATATTTTTTAGTATGGCATATGACGTCATAGGTGATATGCGCAAACTGAACGAAATTGGAGCCGCTATCGATTATACCATTTTTTCTTTGTATCATGTGTTGAGATGGGAAGCGTCATACGAGAGGCGTGTCATACGACGCGGAAGCTCCAAGAAGAATGACAGTTCGTATTGAAATGAAATTTTGTAAGCATTTGTAGGTTAATTGAGGGCTGTTTTTAAAACGAGAGTTTTACAGGGTTTCCCCACATCAAAGTTGTGTTTGTTGTAATAGAACACCCTATATATTAATATTGATTTTCAAATTCTAGGAGAAAAATAAAGGTGAGTTTCATTAGAGAAGTATATGACTAAAATTTGAGGTTTTTGACATATTTAACATTTTCTTAAAATGAAGAACAATTTTTAAATTTCAATAAAAGCTACCTCATAAGCAAATTACTCTTTTAATTGAAATAAAACACCCAGTATACATTTCGATATTCAATGGTGAATTCATGTTTCTTCAAAATACTATTAAGGTTGCCTACCCCTCAAGCAAAGATTTTCCTAGAAATTTTCATTTTTATGATTTAGTGTCAGTAGACCTTTATTATTTGATAAAATCTAAGTGGCTGGTGATACGTCTGACGTTACTTCAACATAGCTGCCAAATTAGTTCAACTTTAGCAACTGACTATCATTTTGTGTGAGTTAGAACAAAATAAATTCATCTAAATTTGCCGAAACGTAGTAAACGTAAAGCTACACATCCTACATCAGAGAGAATTGATATTACTTTATTAGTTGGTTACTGCAGTGTGCTTTCACCATTTAATAGAATACTTAAATGTTCCTAATTTATTTAATTTTGACTTTTTTATTGGAGTATGTTAAAGAAAGTATTTATACAACTCGACCAACTATTGTCGACAACATGAGAAAAATTATTGTGACTGTTTTTCGAAGTCGAACTTCACATATGCATTTTAACATGAAAAGGTCTTTTGAAAAGAGAATTTAAAAAATTATATGCAGTGAACAGAAGAGGAAACATATTGGGAATTTGATTTCATCTAATTTTTGTGTCATAATTATACTCTTACATATATCTAGTTTTAATTCTGTAATAAATAAAATATGTTTTAAACATGTATCTTTTTAGTAGCGTTAGGTATTTAATATTTGTTAAATTAACAAAAGGTATATCACAGCCACCTAGATTTCTTTCAAATGATAAAGACCTACTGAGGCAAAATAATAAAAATGAAAATATCTTGGAAAATCTTTGTCTAAGGGAAATGCAACCTTAATAGTATTTTAAAGATATATGAAATCTCCATTGAATACTCGTATAATATACTTGGTGTTCCATTTAAAATAAAGGAGTAACTTGCTTTTCAATGTGGCCAATATTCAGTATTAATTTTGTCTCACCTTGTACAACTTTTCGATTTGGTTTAACATACAATGGTTATTGTAATTAAATAACAGGCTATACAGGATAAATTACAATTTCGGTAGCTGTTATTGAAATTTAAAATGTATTCTTTATTTTGACATATTATGTCAAAAAATTCTTACAATTTAGGCATATGCTTCTTTAATAAAACTCACCTTTATTATTTTCTAGAATCCGAAAATCAATTAATATATAGGGTGTTCAATTACAAAAACCCAACGCTTTAAATTAACCTACATGTGCTCCCAAAATTTAATTTTGCTATAAACTCCCGTTCTCCTTGAACTTATATGTTCACACAGAAGTTCGGTATTAAGTGCTTAAGAAAATAAAATATTTCTTGTAAAACATTGATTATAATGAGGTAATTAAACAATAAATTAAGAAATTGTAATTTATAAGTGCCTATATAAGAAAACAATACCGTATGATCAAAAAAAAAGGCGTCCAGTTGGCTTGGAAATGACAGCGATCTTCATTTCATAGCCATCGTTGACGCCATTTTTTTTCGACCGTATTGTATTTTAGAAAGGTTCTTTGCAGCGGAAGCTCTATTAATGAATTATCTAAACGTTTACTATCGAAAATAATCTGCTGTACAAAAACAGTTTCCACCTAGCTGTAAACACATACCTTTACTGTTTTACCATCTCGGTTTCCTACACATCTGAAGAAAGACAAAAAAATGGATAAGCAGTTATATGTTTTACCTAGATGGGCAAGAAATATGTGTATTGAACGCCTTACAACAGACTTCAAATAGTTGTGCCGGACTGGTCGATTAATAATGTTATTTATAAAGCGGAATAGACCATAACAACAGTTAGGTTTTAAAAGGGGGCAAAGCCATAAAGTTCACGTTGTTTGATCTGCGTATAATCGTATTTCGCTGTCTCGAAACGGTAATGATTTAATGAAAAATTATGGGCATGCTCTGCCTAGGAGCTAAATTATATTGCATGTGGGTATCTAAGATAAGTTAATTAATAGGATGATTAGATGAATATTTTTTTTTCACGTAGATATGTGAGATAATAGATTTTATGAATTGGTTAATGGCCTACTCCACTGCTTTATAGAAATATTATAGTGCTCTTTTTACCTCTTACTAACTCTAGATTATATTCTCCAGTTCTATCCATTTCTAAGGGTCAGGTTCTTTTGTTCCCCCCTTTTATATTATTTTCTACTTTTTAGTGTTGCTGATACAAACATGTTTATTTTTTAGTTTTTAAATTATTATTTATATTTATTAGATGATCAGAATGATATCCGTGTTGCTTAAACGAGTGCTTTTCTTTAGATCCGGAAGAGAATCGTATTGAGACTCTGCGATTGCATGAAGGACAAACAAAAGTCGACACTTATGGTGGTGTACCACAAGGATCGGTCCCGGGGCCTGCCTTATGGAATGTGTTATATGACGATTTGTTGGAGCTGGATATGCCGGTTGGTATAGCTTTGACTGGCTTCGAAGATGATATTGCTATTGTAGGTGAAAATGGGGAGATCTTAATAAATTTAAGAAGTACTGGCATAGCGAGAGTAGAAAGCTGGATGAAAGAACATGTTCTTCTGTCAGCACCCCACAAGACAGAAGCTGTTCTAATCACAGCAAAAAGAAAAAACGCTCTAATTACCTTCAACATCTCAGGAATATAGATATTTCACCCTCTAAAGTAATAAAATATTTGAGGTTGTGGCTACACACAAAGTTGTCTTTTGGGGGACACAGGTAAAGTAAGATAGTGGTTAAAGAGGAGAAACGCGTAACAGCATTGTCAAATTTTATGCCGGAAATAAGAAGGCCCAGAGCGTATAAAAGACGCAGTTTAGCAAGCGTTGTATACTTCCAACTATTGTATACAGCTATTAAAAGTCAGAATAGACTGGGGAAACTAAGGAGATTACAGAGGGTGCTGGCGTTATTGCCGAAATTCCTCCGACTGATCTCCCCAACTTATGGAATAATGGCAGGAAAATTGGACAGGCAGAAGGCATGGAAGGACATTGCATAGACATTTACACTCATTTCGTATTTTCAAAAAATGGATAACGCGTTGTCTTAGGGCGAGGTCGATCACTATATCACCCATTTATTATCTGGACATGACTATTTTAAAAAATATTTATACATTAGAAACAAAATCGAGACTGCGATTGCTCTCAACCTGAAGACGAAACCGAAAATGCCTTGTACAATTGTTGTAGATCGCAGAAACCAATTCTATAATAGGACGGGAAATAAATTTTGTGTGGCAGAAGTGGTAAAATGTCTAGTACAAATTGATTAAGAGTGGCAGAATGCACTGGGACTTATGAAATATATCATAATGACAAAAATTACTGAACGTAAAACATAATGTCTAAGAACGGCCCCTGTGTAGTGAAATAATGCGATAGAGGATTCCGGTGCAGATGGGGACAGGTTTTTTTGGTCGGTAAAAATCCAACACTAGCTGGTAAAATACTTTTTTTTCTTACGAGAGATTTTTCCATAGGATTTTTTCCATCCAGAACAACCAAAGGGGCATGAGGGACATTTAAGTTATTAGAAAATAATTTTTTAGATATTAAATAATTCTGCTTCTTCTCGTCCGTTAACTCCCGAAAGAGTATCGTGACATCATGTCTCAATTGCTCGGATCGTTGTTCTCCATCCCTCTCTGTCTTGAGCGGCTATAGAGGCCGTGACCAATAATTTCTTTGGTTTGGTCCACCCAGCGCGTCGAAAATCTTCCTCTTGGTCGTTTGCCATTAATCTTTCCTTCGATTATGATTGTTTCCAGTCCATCTTTTCTTCTCGAAATGTGTCCGAAGTACCTAAGGTACCTATGACTGGTTTATTTCGGTTGAAAGTCTTGTGTTAACTTTCAACTGCCTTAGAATTGATACGTTGGTCCTATGTTCTGTGTATGAAATTCGCAGCATTCTTCTGTAGGCCCACATTTTAAAAGCATCTATTTTTCGTCTGTTTGTAGTTTTCAGAGTCCAGGTCTCTGATGCATAAGTAGCGATAGGAAAGATCAATGTGTTTACCAATTTTAATTTGTTGCGCTGGGATATTGCAGAGTCTTTCCGTATTCGTGTTAGTTTTATAGTTTTATATTTTTAATATAACCTCCCATATTGAACCTATTATAATATTATAACCTCCCATATTGAACCTAATATAATATGACTTATTTTACTGCGTGTTAATAACTTACATCGAAATGATCTTCAGAATAATAAAACACAGTTTTCTTGATACGGTAGCTATTTCACGCTATGCATCGGCAAACCATATTTTTTATCATTTGGAACCCTGTTTGAAACACACACAAATACTTTAATCTTAAATTTAATGATTTATCAGGGGTCAAAGGGGTAATATTTTTATATCGAGGTGCAAAACACCATTTTCTAGAAGGCATATTACATTAATTTATTACGGCTTAACGATTTACTTAAATATAATACGACACATCTCCGAACTCACAATGAAATGAAATAAATTCACGCAGCCCGAAAGCGCTGTTCTGACGTCACAAACACTACACTCGAGCCACGTCTTTAAAATGCTGATAAATTGAAAATTTATGACTAATAACACCTTCATGGCTAAACCGTTTCATGGCAAAACTGAAAAATATGAAATCTCTCTATTAGTGTTGAGCTAGACTGATCGTGGTCCACCACTAATTCTGGTTAAAATTAATGAACTAAAAATATCGATAATAAATAAAATAAACCTTTTATTTCTTTAACCTGCCGTGCTCCCGCCAAGTCGAGCACACTCGTACCATCCTATACTCGAAGGTATTAGCGGTACTTTTGACCACCCTGTAACATCTTTGAGGATATATGTGATTCGGATTTTTAAGTTTAAAATTACTGGTATGGGTTGCAGTTTAAACTCTTTATCTTTAGATTATTACAGATTAGAAACAGAAAACATAAAGAAAACATTCGTTTTGATCTTCTCTGTCAATAAATTGGCTAAACCCAGATTCCAGTATAAAAATAAATAAAGAATCTATTATTAGATTATAATACATACAGTATTTACGGGTTTGGTATGATTTTTTTGTATTCTATTTATACCAACAAAGACTTTTTTCACCGTTTAGGTTTTCCACGTTCTCAATAGAAGCGTTCTTCTATTTTAATCCAGCTTTTCTCCTGCTGAAATAGAAATAAAAAGGGTAATACCGATCCACTCCAAAATCCTAAAGGTCAAAGACTGGATGGACAATCGCGTAGCTGCCTTTTTTTACTTTTCTCCCACGTTCCGCAGCTTTTTATCTCCGAAATAACCTGACAGTTTTTTCCTCTTTGTTTCTTTGTTGTGTCAACAAAAAAGTTGCCATTTTCCTGTAGAGCTACGCTACAATCAGAATGCGCCTCCTTTATATTTTTATCCTTTTTATTAGAGATTTTATGTAAAAAAAATTGCAAAAACAAAAACGTTACAAATGAAAAATAACAAACATTCACGTTTTTCAAATTATGGATTTTTAATTTAAGTGTTCTTATATTCCTTTGTTTGTGGAAAATGTGCGGAAAAAGTATGGAAATGATTCTCTAAATGTAATTTCGTTAAAGTTGAAATATATTATATAAAAAGATTATATTATTTCTAAAGCTTGACTGCGTCCGTTATCCGTTGATACGATGGTCCGACGTCTCTCTGATTGGTCATAGCGTTTTCGCGCCACTTTTATCATACATTTTTTACTCCAGACCATCAACGGAGAAAGATCGTACGATAACGAACGTTTTGACACTTTTTTGACAAATTTAATCTAACCTTAATAAAAATTTAACAGTACAAGAGCTAGCACAGTTGGGAAAAAGGAGAATTTTAAGAAAGCTTGTTCTTTAATATATGTATCTTTTGCTATGCTCCCCTGACGAAAGTGTGGGTCATCTGGCTACCGGTAGGCTACTGCGGTTTACTACTGAGCATCACATCTTTATTAGAAAACATACATTTTAGCCTTACCCAAATCTTTACATTAGAAAAAGAGAGAAACATATATTTTTATTTTGGGCGAGTTATATTCTCGGGTTCTCTCTGAAATCCTGAACAACTGGAATCAGCGAAAGAAAAAGAATATACTGAAAATGTTTGTAATAAAGCGCGACAATGTCGGTGAATTTTCATAATGTTCTGGAGAGAAAATATTTTTCCGCGTAATTTTTTATACGAGAAGAATTTTAAAATCCAGTAGGTAATTTTTTAATATTTGAATAATTACTTTACTTATTAAGCTATATTTAAATTTTTCGTTAGTTAATTTTCCGCTAGTTTGTAAATTAGGATTATTACATAAAGTTAAACTACATAAAAAAGTGATGTGGGTTCCATCCTAATGTTGTAATCATTACTCGCTCTTGGTTATATTTTAAATAAGTTATCAATTATTTTCAGTACGATATATAAAATTCTATCGTGACGCGCTATAAAGAGTAGGCGTTAGCCAAATTGTGACGTCAAAAGAACACGCAAACAGTACGTCATCATATCGTGTTGCGTAAAATCAGCAACGTAGCGTGTGTAGCGAGGGAGCTGCCGCTTACTAATTTAAAGTCGGTGGGGGTGGTGGAAAACAAGAGACAATTTTCATAAATACGCGCATCGAGTAGGCGATTGTTGGGAAATTCGCATACGGGAAATAGGATGTATTTGTCCAAAAAAAAACGGTTAAATAAGGGACATATTCAAAACTGCTGGATCAAAATTAACTAGGCATCAATGGTGCTTAAGGTCATGTTTTGGAAATAAATCAGCGATTGGAAAAATCTACATACTATTTATTATAAATTAAATTTGATTAATCGTCAGTTACATTATTTTGAGAAAAATATCCACCAAACTGTGGAAATCTAAAAGAATTTATATAAAAATTTGTCAGAATAACCAGTAAGTCAGAGCCATCTTCTTCAATGCTCATCTTGTTCGGCTATTCTGCTAACATGATGTTATTTTCTTCATATGTCAACACGGTCATTCTGCAGGAAACGCTCACCAATTCGAAATTAAGGAACACAATTAATATATTTAAATTCACTCTAGTTTTTAACCACTTTTCACAACATCTTCAAGATTTACAAAGCTGTAACCACCGAGGAAACGGTTGCGGGTCCTATACAAAGCCAGACAGCGACACAGGAAATGCAGAACCTTTCAGAACCCCTTCCTTGAGGTCCCTGCACTGAAAAAAAGGATCTCTCAGTCGAAATGAATATGACTTTGACCCAAAAGATTGGCGCTTTTCAATAGGGCCAAGAACGACGTTTCTTTACCCAAAGCATTAACTATCTTTTCACAAGCTATAAAAAATTACTTTAGAGAATAGAAGAATCTATCTGTCCAAAGTATTTCACTCTTGACCCAAAATGAATATGCAAAGAAGTTCTTGCTACAAGAACAATAGTCTCTTTGATTCATGCAAAAATTCTTGATTGAAAAGGGACATTTCTTGATTAAAGACACACTTTTCTTAAACCAATAGCGAATGCTATTTTGACTCAACTAAAATTTATTTTGATCTAAGAGAAGTCTATACATCATATACAGGCAGGCATATTACGAGGTATATTATTTTCTGATAAATTTAGGTTTTCCTGGTCTGGTAGTAAATAAGGTGACATTATTTTCCTCGATTGTAGTTATTTCTGCTTCTTCACTCCTTGGTATTTTTTTGGGTGGTTCATCACTCTACAAATTACAAAAAAATGTTACATCACGATTAATCAAAGTAAAGCAAATAAATTATTAAAATTATAAGCTTTGGTCACATTTTGAATTTTTTAATACGACGACTTGAAATTCTAAAATTTTTGTAATTATTTGCCTAAAAAACTCGATACCTATATTCTTATTCTATCTATATAGTCACGCATGCATTATCTAAACAGGTGCATCAGGTAAATGTCTCTTACCTTCAAATATAGCAAATAAAGAAACTCAGAAACTCCCTTAAAGAATCCATATATCCTAAAATTTGTCCATAAAAAATGACAAATGCATGTTAATACGATATGCGTTTAAAAAGCAAATTATGCAAAATTTCAAGTGGAAAATTCCAAGCAACAAAACCCGTGCGTACTATGATGTGTGCGACCTATGAAATGCGACGTACGACTGATGGGACTGCCGACTGATTGTATATACCGTCCTTCGTCATCGTCTTTGCGTGTCCTTATTATTTTTCATCAAAAGAATATTTAACTATTGGAAAAATGGCCATTTTTCTTGAATGAAGTACTTCCTAGCGTATTTTTCTTATTATCTCAAAACAAAGTAACTTGCACTTGGTTGAATGAAAATAGATTCAAGAGAAATTTTCGAATTTTTCAAGAGAACCAGTTTTCTTGAGTTAAGAGGGTTTTTCTTCAAGCAAAATATTTTCTTTTACGCTAAAATAAATTCTCTTGCCACTAAATTTTTTTTTCAAGAACGATGACAACTTCAAGTCTATCTTTTTTTATCAGTGTGCAGCTTCGACAAACTTCTTCTCGCCGCATCGCATGTTCGCAAATTGGCCAGTGTCCCGTATATACCGCCGTAAGTCTGGCAATCTCCTGACGCGATTTAGTTATGAACTCTCCAGATTTCTTAATGTTTTTTTTGGGCCAAGTTCTCCTGGCTGTCCTGCAGGTGCTTAAATTTTTCCATCTACTGTTCTCCATAGACAGAAAATGGTGGTAAATATCTTTTTAAAAAAACTTCCTCTGCTGCATCTACTCGTAGATCAAGGCACGATCCTCGCCTTGCAAGTTCATCAGCGCATTCGTTCCCTTCGATGTTCCTGTGGCCTGAAACCCAAAAGCGAGGTTATATCATACCTACTTGCCATGTAGGAAATTTGTCGTACGTTTTTTGACTATATTGGAGAATATGGTGGATGAGTTCAGCGCCGACATGGCTGCTTGGCTGTCAGTGATTATTGCAGTTTTCCGCGCCTAAGGTGTCTCCTCGCTCAACCATTTACAGGCCTTCCAAATGGCAAGTATTTCTGCCTGGAAAACACTTGATCTATCCGGAAGCCGGTAAGACCTTGCGATGTCAAAACCCTTCGAGAACGCTCCCGAACCTACACCTGAATCCATCTTGGATCCGTCAGTAAATAGCGCAATATCAAATTCCTTCAGTAGTTTGTGAGTCTCCCACTCCTTTTTAGTTAGAATTCGGACTAGAAAGATTTTACCAAGTTCAAACCTAGGAGTCAGATAGTCCAGATGGTCCAGAAATAACATCTTTCGGTAGGTAATCTTTCTAAGAATACTGCTGTGACCGTAAAATTTCTCCGTCTAGCAACCAGTTTCTCTGAGCCTGATTGCACTACTAGATGCCAGATTTTTAATATGAAGATCTAATGGGAGGAGGTGGAGGAGCACATTTAGAGCATCTGTGGGCGTCAATCTTAACGCTCCAGTAATGCACACACACAAACACTCCTCTGTACCTTTCCAAGCTTGGAAATATTGGTTGTCTTCTCCAAACCTGGTCATCATACCAGGGATCCATATGTGAGGATTGGTCACACTATGGCAGTGTATATCCACTTAGCCATACTCGGTTGGAGTCCCTACTTTTTACCTACCATTTTGTTACACGTGTAGAGGGCAACGTCGTAGGCCATACCGCATGGTGCTTTAAATAAAAATAGTCTATTATTTGCAGACTTTTATGCTGAATCCAATTATCTACAGAAAAATGGGGAGGGGCTCAATTTAAAACAAAAATTAAAACTTTATCATCATTTTTTGTGATACCAAATACAACAAAATATTTTTTGAATACTATGCATCTGCAAAAAACTTCTTTCATATCTTCGACAATGACGAAGATATTGGACTTCCTCGTAATGTAACCCTGTATTTGTTTTCTTTTGTGTAGTGGAAGAGTGGTTTTACGCCATATATGTTGTGTATAATAATGTACTGTAATGCATTTTTACACAATAAACAATTTTTATATATTATTTATTAATAATCTAACAGTATCTACCACCTTCTACTTCTAACAAACGTCTAGCCTGTTGTCACCATAACCTGCGACAAAGGCATGACGCAACGACGAATAAAAATTCAAACGAGCCGAAGCGAAAGGAAAGAAATGAAGAGAAAAAACGAGTACCAGTGTCGCCCGACCAGGTGGGTGTGGGTGTTCGAACGCTATGCGTTACCTAAACGTATTTGTTTCTTTCTAATCGAATATAAGAAGTCGAAACCGGTGATTTAGTAACAGCCGAGCCGAGATGGTATTTGGAACGTGGCGTACGGAATGCCACAAGTACTACTCTCTCGTGAGAGAACCACATTTTTGTGTAAATATTTGGATCGATTATGAATTATTCAATGTTTTTTTGTTACTTTAGTGAAGCATTACACAATGCAAAACGATTTAAAAATGTTTGAACAAGAGGTAGAAAAAATGGAGACAGATTCTCCAGCCTCCACCTCACAGGTATCTCAACCGAGCTTGTCTTCGGTGTGAAGGGCTGTGAAGGGCACGGAGGGCCAAACCGCAACTGTGGAAGGGTTAGATTAGGGTTCACAGGCCTCGTAGGAGGTAGATGTCCACTCGTCGGAGGACGAACATCTATTGTCAGAGAAGTATTGGAAATACCCCGTCCCCTCTACAATAGGAAGATGCCCATGTATGATGAGTTATAACTCAAGAAAGGAGGAAACAATAGATCTTTAAGGTCGCGGTGATTAACCCACTTCCATTCATTCTACGTTCTTCTACATCTAGAGATTGGGTATGGGAGGGGCAGTAGCAATATTTAAATAAAGTACTAAATCTAAATTAAATTTTCATTGAAAGATGTCGTTGCTGTGCAAAAAATATCCCTGGATAGGTTTGGATTTTGATGGGTATTGTTATAATGTATCACATTTTATCTTATTTATAAATTTCTCTCTGGTAGGACTAATTACCCCCATTACGCCTCCTGTATATGCGCCCCTGATTGTAGATATAGAAGATATAGCTCCATCTGTTGGAAAAATTGATTAAAATTTCTGATTTCGGATTCCTGATTTTTTATTAGATAAAGATACAATACAAACAAATAATTGTATATCAGTTATGATAGTCAGCTAACAGAAAGCTGTATTTGCAGAATTTTTGATTTACTGCTTATGTAAGGTGCGCTTTGCAGTATGTTGTGAAAGTATAAAAGAAACAGGAAAAATATCAGAGAAATTGTGTAATAACACTAGGCAATTAAACAGGGCATAGGGATTGCAACGTTCATAATGAAAGAATGATAGCCTCTAAACGAAAAATAGAAGAAGCTTTTTAATCCAATCTATATAGTAAGTAAACGTATTACTTCTTTATTTATTTATTTATTCAAGAAAATAATATAGAGAAAGTTTAAGATTTTTGGTTTTACTTCATTAGGTAATAATGATTAATTAGTAATTGTTAATATGGAATTTGACTTCATGTAATGTTAGTTTAACCGAACCACAATGGTTATGATAGATGTATCTGCTAAAAACTAAATTGTGCCCTGAATAGTCGTATTTAGGCATTTTAAATAGTGTTCTATTTTTCTTTTTTATTTCTGACGACACGACAGCGACGCGACGGGATGAGATATACCTCCTGAAACGTTAAACGTTTTTTATCGGTTAGGCAAATTTGTTGTGCTATTAAAGACACTGAAAAGCTGGTTTTGGTTTGGATTGAACCAAGTGGTGTTTACTATAAATAACTTTTTTTTGTAAATTTATCTTCCAGTGGCAAAAAAACTAGACATTTTGAAGTAATTTTGAAAGCATAATAGAGAGTAATGAAGACATTTTGTTTCAGAGCAGCATTGGAACAGCAACTGGAATACTAACCAATTACTTCATGAAGATCTTCACAAAATTAAGCTGGGTGGCACGGCACTCTGCAGGGGATATAAAAGCCAATACAGTCACCTCAGCGTGTATTATCTTTCTTGTCGATAGAATATTCCAAATCCGTATCAGAGAGTACTAGCTCTCTAAGCCTAGCCCTATGGAAGCAGCGATACCACAAGTCTTTGTCCTGTCACTCACACTCTCTAACACCTTCACTGCCTCGACCAATGGTATTCAGAGCAGCCTCCAACCCCATACCACCCAGCTGCATGATTGGTTTTTCTATGGAAAATCACAATCAACGCAGCGAAAACCCACACTCTGATCGTATCTTGACGAAAGAACCAACCTAACCACCCCCACCGCAAGAGATCTCTTGGGGGGAAACCGCCAAATATCTCGGAGTCACGCTTGACCGCCGACTAACCTGGGTCCCTCATATGAAATACAAGAAATTTGCTGGTGCCGTTATTACTTATTAGCATCTTGCATGGGCATGTTCATAATCTCTAGTGCTTTCATGCCCCCTCAGAAAAAAAAACTCCCAAACAAAGTTATCCTATTCAAAACTGTTATTCGCCCGCAACTTTTCTTTGCAGCTCCAGTATGGTGCAGAGCTCGTGTCTTGAGGTTCTTCCAGACAATTTGTACCATCCTCACTGATACCCTTAATCTCTTCGGCTATAATCCCAAGGCTATAGAAACTTCAAATATCCTATCATATCTATTTGAAAACAATTCTTCTGGACAATTAGCTTTGTCTCCCACCCTCTCCTTTAAAATAGTCCTCTAAAAATGTAATTAATAATCTCTTTTCTTTATTCCCCAATACTAACAGGAATAATATAGCTAACCATACTACGGTAGCTGATTCCTCGGACTCGGAGGTGTTCCTTTTTAGTTGCTAACAGTGTGACTTTAATGCTGTGTGGGGTTCGTCTCAATGATCATCTCTCTTCAGATGGTGATGAGAACGAGCACCATACACCTATAAAAAACCTATATTTTCACCACCTAAAAACAAGAACAAAAAAAACAGCGTGTATAATATAAGTACCAATCATAGACAGGTCTCTCTTCCATCAGAAAATCTATTCTTGATGAATTAGAGACACCCTGGAACCGCGTTGCCATCTTCATTACAAAATTAGGTTGGCTGTTGGCTTACGCGATATGCGTGTGGGATGGAATTTTATGTAATCCAATAGAGATTTAGTACTGGAGTATTGTTGGATTACATTTCCTTTATCCAGTAGAACAGAACTAACCGCGTATTTTAATATCCGATCTTCTATATAAAATAGATATATTTTTCTATGTCCATTTGTTATTCATATAATTTTTTTTAATGGTAGCAGAACTGATCCTGTTAATTTGAAAATAAAACCTTTGTTAACTTACACAAATTTTGTTAATTATCTCTCTTTATCTCCTACCCTTTTTAACCTAAAAACAATCCATTCTTGTTATTGTTATTGACATTTTCTCCACATTTTCCACTCCTTCTTTAGCCTTTTCTCTGGAAAGACTCGCGTACATAAAATCCAGTGGACCACGAAATATTAACGTTCCGCAAACGGTAGGTTAGCCGGGGTGTAACGATAATGGGGTCGACTTTATGGGGGTTGAACCGCTAAAGGCGGCATTTTTGAAAGGGGTGGCTGCTCGATTTTAATGTTATTTCGTTGTTAAGAAAAAGGAAAGACGCGACACTCGCTGTTTTTATTAATTTGTTCTGGTGTTGACTCGGTTTTGTAATTATTATTTCGTGTTTTGTTTTGTATCAATTATAATTAAAGGCTGGTTTTAGATTTCGCAAATAAATTTATTTAATTAAGCGTCATTATAATGTAATACATTACAGTTGAGGGTTGGAACCTTTGGTGTTACACAGCAAAATAGAAACACTAAATCACCACAATACACCAAAACACTTTTACTTTTACACTGGACGCGCGTTTCGCTAACCATGTTAGCATCATCAGCAGATGATTATAAAACAAAATATTTAACGTTTTAACATCATCTGCTGATGATGCTAACATGGTTAGCGAAACGCGCGTCCAGTGTAAAAGTAAAAGTGTTTTGGTGTATTGTGGTGATTTAGTGTTTTTATTTTGCAATGTAATACATAATAAATTATATTGCTTAGTACATAATTAATATTGTGCACACACGTATGATATATGTTTTTAAATTATTATAGTGTCAAAACAATAAAATAAAATCAACAGAAAATATATTATCGCTTGTGTGTAAAAAATATGAAATTTATAAAATTAATCGAAGGCATTCCCTTTAAACCCATACTTTATTGGGTATTTTTACTATTTCTCAACAATTATTCCAACGAAGGAATTACTTTTAAGACCATTGAGTTAATATTAATCTATATTTTATATTTATGCTGGAACTTGGTTGGGTGAACATCTAAAAAACACCATTATGCTGTTGTTCCAAAGTAGACACTCCCTAGGTCGGTAGGCTATTAAATGGCCGAAGACAGCAGTTCAGAATCCATGTAAACCAAGTAGATCTTGTCTTCTTCTTCTTCTTTACGATCACATTGGTAAAATCTTCACGATTCTCGGCTTTCCTTATGAGTTCTTCAAGAGTTAGGTTAGGTTAGGTTATTCTCGGCTTTCCTTATGAGTTCTTCAAAAGTTAGGTTAGTCCAATTTCTGATGTTTCTCAACCAATATAGTTTCTTCTTGCCGAGACCTTTTTTTCCTTCAATTTTACCCTAAACTATTAATTGTCGTGGGATCACGTAAGTGCTGAAAGCAATGAAGACATTATCAAGAGTAACGCTTGTGTATCTCCATTATCATGTTGCTCATCCATGTCAGTTCCGCTACATTCGTGATCTTGTAATATACCAACGTTCAACAGTCTTTCGTTGTTCTTCTGTGAGTTCACGGTATCCATCGCAACACTCTACTATTATTCCACCTGTTGCCTCATCTATTATTTCTGTCTCTGATATGCTCGTTTCTTTTTTTAACGCATACTTTTTTAACCCAGTATTTTTCTTATTTCTGACATATTCTATATTTGTTCATTATTTTCCATGTAAAGGTCCAGGTTTTGTATTTTATTTGACCATAGTCAAAGACAACAATCACAGAAGAAGTAATTCTTCTGTGGATAGACGTTAATCATAAACCATAATTAAAATTTGTTAAAAAATAGGAGATGATTATTTTCTTGTGGAAGCTGAGCCTATTCTCCTTCAAAACTCACGAGCCGTTACTGAGTCTAGCAATTTATTCTTCAAGCAAAACTGTTATAGCAACACTGCATTATGTACCACATTTTTTATCGATATCACTTTTTGTATTCCTTTTCCGGCCCCACGCAGCCTATAGTAGGCCCAATTCCTGGAGTGTCACTTTGCGGATTCCGCATTTGGAACTCCAAACGTATATATACATAAAGTTTATATTATCAAGTCTCTTTCCATCCCATCTTCGCTCTCCCTTCCGCCGAATCGTCCCGCCAAAAGGCCGTATCGATCTCTCGGTCAGATTACGCTTCTCTCTCTCGCTCTAGCGTTTTTTCGCCTGTGCGTCGGCGAGCTCCATCCCTTGTTAGCGCATTTCCTAGTCCGATACATCTCTCTCGCTTTAGTCTCGCTTAATTGGGTTGACGGATACGTGCGGTTAGTTGGCGGCAAAGGGCTGTAATATTTTTTATCGAAGAACGGCAAGGATGAGAAGGTACAGGAGGATCGGAGAAATAGGAAGCGGGAGTAATAGTAGTAAGGGGGGAGGGGTGGGTGGCGTGAAAGACAGGGATGTCAGGATGTCTTTATGGTGATGGGAAAATTATTTTTTTCATGTTGAGTTTGTTGCGTTGTCTGCGGTGTTTGTTTTGTTAGGAGTTTAATATTCAAGGTTATGGCGCGTTTACACGAGTCAAGTGAATCGATCAAGTCACTAGAAATCAATTCATATAAATGGAATACGAACGTCTAAAGTCGCTAGATCATGTCCATTGATCAACCGGGATGATTTAAGTCTCAGTTGTCTTGTAGAATGAATGTAGAATGTTTAGGAGGGGAGTTAATCACCGCGACCTTATAGATCTATTGTGTGTTCCCCTTTCTTGAGTTATAACGAGTTATAACTCATCATACAGCCTCAGGGCTTTAACAAAAGCCAGTATCTGAGACGGCTCCACAGAGGCCAGCTCTCCATCCTCGACATCAGACGTACCAAGGTTCATGGCACGAATGGTCGTCGTCTCGGCGCACTCAGTGATAAGGTGTTCTGGTGTTTCCCCATTTTCCCCACAAAATCTGCATTCGCCGTTGTTTCTCAGCTTCAGCCTACTGATGTGTTCGTTGAGGAGACAGTGTTCTGTTAGAAACCCCGTGACAATCCAAAGATCGTTTTTACTTAAATCAAGGAAAACCTTTGATTTTTCTCGGTCGTAAGTTCTGAGGAACTTTTTCGAGTGCCTTAGACCGTTGGAGGACACCCATTCCAAGTTATGGATGGAGTCTTCCAGATTCTTCAGTTTCGCTTTCAGTTGGTTCCCGTTTGGAAAACAGAACGGTTCTGGTCCAGTTAGTGGAGTGTTCGTTCCTTTTCTAGCTAGATCATTTGCTTTTTCATTGCCTTCTATCCCTTGATGAGCAGGCACCCAGAGTAGGAGGACTTTATTTTCTTTGTCTAATTTGTTGAGCTTCTCTAGACATTCTTTGACCAACCTCAAATTGATGGTTACTGAGTTGATCGCGTTAAGTGCTGCTTGACTATCGGATAGGATGGCAAATTCCTGTTTTCGATAGTTCCAATCTAAGATAAATTGTACACATCTTTCGATAGCGTGAATTTCTGCCTGAAGGATACTGGGGTAGGTGCCCATTGGGTCGTAGTATTTAGATTTCGGCCCAAATACTCCTATCCCTATCCTTGCTTTGGTTTTGGAAGCATCAGTATACCACGTGATGGTATGGTCTTTTATATGCTGAGTAAGCGTTTCTTTCTTCCAGTCCTTTTTTATTACTCAATACTACAGTGAGGTGTTTCTCAAAGTTGTAAATTCTTGGTATATCACTGGGAGTTGGAGAAGTTGACTTATTTAACTTTTGATGTTCAAATAATATTTTTAAAATAGCGTCAAATAGGTTGGAATTTTTTTTGGTGTCTGTTTTTTGTTAGGAGTTTAATATTCGAGGTTTACACGCAAGTGAACGGATTTCAAGTGAATTGATTAAGTCACTAGAATTGTCCATTTTTTGTGAATTTTGGCAAACATATTAAAACTGCCACGCTTTTTTCAAGAAACTTACCGAAAAGCTGGTATACCTGAAAAATGTATAAAAATCATTAAAAATAGTACACCTACATGTGAAAAATCTAATTTTGATGATATCTGAAAAAATTGGAAATATAACATATTTACTGTCCTTTAGACGGAAAATTTCTGTTTATGTTCCTGCTACCACGGTTTGTATCTCCAACTACATGTTCCCCTGTCATAGTTCCATTCATTATTTTAAGTAGTATTATTCAATAAATAGAGAAGTTGTAGTACAAAAAACTCTTTATCTGGTAATGACAAACAAACAGTAGTATGTCCACAGCACACAAAGGCTTACCTTAGACTTTCTCTGTTTGTTTGTCTATTATTGCGAATAGACATACAGCACATAGAAAGTCTAAGCTATTTTCGCCATTTAATTCGAATGGGATAAAATGTATTTAACATGTCATTTCTGGCATCTTATTGTAACTCTGTGCGTAGTTTGCGTTAGTTTGCAAGCGTAGTTTGCAATGCGTAGTTTGCAATGCCACCTTTGGTTGAACATCTTTAAAGACGGACAAAATGCATTGAGTAAGTCTGCTCCTCAAATAGTATGCAATACCTGGCTTCATTCTTTCACCTCTCTGTGTGTGTTTGTTATCTTTTTTCTTTTACAAGTTGTACATTTGAGGACGTTTTGTCTCCCAAATATACTACGCACCTCTAACACAAGGTACCGGTAGATGCACTATTTCTGTTGTTTCAACGTTTCAGGTCTTGTTTTCCAGACTTTCAGACTAATGTTTGGAACCAATTACTAGCAATTACTAATTACTAGAACCAACGGCGTTTCCACCACATGTCGCGGCCCTGGTTTAGAGGGTTGCGGCTAGGGACGTTTTAGGTATCGAAGATCATTAAAACAATCAATAATAAAAATAAGAATTATAAATTTATTACTAAATTAAATACATGGATTTATGTAGGAGAAATGTCAAGTAGAATACCTTTTGACCAATAAAATATAACCAAGAGAAAATATAAAAAAATATATAAACTTACTTTACTACCAAATGGTACTTGGAGAACTCAACTCAACTGAACAGTGTGACTTCTTGATTCATTCTCCCCGATATCTTTTATCATTTACTTTTTAATTAATCTCTATATTGACATTTACAACAATAAGAATTAAACAAAATTCACCTTCAGATCTTAGTCTGACGTCAACTTTTTCTAGTTTAATTTTCATTGTGCAAATAATTTGTTTATAGAAATATATTTTATTTATCATTTAATATATTGGGTGATTTATTTTAATGATAAATCTCAAATTCTTACTCTTGACAATATTATACTGTTTGGCTAATCGGCTGATCTTTTGTTATTGTTTGTTATTTTTCTATGTATATATGGAATCGTCGAGAGAGGGAATATCTTCTGCATACTCACGCACCAATGAGCCTGGTTTACAACTCGTTATCAAGGAACAATATAACCTTGTCAAGGAACATCTCAGTGTAACCATTCTGAAGTAAATCCATTTTAATATAATTTAGTTCAGTATTAACTGGATGATGTTAAACGAAAAGGAACCAAGCTCCAAATTACGAAAACTGAGTAAAAGGTATTATCCGACAGAGCAGTGTTCAATGTATATGTGGAAAAAGATCCACGCTACAATTAGGTGTTTCAGTGACATCTATTGAATAGGATCCTAAGCACCACCACTGTGTAGGAATATTTTGAATTTGTCTAAAAGGATCCAAGCGACAATTCCTTTTATATGTGTGTCCGTTTTCTGTCGATTCTCTTTAAATGTTTGCTTAGCCGCGTACTTTTCATATTAAAACTACAAAACTATTATAAAAAAGAAAGGTATTAGCCTAAAACAAGGGTAAACATAGGAATTAGTGAAAGATCTAAAAGTATTAAAGTTGGCTGCTTGGGAAAATATAATTTTCGAAACAATGGATAAAGGAGACTTCTATTCTACAGAACAAACACAGACCAAACCAAGCCATGTTGTAGATTTTCTAGGTTCTTTTTTAAAATTAATAACAGTACTCCGGTATCTCTTAAAAAAGAATTATGCGGCAAATGTTTATTAAAATGTGTAAAGTTTGAAGCTATTTTTTGTCAATTTGTTTTTGTACTCATCTTAAATCAATTTTGTAATAAATTTTAGATACATTTTTCTTGATAGCTCAACAAAGAGAGATAGAGCTCGCTTATACCTTAGAAGGCAATATCTCAAAATCACAGTTTGGCGCTTGGGTCCTTTTCGATTAGCATTATCCAAAACTTATCATAGGGAATATTTTGCCATAGTGGTCGCCAACCTCAACGGAGACGGCACCTAGGAGGAGGATTAACTTATCAAATTTTACTGGTTTCTGGCTTGTTCAGTTTTTCTGCAAAGAATTTAGTCAATTCTTCAAAGAATTTGGTTATGTTTATATTTTCTTTGTTGATATGTGTTTTTGATCCTTAAATCTAATTTTATTTTTTTATATACGAATAAAATACGCTTAGCTACCATTTCTTTCGATAACTAGTTTAAAGAAGATACTGGCGGAGAATGAGTAGTAGACATTAATAGCAGAAGAGAATGAATGCCGTAAAAGCCGGTTATTATTTTTACCGCTTGTTTGTTTTTTCAAACAATACCAAATTGTAACATATACCAGGGCACTTCAAAAGTGGCTCACTCCTATAACTTATTTCTTTCTTCAAATAATATAACGAGATTTAGTATGCTAGTATGACATAAATTAGAATTGATTGACGTGTTCAATTGTTTTTGGTCACTTTCTGTTTCACGGGAAATGAGATGACAAGAAAGAGAAAAAAATAACACTCTGCACATATTAACATACCAAATCTCGTTTTATCTGAAAAAATAAAAAAAATTGTAGGGGTGAAAGTAAGCCACTTTTGAGACGCATCGGGTATTTTAAAAAAAAATAAAAAAAATCGTATACAGAAATTTTAACATTAGGGAACTTTCCTCGGGAAGTAATTGTGACTGAAAGGCTAAGCACTCTGTCTGTTAGGGAAATTATTGTTACTAGTAAAGAGCCACTGACAAGCTGGTTATTGCATAGGTTCGACGCAGTGGCTTTTTACAAAACAAAACAAAATAACTTTTTATTTCTTAGATTTCTCTTTCAGTCGAGAAATATCCAGAATTTTTTCAAGAAACCAAGAGCTGTATGGTTTGATCAATTAAAATAGAC
Source organism: Sitophilus oryzae (assembly GCF_002938485.1). Lineage (NCBI taxonomy): Eukaryota > Metazoa > Arthropoda > Insecta > Coleoptera > Curculionidae > Sitophilus > Sitophilus oryzae. The sequence continues at coordinate 1,654,021 of NW_022147154.1, forward strand.
CATTCTGATTGTGCTCGTTTGTTTGATAATACATTTAAGAAATATTTATCAGCTGATATCATTACCACCAAAACAAACCAAACTGTAAATATATTTTTTTAATAATATTTAAATTATTTCTCCATAATAAGTGAAACTAATCAAAACGAGATGAGAAGTATAAATTAATTTTTTGTCATACGCTCCCAAAAACAGCTATTTTACGGACTCATTTCAGTCCGTAAAATGTTTCTTTTTCGGCCTAGGCCGTAAAGGTCGTCATGGCAACCTTTATGGACTAAAATGTCTAAATTCGTTATTTGGTTGTTTTATTTTGTCATTCGAAATTTGTCACAAAATCACTAAAATTATACATATATTTATAATTAAATTATTAAATACTAACAATATCAAAAGCTAAGTTATTTGTTTAAAGTAAGTACCTAGGTACCCTATTTAAAAAGAGGTTTAAATTAAAATATTCTTAAATTACAGTCACAAACATTCAAACCATCGTCAATTTGGTCGAAATATTCCATGCTGAGAGCAGTGTTAAGTGTTAAAGAAGATATTTATATTGACAAATTTCCAAAACTTATTGCTTTTTTGAAGAGGAATTCGGTTGGTTACGAGCCTAAAAAGTCTAAGGTTTTGTCCATAAAAGAGATCGGTGATTTTTTGGCCACGGCTAGTGATGAAACTTATTTACTTACTAAGGTAAGTTTGCGATAATGATTTTTAAAATATATAGATGGTTTCTTATTCCATTGTATTTGATTTTTAAATTATTAAATACTAACAATATCAAAAGCTAAGTTATTTGGAAAAATAAAAATGAAATGAACAATTTTGTGCATTTTGAAAACTTGCATCTGCAATCGAAACGACTCCTCCATTGGCAGGTAAATTTACTTTCTGATGAGGTGGAGTAAATGCGAACGATGATGTACTTGGTAATACATCCGTGGAAGTGGTCGCGATTTTCTTTTCCCCCATTAGCAGTTTGCAAACTTTCTTCTTTTTCTCAATAGATTCTTCTATGTAACCTTCGGCCACTGTGGACGACCTAAATAATTATTGTTGTTTAGAACAAGATCGGAAAATATTAAAATTTTTACCTCCAACCTCCTAGGCGTTTCAGCGATGTAAAATCCACATCTGCATCTGCAGCAAGAGTAGCAGAACTACGTCGGAAACAATGACCTGTATATTCGTTTGGGTTCGACAACTTTAAAAATGCTGCTACAATCGATGGCATCTTCCCAAATGAATGAATGCCGACTCGTTGCACGGTGCATTTTCCTTTACGATAAGAGATGAAGACATAATCATGTGGTACATTTTTTGGCCTAAGACAAGCATATTTTCTATACAACTCAACTGGATTGACAACGTTCCCTTCGTTCACCACCGGAAACACTCTTTTGATATTAGTTTTTGTATCCGCAAGGGTAACTAAAAGGCAGCTGTTGTCTTTTTCTATGATGTCTTGCACTCGTAGAGAGTACAATTCTTCTCTTCTACATGCTCACAAAGGCCAATGACAAGAGCTACCTAAAAATCAAATATACAATGGAATAAGAAACCATCTATATATTTTAAAATTCATTATCGCAAACTTACCTTAGTAAGTAAATAAGTTTCATCACTAGCCGTGGCCAAAAATCACCGATCTCTTTATGGACAAAAACCTTAGACTTTTTAGCCTCGTAACCAACCTGAATTCCTTCAAAAAAGCAATAAGTTTTGGAAATTTGTCAATATAAATATCTCTTTAACACTTAACACTGCTCTCAGCATGGAATATTTTGACCAAATTGACGATGGTTTTGGAATGCTTCAGGACTGTAATTTAAGAATATTTTAATTTAAAAAGCCTCTTTAAATAGGTACCTAGGTACTTACTCTTTTCGTGGAAATAATTTAGCAATACATCTTCATTTACAACGAATACGCCATTTTTGTCTTCCATTCATTAAAAACATCATATTCTTTCTGGTAAATGGCACGAGACTTCAATACAGGAAGTAAACCAACACGATTTCTTTTGGCCTTATTAGCAATATATTCTGGGATTTTGGAACATTTTAAAAATTGTTAGATGAATTTGTGTGATTTTGTGGACAAATTTCGAATGACATGTCAAAAATGCGCGATGAAATAAACAAACCTCGTTACTAAGATATGAATTTATAAGCCAACTTTTTCTAAACATTATAATTTCAAATATGGAAAATTTGCAAATATGCGTTCTAAAACTGTAAAAGCGTGACAGGACAATAGTAGTATAACACGTACTTGTTTATTGTTTTTTAGGGACTCATCTGAGCATTTTGACTCGGCTAACGCCTCGTCCGGCAAACAACAGTAATGATTCGTCCTAAAAAACATCATTTTAGGTACTAGTTACATAAATAGCTATAACCTGAAGGTTTTCTAATTTAATTATTGTATAAAAGTTCTAAAAAATATAGGTTCAGCTACATGCTCGTAACTTCCTCTAGGAAATGCGAGACCTTGTCGTTGGTGAAGAAGCTCCTAGTCAAGTGCTAGGGAGAATTCTGGTACCTATTTTAGCTGGGTCTAAAGAGCATCTCATTGTCTTCTCCCTGCCTGTAGTGTTGTGGCCAGGGAATTGCACAAAGACGTATAAGGATACCGGATGGGAATACTTTTCCATCATACCAGGCACCCTCTATTGTCTATGGTCATGTCTCACGGGTAGAGGGATCATCAAGGGTAGAGGGTGTGGGAGGGTCTTGTTTTAAACGCCCGGACCAAGAGAAGAGGCCCTCACCAAAGACCTAAATTCTACAATGGCGGGACCAGGTCAAAGGGATGCGTGGCTAGATAAAAGACTATTCTCTACTGGTCTCAATCTTGGGCACCAGGGGGCACCACGTTGTATTTACTCCTTGCCGGGCATTGTAGAAGTGGACCTACTAACCCTAGCAACTTGTGGGAACACTATGAGATCATGTTTAAAAAATACAACCGGTAAAGCTAACATTATCAATGCAGGTTCCAAAGGACCAATCCCAAAGGTAACTACAGGAGAGGTGGCTGACACTTGCCCGAGAGCAGCCTCCACAAATTTCACACAAGTTACTAGGTTGGGAGCCTACCTCTAGATCCAGCAAGCGACACAAACTACCGTTTCGTCTACCCTCCTGAGCAGAAGTACGGAGATATCTCCGACTGCTCCATGAAGAATTTTCTCCAAAAGAAGCAAAAGCGAAAACACTCCTCGAAAAGGGGAGAGTAAAGGAACCAAGAAATACCCTGGCTCATCTCCACCAAAGGACAAGAGAGGGAATGAGAACATCTCATCTCTGCTCCGGCAAGGAGAGAAAAAAGGGTAAAAAACTGAGACGTATCATCAGGTTGGCCACTAATGCTGGAGAATTGAAAATGGCGGTGCTGCCAAAGGATTACCCAGAGGTTGGAAAATAGGAAGATATAGAAAAGTGAACAAAATTCACGCTAATGAATTGATACAATTGGCAACATTTTTTTTCGATAATTTGTTTTAGCAGTAGTACCAATCACTAATCCTAAACTAGTCCAAGACAGTTTTGCAAACTATTTCAATCACTCTTGGTCGCTGCGTATTTACTTTTCTAACTTACTTATTATTTATCTTCCGCCGTTACACCGGATGCCTGTCCAACAGAAAATATATCGGTATTTCATATCTCTAACAGCCACTCTGCCGCATACGATAATAAATCTGTCATCAATAAGTTGGGAAATGAAAGAGACCGAACCGAAACCACTTTGTCCGGTGTAAATAAATATATCCGTTACAATAAAAGTTTGGCGAGCCAGACTCTGACAATGGCTGGGAGAATTTCCCACGGCCGACGCCGACGAGTTTTCATTAAGGTGCTCTCGCCGTTGGAAACTTTAAACTGCCAAAGTTGAGGAGTTTCGACTCCATTTTCCAGCTTCTTTGTTGCCGCAAATAACTTGGCTAAATAACTGATCGTATCAGCGGAAAATTTCTATTTGGAAAATCGTCCACCGAAGAGGATTTGTTAGAGGATAGAAGTAACTAGAGCGGTAACTGATAATATTACGATCATTAAAAGAAAATATTTGTCTCCTTAAACTGAGGTTTTCCTGACATTGTTCCCAATTTTGAGATTTTTCATAACGTTTCGACTTATTTGTATAACAAGTCGTTATCAAGCAAAAACTAAATTAGCATACTGTGTAAGACTACGCCTTAAATACTACTTGAAATGACTGAACCATCTTAGGCTAGGAGCACTTTACAACGACAAAACGGTGGTTAACTAAAGCAGCTATCCAATGCTGCAATGGGTATACAACTAACAGGCCATTGTAAGTTGAATAGGCTAATGCTAAATCTAAAGCTAACGGAAGGTTGACTTACGAAGCTATGAGCAGGTTCTGTCAATCTGAATAAGAAACGACAGAATATATTTTATGTCGGTGTGACAGTCTGGCAAACGTGCTAGATAGGAAATGATAGGCCATTGACAGAAGGCTATATGGAGGGTTCAGTCTCCAAGTTGCTAGACTTTTGAAAGGGATAGGACTTGAGAATGTAACTGGTTCAATTCACAATAGCCTCTGAGAATTTTGTGGGTGATGACGTACGCACTGCACCATGCACTTAACCCAACTGCAATGTGTCGGCTCTGTGAGCGCCACGCTGTGTTTCCCTATAAATTCTCTACTCTCCACAAAACTGCATCTGGATTTTGAATACTTGGTTCCACGACGGAAGATTTTTTTTTGCTTCACAGGGTTATTTAGCATATTTGTCTTATCGTAATTAAAAATATTACAGACTGGGACGTTATGCAACGCTAGTCTCAGATTATTAAAATAGTCTACGATGGTACCTTTTGAAATATTAACGCGAGATCTTTTAATATTTGCTGAAACTTTTTGACTTCCCACTTTTATGTATTTCTAACAGGGAACGGGGCCAATCTATTCCATTCAAACTTGCTGAAATTGCGACTTTGGCTACTTATGTAATTTTTAGCTAAGTATCATAAGACAACTAATGTAAGAGGGAATTACCTCTCTCCACAACAGTTTGCTGCCCTTATACATGCTTTTTCTTTATTGGCATGTCAAATGAAATTTTGTAATTTGCAGAAGCTCAACGAATGGACCAATCTTCTTCAGCAATTTTTTCAAGTGCCAGTTGAAAGTTGGCGTCGATCCCTGTATGAACTGCTGTAACAAATAAAAAAATAATAAATTAATAAAGTAGATTAGCTAAAAAATAGATAAACGTGGGGCGAGATTGATTGATTAACCTAGTTCCAATCCGACCAATCCAATTCAAACAGCAACAATTTTCTGTGATTTTTCTAAGGCGTTCGATTGTGTAAATCATAAGATCCTAATTAATAAACTGCAGCACTATGGGTTCAGGGGATCATCTCTCGAATGGTTTAAGTCGTATCTGAGCAACAGAAGTCAACTTGTGAGGGTGGATACCACGTTGTCTTCTAGCAAGCCAATAGAATGTGGAGTACCACAAGGCTCAGTACTAGGCCCTATTTTGTTTATCTTTTTATTAACGACATTGCTAACATAAACATCAGTGGCAAAATATGTCTTTTTGCGGACGATACTAGCTTCACTTGGAGCAACAAGGACATCGCGGCACTTCATAGGATTATATCAAATGACTTAATCACCATTAAATCTTGGTGCGATTCGAACCTCCTGAATCTCAACATTTCTAAAACTAAGGCTTTGTCGTATAAAAACTCGTTGCAGCCTTTTGTACTTGACAACACCACCATTGACGTCGTAAAATCTGTAAAATTCTTAGGGCTTGTTGTGGACAATTCTCTGAAATGGGACATATATATCGAAGCTTTGTCGAAAAAATTGAGCTCTGCCTGTTTTGCGTTAAGGTCTGTTTCTAAGGAGCTTAACTTGTCAGTGGCTAGAACTGTTTATTATGCACTTTTTGAGTCGCACCTCAGGTATGCCCTTCCATTCTGGGGTACGTGTTGTGCGGCTCAATTTGACCGCATTTTCAAGCTCCAGAAGAGAGCTGTTCGATATTCACTGGGACTGAACAGCAGAACTCATTGCCGGGGCTTTTTTAGAGAATTAAAACAATATAACTTCCTTCCTTATTTATATTTGAATCCGTTTGCCTAATACGTAAACATGTATCAGCTTCTCAAGAAAGGCCATCTCACACTTATCCACTCAGGAACGCGGAGCAAGATCTTTATCTACATACCCCACGCTCAGAGTTAGTTAAAAGTTCAATATTATACAACATCATTTTTTTCATTTCGCAAAGCATTGAACTCTTATTTACTAGACAAGGCTTTCTACGCCGTAAATGAATTATATTTGAATTGAAAATCGAATTTGATCTTGAAAACACTGGTCTAATGTTTGCTATTGCTATATTTACTAATGACATCGAAATTAATTTATTTAGAGGTCATTGATATTTTGCTATAAACTGGCTAAATATTTTTGAATATTATTTTATTTTTTTTGTTCTTTGACATTGTAAACATTTATAAATGTTTATTTTAACAATAAGACAATATTATTTGTATAATGTTTTGTATTATCTTCTGTTTGTTTGTTTGTGTACCTTGTTTTTTTTTACTTTGTTTGTTAGTTTACCTTTGTCTACAAATTGAAAAATTTTTTGACAATAAAGGCATTTATTTATTTATTTATTTATTTATAATTGTCAAATGATCAATTCGACCTCCGACCCAGCTAATAAAATAGCAAATATTATCAAAATGGTCGAGGCGTTTTCAAAAAACAGAACAAGCGAAGGTTATAAAGAGTAAATATTCATGTATGATTTTTAAAAATTGGGAGAAAACTTCTTCATTCCAATATACCGGACAAAGTTCTCGGTATTAACTTTTACAGTAAAACAACTGCTAACTTTGGTAATTTCTTATGAAATAGCTTTTATAATTCACGTGCACATGTTTCCTTCAGACATCTTCCTACTGCCGGTACTAGCTGATAGTAGCGCCCTTGTATATCCTATTCAGGCGCTAAATTCAAATATTTAACCAAGTGATTAGTGGACAATTTCACCTCGGATGATTAAATCCACTCCAAATGACGGTAACATAAATCAGATAACAGTAAATATTATTTTGCTGAAATTATTTTTAATGAAGATAACTATATGAACAGTGGATCACATAAAAAATTCCACGGCAAATAAGATTTTTTTCAAATATATCAAAGCGGATTTGGACGAAAGAATAAAACCATTTGATTTAGCATCCAAATTTATGAAGCGTTCTATAATCGTAAGTCGGGAAACAAAAATGCAAATAATAATTTTTGTTGAATTTAGTCACCTTTAATTTTATATATAGAGTATTTTTCTGCAGATACCATAATAAAGGTAGGTATTTGTTCAGAGCCCGGCTCTGAACAAATGGGACTAAAAATTAACATCTCAAAACACCAAGTGATGACAAACCTAGTAATTGGCGGTAGAATATATATATTAACCAAATACTTAGGACATGAAATACGTATAAGCCGCGACAACCAAACTTGCGAGCTTAACAGACGAATAGGACTGACTTGGGCCGCCTATAGACGATTGAAATACATTTTCAAAGGGGCACTTCCGATATATTTGAAGAGAAAGGTATTCAAACAAAATGTTTACTATTTGTTCTAACATGTAGTGGAAACCTTAACACTAACCAAGAAAACAGTAAGCAAAATCAGAATAACGCAAAGAGCAATCGAAAGATCAATGTTGGGGCTATCTCTGAGAGACAAAAGCACCGAATATCGAAGTACGAGACAGAACAAAAGTCGTGGATGTCATAGAGAAAATAACTATTTTGAAATGGAATTGAGCAGGGCATATTGCCAGGCTAAACGATGACCGATGGACGAAGAAAATAATAGAATGGATACCAAGGCATTCAGGAGCAGAGGCCTCCAACCAGATGGCATGATGACTTAAGGCGTATCCACAGTAAATAGATGCAAATAGCTCAAGATCGGGAGTTATGGAAGCAAGCGAGGGAGGCCTATGTACAGGAGTGGACTTTAGTGGCTGGTTGATGATGATGATGATGATAATAGGTATACCGATTTGGTCATTTTAGAAGTGTGGTCTGGATTTTAAAGTTTTAAGACACAGAATATTATAAATGACCGTTTGACAGACAGAGAGACAAAATCAAAATCGGCATACATTGTTCCCGGTTTTTAAGTTTGTAGGAAAATTTGTGTAGAAAAAAAATAAACTATTTTAAAAACTTTCATGTATACTACTGAAATGAAGATAATATATTTAAGCTAAATTAAATAAGCTATTACATCTGTAGTAAAATGAGTAACAAACTGTGAAAAATAAGGTAACCCTAGATGCAACATTTTCCATAAAACCTACTTGTGCGGTTTGAACCTTTGATGTAAAATCCGGCAATTTTCCATTAAGCTGCCTACATCACTGTCTTACACGTTAAAATCCAGACCACACTTCTAAAATGACCAAGTCGGTATACGATATATATTCATAGGCAAATAAAGGAAAAATTGACATTTAATCCATTTTTATTGTTGGAGCTCACCTCCACCTTTGAATACTTTTACGAACATCAACCTAAGTGTATAGTACTAGTTTCAGTACATTTTCAAATCACTAGAATTTTCTCCACCGATCCTTTTAACTAGTGGAAAAATATTATAAACATGTACAAATTACCCTAATATGTTAATTCTACTTCTAATTATTGTCAATTTGCTTTTTATGCTCGGTTAAAAATAATGTAGTTAAGTTAAGAAAAAATTGCAACTTGAAATATAATTCTAATTCATATCTAGTATTATAAAAACCTATTATTGGAATTCTTCCTCCTCCTCTTTTTATAGTCCATGACTCGTCTCATCCAGAAACTTTGCCGGAATTTAGGTGAGCCACGAGCACACTGTAGCAGTCTGGCAACGTGGCGCTAAAGATTTCGCTAAAAGGCGAGTTGGTAGAGATAGAGATGCGGGGTGGGGACGACGGTCTGAGAAGTTAATTTCGAGGATGAATTAAAAGCGAAGGGTTGAGAGACGAACCCAAAGGGCGACGACTGGGGGGGCAGGAGAGGGGGGTTAGAAGTGGTGGGGGAGGAAAGGAATGAACAGGGAGAAGCGGGAGGCGATTAACTCGCCTAATTGGGAAAGCGGAAAATTGAGAAACGGAACGGTGAGAGAAGGAAGAAAAAATAATTTTTACGGTCACAGTATCGTCGGTCCCGCGGTGCTTGCTTTGAAAGGGACGAGGAAGCGGTGTTTAGAAGGCCCTGACAATTATTTTTTGTTTTACGGCGACGTCGAATATTTTTATTTGCTACGAACTTTTCGTTAAATACGACTGAAGATTTATACGAATAGTACATAGTATGTTAATTAAGCACAGTTATTATTATTTAAAAATAAATTTAGATTTGGTACCTATAACACATAAACAAAATTTAAGTATTAAAAAAATATTAGTCACTTTACAAATAATGATAAATAATCATTCAACTAGAACAAAAATTTACAAGTTTGTACTTAGTAATTATTAGGGACCGCCAAATATAAGTAGCTGTCCTTGCATGTCCAACTCCACTGGGATGCCCATGATACAACTGGTTAAGCATCTTACATTCGCACAAAACTAAAAATATATTTTTTACTTACTTATTACCGTTATTATATTATATTTGTTGCATTGGTGTATTTTATTATTCTGAAATTATTCTCTAAGTAAAATAATACTGAATAGTAGCTATATTAACGAAATATCTTCAAAAAAAGTTTCATGAGACTTTGACAACTTTATTTGCGAGTTATGATAGACCTTAAGTTCTACTTCGCAGATGATAATAAGTAAATATACAGGGTGTTTTAAAACAAATGCGAAAAACTTCAGGGGGTGATTCCTTATTCAAAATAAAGGGTAGTTTGCTTCATAAACGTTGGGTCAAAAGTCAACCATTAGGGAGATATCGCGGTACAAAGATGGCGGAAAAATAATGTTCTTATTTTTTATCTTGAAAACGAAATGAGATAGACTAATGAAATTTTATGGAAGCATTACTGTTATGAAAACACACTTTCTGGTAATTTTTTCACCTATTTAAAATAAGTGGAAGGGGTTGAAATAAACTACCCCTATCATTCTTGTTAACGAAATTTAAAGAAAAATCTTATCAAACACATGCAAAAAAATTAATTTGGATAGTTTAGTTTGTTTAGAAACTTTTTTATCTCTTGTATTTTTTTTATAAAACTCACCGATTTGAAATAAAAAATAAAGAAGAGATCTAAAAAATATTTTCTTCTCTCTAAAAGAGAGATCTAAAAAATATTTTTAGATTAAGAATCTAGTGATAATAATGATAATTATAATAATCTAGATAATAACGTATTGCAGTAGGGTAATGTCAAATAAAACAATATTAGAAACATCCTAAAAAGTGACAGCGGCCGACTAGATTTTTTCCTAAAAAAATTACAGCTGCCCACTAGATTCTTTATCTAAAAATGTTTTTTGTCCTGACATGTAATGCTTTACATTTTATTTTTTAATTTCAAATCGGTGAGTTTTATCAAAAAAACACAAGAGATAAAAAAGTTTCTAAATAAACTAAACTATCAAAATTAATATTTTTTGCATGTGTTTGATAAGATTTTTCTTTAAATTTCATTAACAAGAATAATAGGGTTAATTTATTTCAACCCCTTCCACTCATTTAAAAAAAGTGAAAAAATTACCAGAAAGTGTGTTTTCATAACAGTAATGCTTCCGTAAAATTTCATTAGTCTATCTCTTTTCGTTTTCAAGATAAAAAATAAAAACATTATTTTACCGCCATCTTTGTACCGCGATATCTCCCTAATGGTTGACTTTTGACCCAACGTTTGTAAAGCAAACTACCCTTTATTTTGAACAATGAATCACCCCCTGAAGTTTTTCGCATTTGTTTTGAAACACCCTGTATATTAGTACCTCTTGTTCCTTCCTGCATACGTCTCAATTCTTCAATAATTCTCCTAATATCTGTTTGCTGCCCTGTCAAATGAGGTTGTTAAACACCAGTTTAACCACAAAATCAATTTTACGGTAGTATTATATTAGCAATATCCCAAGTAGCATAGGAAGGAGCAAAAACCATTCACCACGGAAAATTAACCACTATTTGGTTGAATTTTACTTATATTTAACTTAATAAATTTCTTGTAGGGAATAAAGTGCGATAAATCTAAAAGTGAGGTCGTAAACAAGTTAATAATAACCTAAAATTATGCCTTTGAAAAGTAGTAACGTTGGAGTTAGCTGGCATTGTTAAAATCTAGTTACTGATAACCTATTGAGGGCATTAAGACTACAGGGACTTAAAGTAGGTCAAATGTTACTTTATTATAACCTCAAATTTGTCTTGGGGTCGAAGGCATTGTTTGGTTTTCAAGTTAGGTTAAAATTTAGTTGTTAATAACTTTAAATGGGACCTTATTTGGAGGAGTTCAAATTAGGTTGAAAATTTAATTTATTTGGACCTTATAAGTCGCTATTATGCTTCAAAGGTTTTTACCTTTGAAGCATAATAAAACTAACTTAGTTTTTTGACTTGGAAGAAAGTCAGACATACGGCAGGTTAAAAATTACCTTTTTTAATTTCCTCAGCGTGATTTCCGTTCAAAATAGTTTTCGAGGGATTATTACGTTATAGCACATTACCTTGTTCCCACTGGTGGGGAACGAAAGAATATTCAATGCGTTTCTTTTTTATTACCGACACAATCTTAAACGTGTCCATTATGTGCAAGAAAAACAAAAAGTCCTCTATAATAACACTCACAATCCCAAAACACAAAACTTTTACAAATAATAGGCAAAGAAAACTAATTTGGTTTTCTAGTTAGTTAGTGTTCTAGTTTAGGCCAGTTCGGTAATTGTATCGGCTAGCAAAAGGATAAAAATTTGACATGTCACGTGACTCTCAATAAATATTCTCATTCTAGGACACATGATTACTGTGAAAAGTTAATCGGATTGCTCGAAGATGTAATTACCGAACTTAGCATAAAATATCATTGTCAACTGTCACTCAAAGAAAATAAAAGTTTTCTGTTTTACCGCCGATACTCCAAAAGTCAGGCTTTCTAGAAATGAGCTTCGACCTAATATAGCCCATTTTTTAACTTGCACCTCGAAGGAAAAATACCTTAAGCAAGAAATCTTGACCTTTGAGGTTATTAATTTAAAGAAATCTTAACCTCACAAAAAGAAAGCGGACTTTAAAGTTTTAAAAATACGAAAAACCTAACTTCATAGACGAATAGTTAAAAACACCATTAGCGGCCATTTTCTTATCCAATTTGTTTTCAAAAAATATTTTTTATAATATTGTTCTAAACTATTGAGAAAAATAAACACAACCAAAAGTTAAATTAACTAACTAAGAACTTTAAAAGTGTACCAAGGAAGTTAGCTGAAAAAAAGTTAGGTTAGAACCTTCAAAGTAACGATTTATTCTAAAATTAATTGTTGAAAATACATAAAATTTTAATGGCGCATAATTTATATAAATAAATCATATTTACATCTCACAGAAAAATTTTCTCCGCAATTATCTTGCGAATCCAGTAATCCCACTTCTTACCAATAACTTATTCAACAACGTCAATTCTGGGAATTTTCGACCAATTTCCAGTTGGTCAATAATAGTCCAGGTGGGTAATTTAACGTAATTTTAACTTCAAATGTTTGTTGGGATAGCATCAATTTTGCTACATTCCGTGTTTCAGCCCACTAGCTCTCATAAGATCCGAGTTACGACGCTCGAAGTATGTCCAAGCACAAATTTCCAAGCAGAAATAACGACAATCCACTATTGTGTGGAAGAAATAATAAGCCAGCAAAGAACACATCGTTCGGTGGCCATCTTCACAGACAGTCAAGTAGCGCTAAAGGCACTCGGTTCCATGGAAGTCAATTCTAGACTGGTGTGGGACTGTGAGCGTGCTTTAAATACTTCAGGTGAACGTAGCATTGATACATTCGCCTCGACACCAGGCCATGAGGGTCGCAAGGGTAACAAAAAGGCAGATGAAAGGACCAAGGCTCATCAATGAAATTCATAGGCCCAGAACCCTTCTGCGGCGTTGGATTATTGGCCACGGTGGAATAGTGGTAAAACTCACCAGGACAGAGACAGGCGAAAAAGTTCATAGTAGAACATTCAGCAAAATTCACGATAGATCTGATAAGCAAGGACAGAAAGAAAGTCAAAGCTGTTGTGGGTCTACTAACAGGGCATTGTAAGCTGAATAGGCATCTAAAGCTAATGGGGTTGACGTTCGAAGCCATGTGTAAGTTTTCCCAATTTGAAGAAGAAACGACAGAAAACGTTCTATGTCAGTGCTACAGCCTGGCAAAAGTGCGGTTCTCGGTAATAGGGAGCTCCATAGAAGGTTCAGTCCCCAAATTGCTAGACTTTGTGAAAACAATAGGTCTGGAGAATGTAGTCTAAGGATAAGAAGAGGACCACAATAGATCTAAGAGGACTCTCGAAAAATCCATCTTAACTTCCTCATTGGCTTACCACTTTTTCAATTGCTACCACTTTTGCGACGCGTGTCGCGTCATTGGATTTTTACTCCTATCGCCAAGAAGTTTCACTTCAAAAATAAAACTATCCGTAAGAAATATTTACTTATCTAACAAAACATAAGAACTTTTTTTATCATATTGTATTCATCTTAATAAAAAGAATGACAAACCTCTCCAAAACAACGTGGTCATCATAGCCTGATAACATCGACCCGTTGGATTGAAAAACGCAATGATGTATATATTTTTTAATTTGCCATTAGTTATCACTCTGTATTTTTGTGTGTTTTTCTCCTGAAACTGATCTAAGAATTCTTCTTTCCAAATTAACAGCGATTGCCAACTTATATTTTACCAATCTCTTCGGTTGAGAAACGATCGTAGCTCCCAAATAACTATTTAAATTCATAATCTTTTGAAACTGTAATGATCTGTTATCACTTTATCTACTATTTTCTTTTGTCAGTCCTTTTTTAGGCCTGGTAGGCCTGCTTTTGCTGTGTAATGAACACTTTTATTGTAATGAACTCTTCCTTGACATTGGTACTCAAATTTAACACTATATCAATATCAACGGAGCCAGTATATTGCGAGGATAAAATATCCTCCTTAATACAAATTCCTAAAAGCAGTCTAGGAATATTTAACCTTTACTGAATCATATCGCCATACGGTAAAAACAGTTTATCTTATTATACCCTTGACACTACACCTGAAATACTCCACTCCCTCTTTCCTCTCGTCTTCCTTCTCATCCCGAAAGCAGCTTTTAATATTACTCAACAAGCGTATTCCCGTTAATCTTAATAAATCACATTAAATATGCCCCAGCCATACGCAACTATCTCTGAGGAATTTCTTAGAGAAAGAAGTTCCACCGCTTCACTTTAATAAGAAAACCGGATAAGGGGGGATAGAGGTACGCGTCACATAAAGAGGGAGGGGGGAACGAACGCTTTCTCTTTGAAATATTTGTCTACTCTCAATGGTGTGGGCGATAGTCGACTGTTTCGAATCGGTATCTCCGATGTCTAGATCGAAACGGGTCTTTAATTATGTATTCAGAGATCAGAGGCAAAGATGATTATACCGATAGTATATTGTACGTATTAATTCCATATGCACTAAAGGTGATAGATTCCGGAGCGGTGAAGGTATCTGACACCTTTGTACTTTACCATTCTGTCTGAGGTAAATATTAGAGTGTTATGTGCAGTTTCGGATAATTATTGTTAAATCAGAACTGTGCCAAACAAGACGAAAATATGTAGTAAGAAATCGACAATAAAAATGACAAGTGTTGTTGTTGACAAGTCCGTGACTTGTTGACTTGTTATCCGAAGTTGCTGACTTGCCTGTAACAAGTGTTGATAATAAGTATATTGAAACTATCCTTTAAGCATTACTTTTAGAATAAAATTTACAGGCTTTTATTACTTAATTTAACTAACTTTACCAATCTAAATATTATTTGTACGTACTTACAAGTAAATTTTATTTTGAAGGCTGGGTATCCACGACACTTTACGCATTTTTGTTATTGGTACAGTTTAAAATCAATATTTGAAAACAAATGTTTTATTTGACGTTATAAGATTCTTATATCAAGAATTCAAAAGATGACATTGAGACTACGTTTATTGGTTTCATGATGTTGCCATGGCAACTTTAAATCACACGCGTGTTTAAAAGTTGGATTTAAAGACGCTGAGATATACTTGAAGATGTACGAAATAAAAAAATAATTTAGTAGGTAATACTAAAAAGCGCCATAAAGAAATAAAAGTTGGATAAACCTTACCCAAACGCAGTAGCTACGCCTATGTTGCCGTTTCTTCGTCAAATATTGCAAGAAATAGGAAAATTTTAACTCGACGGCTGTGACGAGGGTACAGAAGAGACCGTGAGAGAAAGAGAAGGTGGATGAGAGAGAGGGATTTTCTCTCCATTTACGGCGGCGGGAAACCGAAAAGGAAAAACGGGAGCGGGAAACAGATTGAAGCGCGGAAAATCGCTCCCTGAAACGGATAGACGAACGAACGATGTTATATTAAAGGAGAGTGCAGATTTTCTTTTACTGCACAATTTAATACACGTTTATTGCAAAAAGATGCAAAAGTTTGTGATAAACTAAACTAAGTTCGACCCTTACTGTAAACAGATTTTTTTTGAAACTATTACAAAATAATCAAATTTTTACAGTTTACACAATATATGATTTTTTATTTAAATTAACTAATGATGTATTTTAAAAGATTATTTTTTAAATTTCAGGGCATTGGGAGCAGTATTTCTTTTTTTACATATTAAAAAAAAGAAATACTTTTCTGCTTTAATATAAAAAGAACCAGATATCTCCAGTAATATTACCCAACACAGGAAGAACGAAAAATTTGAAAAATATAGAGTAGAATAAACTTTTACTTTGGTCAATTTTTGTCATAATGTTGGTTATTTTGGTCATAATGTTTATTTCCTAAAAAATAAATATGTTTAAACTAAGGTTTAAATACTAGTTTTCTAAAACTAAATATCTTTTCGAAAACTAAATATCTACCTATTGATGCAGAATTATCTAGCGTACATCTAGAAAATGAAGAGATAGAAGCATGCAATGACTACACCTACCTAGGAGTGATATTCGATACAACAGCTAAAGATGACAAAGAAATTAAAAAACGAATATCACAAGCTAGAAGAACAATTGGCTGTCTGAATGGAGTATTTTGGAGTAATGAAATAGGGAAAAAACGGAAGATCAATATATACGAGACCCTGGTAAAGAGCACTCTACTATATGGCGCAGAGACTTGGCGAATAAGAACCTTAGGAATTTCCCGAAGAGATAGAGTCCGAAACGAAAAAATCCGACAGAGAATAGGAATAGAGGGATCTTTGGCAACCGACATCGAACGCCAACAACTTATGTGGTACGGACATGTCCAGAGGATGGATGACACCCGACTTCCAAAACAAATTATGCAATGGATACCCCAACATCGAAGAAAACGTGGAAGACTTAAGAAGACTTGGAAGGAGGGTGTCACAAGAGAAATGAGTGCCAGAAACCTAAACGTGGGACAACGGAACGATCGGAAGACGTGGAAGTTAGGCAGCGGACAACGTCGCAAGACGTTCTAGACCGATATGAATATAATTAAATACTAGTGTGGTGGTAAAACACGTCTATCTGAATTTATTTAGTATTTGTTTTAGTTACCACGTCCCTAGAATGTCGAATAAAAATCAAGATTTTATTAATATCGAGGTTATCAATCTTGTTTGATGAGACCAATTATGGCAGTAAAAATTAACATTATTATTTCGCACAGCAAACTCTATCAGTACATATGGTAGATTATAGCAGAATCGATATATAGGCATTCGAATATCAGGACGCCATTGGTCCAAAAAAACCTTTTTGGTTTGGTATTTCGCCACTTAACTGTAAGAAGATCTACAAAACAAAATAGTTATTTTTTGTAAACACTGCTGCGTTAAGCCAACGGAAACCAACTTGTCAGCGATGGTTTACTAATAAAACAAATCTTCCTAACGGACAAAAAATGCTTAACGTTTCAGGAAGCATATCAAGTTTCCCCAAACTGGGAGTTACTTCCTTTACAAATTGGGAACTACTTAAGAAAAAACAAAAACTATTTAAAATATCTAAGTACAACTCTTAAAGAACACATTAGTTTTTTTCAACAGATACGTTTATAAAAACCGTTGATGTTCTGATAAAATGACATCATATTATCAAGTTAAACATTAAAATTAACAATAACTACCTGATAACAATTACTTAATGTCAAACCAAAAAAAAATAGAAAATCTCAAACTTCCTGTATATAAAAAAATAATAAAGAAGAAAAATATTAAACGGCTCAGCCCTCAACAACTCGCAACCGTATACACCAGTGTACACCAGTGCAGACACGCATGAATTGATGAAGAAACGAAAATAAATGATGGAAAATAAAAAGGAGCAAACGGGAGCTTAAAGCCTCAATTTGCAGCCAAGAACCAGAGTCGCCCAGGATTGTGGGCTTTGATGACCGTATATAGACCGATATACCGTACTGATGAAGCCTGAAGGTAGTAACATCGGTGTGCACTACTAGTGTAGGTGTGTGGTTGTGTGAGTGTGCGAGTGTGCGTGTCTGCACTGGTGTACACTGGTGTATACGGTTGCGAGTTGTTGAGGGCTGAGCCGTTTAATCTTTTTCTTCTTTTTTATACATTTCCCTCACTATTTCTTTCTTGTTCATATTTAAAAAAATAATGTTATTTGTTTTTAATTTTTACTTATGTTATTTGTGCTATGTTCATTAAAATCCAAGAATGACTAGATTGACTAGACATATTATGGCTATCGCGAGTACTGGAGGGTTGAAGTCAGTGACTTAGGAACACGTATAATATAAACTACTAAATTATTTCTACGCTAAGTTTATACTACTTCAAAGAACACCTACTATATAAGACTATTATTGTTATAATTATTAATAACTAATGAATTATAGCAAAATAAGAAACTTAAGGTACACTAACCACAAATCCCATGAAGAAATCTAATTAAAATTATACAATAGCTCGAATAAAACAGAGATAGTGTGATATCTTTATTTCGTTCCCACAAAAAAATATACAGCCCCAACATTTCCATCAATATCCTATTTGAGTCGTATTCCACAAAAAAGCGCACAATAAGCCAATCCGTGAAAAGTGTTTACTCCATCTTTCCAGACATCGTTTTCAAGAGAATCGAAAACACTAAGGGATGATGAAATCATGCGACTCTCAAGAGAACCGGTAGGAATATTTTCGGACACTAAACGTCTAAATAACGAAATAAGGGGAACATATCTTTCTACAGGGTGCCTTTTTTCATGTTTAGTTACAAGGTTCTCAAAAACTAGCTAAAATCAATCGATAATCAATTATTTCAAAATACCGGGAAAGGCTGTCCTCAGAATTAACAACAAGGTGGTACAACAAGTATCGTCCATAAAATATCTAGGAGCCCTCGTTAACGGCGCTATTGACCCCAAAACTGAATTTTTGGCAAAGATTGAACAGGCCAGACGTTCTTCTGCTTCCATGCAGACCTTCTTCTCCAGCCGAGATCTAAGCCTCGAACTGCGCATACATATGCTGCGTTGCTACATCTTTCCAGGATTTCTCTACGGCTCTGAGAGTTGGAAACTCAATCAGACATTGGAAAACCGCATTACGTTTCAGATCTACTTGTATCGTCGTACGCTGCGTATATCCTGGAGCATGTGCTCAGGCAAATGGGTGAAGATAAAGAGCTCCTATTAACAGTGAAGAAAAGTTACGAAGAGAGACTAAGAAAAAGAAGTTATTATAAAAAAATATCGTATCTTTGTCTTACCTCCTAGACATTTTGAAAAAAAAAACTCTTTTTAGTTTTTTTACAAATATCTGTAGCTCAACTGGTATTGTTTTGACAGATAAAAATTGATGATAATGATAATTATAATCTTAAGAAAGCAGTGTATTGAGTTATTTTTTCATAAAAAATGTCTAGGCATACCTCTGTGACGGATTCATCTAATCAAAAGTATTCCTATGGGTCTTTTGCCACTATAAGAAAATCTATAAAATAAAATAGTTATATTTTGTAAACACCGCTGCGTTAATCCAACGGAGAATAATTATTATCAGCAATGGTTTACTAATAAACAAATTTGCCTAACGGACAAAAAATGCCTAATGTTTCGGGAAGCATATGCCTTCTCGTCGTCGGAAGCAAAAAAAAACACAAAGAACAATGAAAAAACTATTTAAAATATCTAAATGTAACTATTCGGGAACACTTTGTTTTTTTTTCAAACAGATAGGGTCTAAAAACCGTTCTGTTAAAATGACATTATATCAAGCTATTTATTTTTTATATTAACATAAAGGTGTAATTTTTAAAATAGAAACTATAATTGAATATGGTCTCATCAAATTTACCTTTTTTAACGATATCTCGGGTGAACTGGCAATATCTCCTATCTACCATTACTGCCACATTATTTAGGAAGTATTGTCAGGTCATCCGCTATATTACTCAAGCGGTTGTTTTGTAAAGTAGAGATGTAAGGGGGGGTAAATAATTTTTGGAGAATTATCTGATATCAAATCATTTATAGAATCAGCATTTTCAAATATACTTAATTTGAAATTGTATGAAATGAATAAATGAATAATCTTTTTGATTTTACCGATATAAACCTAAAGTCCTAGTTTTGTTTAAAGGTATCAGACTATTGTGAAAAAGAAAATGAAATAGTTACTTGCATATTATTTTTTGTGTTGTCTAATTGACTATACCAACGTAGCTTTTACTTAAAAGTAAAGTGAATTAGTAAAGTTAATTAGTAAAATCTAGAAACTAAACTAACAAAAAATGTATTTCCAGAAAAACCGAAATATATAAGTGACGTTTTTAAATAATTTATTTCTAATATAGAAAATTAAATTAAATTAGACATTAAAAGAAAATGCATAAATTTCTAAAATAGTAATACAAATATAAAGCATTTTATTCTAATTGATTTTCATTTATACTTAAAGCCTTTTTACCCATGTCCTATTCGGCACAAGAAAAGAGCACAATAAGCAGATTTTTCGAAAGTTTGTTCTCTACCTTCCTGACATCGTTTTCGAGAGATTCAGGGAAAATAAGGGATCATGAAATCAGGCGACTTCGGAGGAAGTCGATAGGAATATTTTCGGGCACCGAAAGCTTAAATAAGGGAACAAGGGGAGGATTTCCTTCTATACCAGAGAAAATGCGGGATAGCTTTTAGAATAAAAAGGTTGAATGTATACGCGTGTACATTGGGGTTCGCTTCTTGTGGATTTTAGCGCAAAAGCGATTTTGTAATACGATTATTATAAGATCTCTTAGATAAGCTAGCTTATTAATATAAACGTATCGTCACATTTTGGTTCTCTGTCTGAGTAACCCTGATTCTCTTGATTTTTTGAGCTTTCAGTGTTTCCACCAAGTCTCCACCTTTAGAGCTTTATTATATAAAATAATATTCTCGGGTGTCGAATACATTTGATGTGAATACATATGCGTGAAATTGCATACCTACAATCATTAATCCCTTCCTAGGTATTTCTGCTTTTGGTTTTTATTTTACATAGAACCGTATGTCGCTTTTAGCCCCATAGAGCGTAGATTTTACGTAGATTTTTTTACGAGGGTATTTGTTTAGCTCCATTTAGCGTAGAAATAAGAAGCAATCTTATTTATGAAACTAAAAAAAATTCGAACTTCCATTATCTTTATATATTTGTCTTCATTTTATGCTCTGGAGAGTTTACACTTGATAATGGTCAGTGATCCCTCTGACTGAAATGTTGTCTTCTTCTCCCTTCTTCATACTAGTCGAATCGCCTGTTTGATTTCGTCGTGTCTACCGGTCAGACTGACAAGTTCCGTCTACGAAGACGCTCCATCGTCTTCGTGGACGTCCTGAGCTTCTGAGACCTAGCGGTGATTTGTCGCGTGCAACTCTCACTATCCTTCTGTTGTCCATTCTGCTGATATGCTCTTTCCATTCTTTCTTTCTGCTGGGTACACACTCATTTAAATTTTCCACCTTGCATGCTCTTCTTATGCTTTCATTTCTCTCCCTGTCCAGAAGCGTTTTCCAGCTATTCTGCGTAGTACTCTCTAGACTGAAATGTTGTGTTAATCAAAATAAATAAAAGCAATGGGAGTCCGAAATGCTGTCGAATACACTTCTAAACTAGTGACAAAATTCTACGACTTACATCGACAATACTTTAAACTTAATTAAATTCATATATCATTTTATCTGAACGAGCGAATTACTCGTCGGTCGTAGCTTGCCACTCATCATCGAAAGAATATGCGCACATAGCACACTGCTTTGCGTTGCCAGTTGTGAGTACCACAAGCGTGTCAGAAAACCGTATTTTTAATTTTATAAATACAAGTGAAATTTCAGCGATCGCTGGATTATTGAAATCGCTTGAAACTCGAGTGCTCGATTATCGAAATTCGTCAGTGTTTCTCAGTGCTAAATATCTTAAAATTATAAATGATAATATCAATACGAACGAATATACAACGAACTAGTGGAAAGGAAACACATTTTAATAAATAACACAACATTGGAAATAGTAGAAGAATATACACTAAAGGCTGGCAAAGGTTAATCTTGGGTCGATATTTCCGTATGTAAGAAGAGTACAATGGCGTTTATAATGTACTGAACAAAGAGAGGACAGTAAACACGTTGCCAAACGTATGAAATAAACCGAGAAACTGTGCACATCGCTAAGAGACGTGGAAGGGGATATAGCAGATTTGTCGCAGTTGACCGGTCGACCCAATCAATACCTCTCTCAGTACTTAAAGTTCTAGGGAAAGGTGTACGTCATGCGTTCAGCTTCACGATTTAATTACGTCTCGTGATAATTAATTTGTTTATCTATTAACGAGTCGTTGTAATTTTCCCTATAGCTTGAATTTTTTTAAGTGCAAGCTAGAAACACTTGCATTTTTGGTAAAAATAAGTGGAATTGAGTGGGTGTTCGATAGTGGTCGCGCTATTAGAACTCTGGATTCAAAAATCAATATCTCGAAATCTATTAGAAATAATAGATTGTAGTTTTTTCAAGAACGTTGTTAATATTTCTGCTGTATTTTCTTTGTAGACAGTATGTGAAAATCTTTATCAATAAAAAAATTACACGATTGCTGAAAATTGCTATGCTCTAAAAGTAAATAGATGGATTGTTTACAATTTTTAAATGGAAAAAACAACCTTATCGAATTTTTCTTATGTAAACATATTGTAAAATATCCGATCTTGAAAATAAAAAAAAGTTTCAATATCTAAAGTGGTTCTTGAGTTATGGCTTGTTATGTGTTAAAAAGTTGAGTTTTTAAATTATCGCGATTACTGACGTTTTCTCGTTATAAAAAAATGACACCCTAACGATATCCTTATAATTCCATTTCAGATGCTCAGAAAATGTCTAATGATTTTATCTAGTTATCTCTTGAAAAAAAAAGTCTTTTAAAAATAAGCGGTTTGCGATCGTGATTTTAATTTACTTGATAGGGAAAGGCGAATCGGCAACGCCGCAACAGCACACAGTCGCATGTCGCGTCGGTCGGTCGCATTTCTCTCACTCCGACTTAATAAGATCCCTATGCGATTTACTTCCACACATGCAAATGCCGACCCAAAAGTAATAGTTGCCAGCACGGTATATTTGGGACAACTAATACACAGTTCGGGATCTCTACTATCAGAAATCAACAAAAGAATTAAGTTAGCATGGAGTGCTTATGGAAGGAACTCAATCATATTCAAATCTAGAATGCCACTCTATCTAAAGAAGAAAACATTCGACCAATGTGTACTACCAGTCATGACCTGTGCATGCGAGACACTTAAAACGAACATCGTAAGGAAACTGGAGGTCGTACAACGCTCAATGGAACGAAATATGCTGGAAATAACCAAGAGAGACCGTAAAAGAATAGAGTCGATACGACAAAAGACTCAGGTAATAGATATCATCCACAGAGTCAAATCCCTCAAGTGGAATGGGTAGGACACCTGGCAAGAAGAACGGACAACAGATGGAGCACAAAAATTACAGCATGGTGCCCATGAGGAATTGAGAGGCCTAGAAGAAGACCGAACCTGAGATGGGACCATGATATCAGGAAATTAGCAGGGATAACTTGGGCCCGCATAGCCAACAATAAACAACAGTGGGTCCAACTACAAGGATAGCATCTAAATATGTGAGGGAGGCCAAACCATAATTGTAAATGGTTAAATAAGCTGAAAATGATGATGATGATGATGACACTTGATAACGGTCAGTAATCTTTCTGACTGAAACGTTGTGTCAATCAAAAATTAATCAAAAATAAATACAGGCAATGGAAGTCCGACATTCTTTTAGTTTCAATACTGAACCATTGTCTACCACATTCAAAGTATCATCACATATATTCCACAAGTTCACTCCCTGGATTTATAATATTAATAAGGTTTGACCCATGTCCTGAAAGTGCTTGCTAACTACAAAGTGTTAGGACTAACTATAAAGAGAGTATGTGAGGGAGGCTACACCATAATTGGAAATGGTTGAATAAGCTAAAAATGATGATGATGATCAATATATAATACTGTACATTAATATTTAAAAATACACAGACCACTGATATACAGGGTGGCTTTTTAGGGTATATACAGGGTAATTTTTTTTTCAGAAAATCCAAAAACACGTCAATTTTGTTTGTGAGGGGGACAACTTTTGCCCCAAAAATGATTGCAAAATCTTCAACCCTCTAAACGGGAGTGTCATCCCCCAACTTTTTTCAAATGGGAAGGGAGGCCAAGCGGCACCGCAATGAAAAGAGCTTTCTTTTCTCTATATTTCCCCGCTTCGTTTTTAAAAATCGGTCGAGTCATTGAGAAAATATGAAGGATTGAAATTTGAAAAGTTTATTTAAACATTTATAAGACTAAATGATAAGGATAAATTCCTTCGACCAATTTGCTGTTTTTTCTTATTATTTCTAGATGTTTACGCATTTTTTCACTTGCCACAAGGTTGAACGATCAGGAGTGGTAGTTGCTAGATAGCTGTTCTGTGACTTGTGCGTTGAAGTTCTTCTCAATATCGTTAAATTTTTTAACAATTATGGTGTACTCACTTGCAGAAAAAGTGGATATAATCGAACTTTATTTTAAAAATAATGAATGTGGCAATCGGTTTGCGCAGATATTCCAATGAACGCCATCCTGACAAACACCTTTATGGCAAAATTGTTCGCGATTTAGTAGCAAAATTTCACGAAACTGGTTCCGTTATGAATAAAAGAGGCAGAGGGAAAATCCTGTACTAAATGAAGCTATGGAGGTATTCGTATTGGGCCAAGTTGCCATGGGTAGTAGGCTGAGTACAAGAAAATTAGCCAATGAGACCGCGACCGGCGTGAATCGTACAAGTGTCCAAACGATATAAAAAAAAACACAAGTTCCACCCGTACAAAATTCAGTTGATACAAGAACTCAACGAAGACGATTTTGATCGTCGCGGGCTGGTATTTTTGTAAATTCTATTGTGGTTCAGTTTAACGATATTGAGACCGCACCTGATAGTTCAACCTTGTGGCAAGTGAAAAAATGCGTAAACATCTAGAAATAATAAAAAAAACAGCAAATTGGTGGAAGGAATTTATCCTTATCATTTAGTCTGATAAATGTTTAAATAAACTTTTCAAATTTCAATCCTTCATATTTTTTCAATGACTCGACCGATTTTCAAAAACGAAGCGGAGAAATATAGAGAATAGAAAGCTCTTTTCATTGCGGTGCCACTTGACCCACTTCCCATTTGAAAAAAGTTGGGGGATGACACCCCCGCTTAGAGGGTTGAAGGTTTTGCAATCATTTTTGGGGCAAAAGTTGTCCCCTTCGCAAACAAAATTGACGTGTTTTTGAATTTTTTGAAAAAAAAAAATATCCTGGCCGTTATGTCTTGCGGAACGTTTTCGATGGGCCACCCTGTATAAAGAAAAACTATATATGATCTTTTTAAGTAATTATTATGTTGTAACTTCAATCAGATAGAGAGAATGTGTATGGGAATCCCTTTTTATAAAATTTTTTCATTCGAAGTTAAAAATGTTTATACCAAATTTTCGAATTCTCGCCACCTGCGTCTTATTCCACACTGAACGGGAAAGGCACAATAAACTGATCCTGGAAAATTCTCTCCTTCTCCCTCTACCTCCCGTACCTCGTCTTGGTGGAAATCGAGAAAATAAGGGATGATAAAATCGTGCGACCCCCGAGGAAGTTGATAGGAATATTCTCGGGTGCCGAAGACCCAAATAACAGAATGAAGGGGAGGATTTCCGTATACATTGGATAAAATATAGGTTTTAAAATAGAAAGAGAGTAAATACTCTGTGTAAATACAAATGTGCGTCTACGTTACGGTTTCCTTCTTATATATTTGAGATATGTTAGTCACATAAATATGAGTCTTACGCCAAAATAAATAAAATAATTCAAATTAGAAAAGAGTAATAAAAATAAAATAATTAAGACAATTCATTTGTCGAAATTCAAAAGATTTTTTAATTTTTTAAAAGATATTTTAAGCATACTTTCTTGCTAATCAGACATACTTGTAAACTTATGTTCTTTACTCGTTTACCCGCGCCTTCGTTCGCATCGAATTAATCATTTGTAATGGTGATGATAAAGCAAAGCAAGAATATCCATTAACATACAAACTGGATAAAATGTTCTCACATTTGTGTCAGCATGAGAAAAAACAATATGGCGATATTATTATATAACTTGGTAATATTTGAGGGGTAGTTTCATTTCGTTGGAATTTGACTTTCGAAAAATCCGTTTGCCAAAAATAAGCTTTTTACGTCAAGCAGTTTAAGCAGAATCGGTAATTACCCAACTTTTTGTAACACATAAATTATGCGTGTCCAAGCGTTTTCCCGAAAGACTAACCGTTTTTTAAATAACAAATATTGTAATATTTGAGGGGCGTTTTCACCCTCTTGAGAGTTGTCTAAAGTGTCTCTGTTGCAACTGGTTTAATGCGTTCATGTGTCGGCGGTACGGCACCCAGGTCTCGCTCCCATATAACATGGTGGGGATTATAATTGCTCGGTACACTGCAAGTTTTGTTTTTGTACTCAAGTCATGATTGTAGAAAACCCTGTCTTTTAATTTCCAGAATGCTCTTGAGGCCGAAATCAAACCGAAATCAGACTGCCGAGTTAATTAAGCATTGTTATGATCTTCTGCAGGAGTGCACATGATTTTGGTTTTGTCGATGTTTAGCTTAAGGCCCAAAGCCTCGAATGCCCAGGTATATGTGTTCAACATTTCTTGTAATTGTTGTAACGTGTTGGCAACTAGAGCGAAGTCATCAGCGTATTGAAGTTCTGTGATGAATTTTGTACGAGTTTTTGTCTTTTTATGTTGAACAGACCGCCGTCATATCTGTATCTAATGCCCAATCCTCTCTCCTGCAGTTTGCTGTCCACTATAATGGAGAGCGCTCCCATGAATATGTTGAATAGGAGAGGCGCTAAGACATCCCTGCCTAACTCCTGTATTTGTCAAAAAGGGATCGCTCAGTGATCCATGATCTGATACTCTTGACTGGTTGTTATTATGGCCCTCTACACCCTAGAAGCAACCTGTATGCCAAAATTGATCTTCTTACGTTGAGTTGTTTGAGCAGGATCGTGATTAATCAGTGAATCACTTAAGGATTTTATATATTATTATAATTTTTTTTCAAGGAAAAACCATTTTTTTGATATAGGGATTTAACTTCTATGCGTGTTTCATGTGTCCGTAAGCTCACGGAACTAAAAAAATAGAAGATGGAAGAGAGAAAGGTTGAAGTCAATTGGTTAGGTTAAAAAAAGATATTTCAGTAAATTTTTCCGTAAAGATATACCCAAGTTAAAAGTCATAGTAATAAAGTGTTTACGTCATCAATTAAAAATAGGTTTCATCAAAATTCTAGAATCTATTCTACCTGCGCTCTATTTTTCAATGGAGGTGAAAATGGACGATAAATTGATTCCTACGAAAATTCCCACTCGATATCCTGGATGTCGTTTTTCAGGAAATGGAAGAAAATTAAGAACGATCTCAATCATTCGATTCGCTAGAAAATTGAAAGGAATATTCATAAGTATCGAAGTTCTAAATAAAGGAATAACTGGAAAACTTCTTTTTAGAGGAAATTAATTTGAAAAGGAACTACCGATGATAATATAAAAATTTAGCAAAATACATGAAGCAGGACAACCGTTGTGGCTATATTAAATGCAGTTTTTTTCGAATTGGCAGCGTGTATACCTGATAAAATTATATCAGTTTAACAGTTTAATGGCACTGACATTTGTATCAATATAATGGGGACTCTACTGTATTCTTATTAACTTGATTTATTTTCGATGTTTAATTAATGACAAAAATTTCATCAACTTTATGCACTATCATAGGTGCCATCTTCCCCTAGAAGATGTGTGGCCTTGTCGTTGGTGGGGAAGCTCCTAGTCAGGTTACATTTTCAATTTTACAATATTTACTTCCATATGCCTGAAATTTTACGCCAAAATAAATAAAATAATTCAAATTAGAAAAGAGTAATAAAAATAAAATTAAGACATAAATTCATTTGTCGAAATTGGAAAGATTTCATCAACTTTATGCATTATTATAGGCGCCATCTTCCTCTAGAAGATGTGAGACCTTGTCGTTCGTGGGGAAGATCCTTAGTCAGGTGCTAGAGGGCATCCTCCATACCCTACTTACCCTTACTTGCAGTACCAGGGGGAAACCCATTGTATTATTATCTCTCTTACTTCTACATGCGAGGCTCTGTAGAAGTGAATCGACTAACTCTTGCGGTGAGGTTGACCTCAAATCCAAAAAAGCAATAAAGAGGGATATATCTTCTATTATAGATTAAGGACAACACCGGTAGCAGGGCTAACGAAAGTTACTTTTTAACTATACATGTTCCTATACCTAAAATAAATCGTTTTTAAGTTATTTAAGATTTATACTTAAAGTATATATTTTTCTTGATTGAAACCAGTAGACTATGACTTTAAACGTCAAGTGATCTAAAACAATAGATCTGGCCATGTCATCATATCATGTCATATTGTGATGCTTTGTATCAGCATGTAAAGCAGTATCATTTCCGAGCCAACTTTGCGCTGCTTTTTTTCGATCATACGGAGTATTATTAATGACATCAACTATTAGATATCACTAAAGAGCGAAAATACGAGATATGTTTTTATAAATACACTTTTAATAAATCTAATCTCTTAAGCAGACGGTATTTATAACATAGAAAATTCAAATAATTCGTTTTCTGACAGATGCAATTAAATTGTCTAGCCGTTTGACACTTAATGTCAAAGGAAGCTAGATAAAATCAAGAAAAATATATGTTTTCAAATTAAATCTTAAATAATTTAAAAACGATTTATTTTAGGTATAGGAACATGTATACTTAAACAGTAATGAATTAAAAAAACCTTTTCATTAGTCAAATAAAAAAGTGGGTTATTTAAAAAAAAATGATTTATGATAATTTTTTAATCGCTCAATTCCATGATAGCTACCGCCATTATTATATGACATTTCAACAATTTTATTTTTGAAATAGATAGCCACATGTCTTCTCTTTATGTCACAGTGGCTATGGTAATCACTAATTTTGGCTTTTAGGCTATACAAATTCTTTTGACAGGTAGTTTTTTCCTCCAAAAATTTTAAATATTTTTTTTCTCAAAAAACGGTTAATGTTAGATATAGAGTGTTTAACATCAATATTCATAGAATTTTACAAAGAATTCAAATATGTAATAAAAAATAGGGACATCCATTTAAAATAAGAAAGTTGCTGTCAACTTCCGGCATTTCCGGAAGTGCCGCCATATTGAAAATATTTTTAATCGATAGATCTCGTTGTAAAACAGTGATGTGCAAAAAATCTCCGAGCTAGATGTTGTAGTTCTCTAGAAACTTCTAATGCACGCTCAGCCTGGGACACCTTGTATACCCTTGCAGGAGGTAGATGCCTTTTCCTCGGAGGAGGAACATCTGTTTTCAGAGGAGGATGGGATATTTTCCATCCTCCTTATAGAGGTTTTTGCTGAGTTTGTCTCATCTTGGTTCGGGCGCTTAAGCTAAGACCCTGTCCCCCCTACAACAGGAAGATGCCCATGTTTGATGAGTTATAACTCAAGAAAGGGGGACAAAACAGATCTTTAAGGTCGCGGTAATTAACCCCCCTCTTTCTTATTCGAGATAGGCGCCATACTAGCCTTACAAATCCAAATAGATAAATTCATTGCGATTCTAACGATGTACAATAAATTATGCATAGTGACTTTTAAAGGTAAATTATTTACAAAAATCGTTTTTTTTCAATAGGCGGCTTTGGTTGTTTAAGAGAAAAACATGTTAAAATTTTATTACAAATTTAACAGAACGACGCGCGACGCCCTCTCTTTTAAAATTTCTTCCCAATGTCTATACGTATCTCAGACAAAATAGATTTTCTTTCAGAATTACTAAGCAATAACGGACACCTCTGAGTAATAGTAATTTTTTATACAAGATGATAAAATGGTATTTTATCGTCGACCGAAAATAATTAATTTCGGGAGACGATAATACAATTTTATCGTCGTGTATAAAACAATATTTTTTCCATAGCGAGTTACGTTTTAAAAAATATCCAGAAATTATAATTTCAAGGAATTTATTACCAGTAGAAAAAATATTGTGCTGGGTTGGCGTTGGTTTCTATGTAATTTGATAAATAAATAAAGCTGTCTCTTTAGTTGTCAGTTATTGAGTCAATATTTTTTAATTCTCTTTCGTGTGGATTGTTGATTGAATTGGAGCCAGAAATGGCTCAAAACGAAATAAGTAAATTACCAACAGATATTCAGGCTGAGGTGACAAACGCCATATCCAAACTACTTCCATTTAAAGCCCGAATAACTTATGAAAAGGAATTCAAAAATGGAAGCAATTAAAAAACGTGCGAGAAGAAATAAAGTTTTTAACCTATCCTCGCTGTTAAAGTATCATTTAATCTACCCTTGCTGTTAAAGTACTATTTTATCTACTATTTTTGATAGATATAAGGCAATTTTAACAGTTGCTATGGAAAAAAGTACATTAATTCTATTTTTTGTTGTTCGTTATTAGAAAGCATTATTGAATATTTCAATCTAATTAAAATAAACATATATTTTCCGTGTCATTTAGTTACATACTTTCAACAGAATCTTCTTCAATTAGTCCCAGTATCACGATCGAACGGAATTCCACGGTATTTCTCTGGTTGTTTGTCTCAGAAAAGGCCCCAAAGCTCTTCATTCTTTATCTATTAGCGATTAAACGGTTTAAAAATCGTGTAGGTCGTTTCCTCTTTTTTCTTTTCTGTCGGCGATTGGGCAACATCTTTGTAAACATCACGATCGGCCACAAGAATTCGTTTGGAGCAACAGTAATTCGAACTTGAGCATCGGTTAGTACAGTTGGATATTTTGATTAGCCCGAGTTCGTAGAACTATCACGGTTTTTTGTTTCTGTGTTTAATTCCGTTAAATAAATGCCATCTGTTATTAAAGATCTAATTTTTTACTTTAAAGTTAATTTTGTAATCTAGATAATGGTCGTATTATCCCTTATTTGACATCTTTGAATATCTTGTAACTGTATCTCTTCTAAAATTTCCTTTGTATCCATTCTAAAAATTGTTCAAAAATGACCTCTTATAAAAAATGTCTACACCTCTGTGGCGGATTCATCTCTTCAAAAAAGTCCAGTGGGTATTTTGCCACTTATACTGAAAGAAAAACTACAAAATAAAATAGTTATTTTTGGCCGACCATACCAATAGCACCGTCAATAGGTATAGTAGTCTATTAAGATCGGCAAAAAAAGTTTTTTTACTTTCACTAAAAATGAGTTATTTGGGTCATAAATGACCTAAATGCAAAATATTTTCATGGTGTCTGTCTGTCTGTAACACGATAACTCAAAAACCGCTAAACCTATTTTAACCAAATTTGGCACAAAAATACTGTGGCACCCGAGAATCTGGCCATTAGTTTTTGGTGGGGGTGGTGGGGGGTTGGTAAGGGGGTATGGGAGGGGGTTAAAAATTTTAAAAACTCGTAACTCCGAAATTGCAGTAGCTAGCGAAACGCGGTTTTCAATTTAACCCTGCAGTACACGCGGGCTAAAAAGTATCGAAGGTAAACGCGGTTATCTGAGAGATACTTATTGTTTGTAAATTAAAAATTGAGTGACTGTAAAATGAAACATCATTTGATATTGTAAATTTTATTGAGTAAGTGAAAAAAAGTAAAGAATACTCTAACGAAACATCACTATTCTTAAGTTCAGATGTAAGTATATAATGTTTATAAAATTTTTCAAATCGCTTATATGTTCACATAATTAACTATCACAATCACTTTCAAAATTATGTTTATAGTAATCAGTTTGACAAATAGTATTAGAATGTTCTAAACATAATCTTTAATTACAGAAATGACAGGAAAATTTTGTGAGTCTTTTCTTTTTGATTGTTTTGCAATGATCACATAATTTTCATCAGTGTTTGTCCCGGCATTAGAGCATTCTTGAAGTGGAAATATTCTGCTTATTCCATCTGTAATAGGACCTAGTAGTCCTGTTCTATTTGCCTGTCTGCGTTAAAGGTGTTCAGATAATAACTCATTGGAGAGTGTACGCAAAAAAGCTCGACGGCTTTCAACTTTATTTTTATTTCCAGTATTAATAATTTGACTATTTATACCGGCAATATTCAAAATACTGAAGACCATTGGCCATCTTTTAGTAATCCTAGCCACATTATAGAGAGAACACATTTGATCAACTGCATTATAGAACGTAACGATTGATTTTATGAAAAATTACCTGGCAACACGCGGGTATCCCTTAGATAATTTGTATTAATATTTGCAAACATCTATACATTACAACGGTCAATACTATACTGATAGCTGTAGCCACTTCTTCTGGGAAGATAGCTCAGGGGACGTGGCTCTGCTTTTGTTCGTTCCAGATAAAATAAACAAACATTGAGGGTGGTATCTAACAGAACCGCCGCGTGTACTGCAGGGTTAAGATTAGAAATAATATTTGCAACAAAATTTGTAATAACATTAAAATCAGTCAAAGTCGCAGTTTTTGAGATAAAAAAATTGAAAAAAAATCCTTTACTTAGAAACTAAAGGAACTGCCTACCAACTTTTTATTAACATATTTTAGTATGGGCGGCTAATTGGGCAGATATATGGTTTTAAGTCTAAAATTTGATCTCTACCATGATCAATTAAAGCAACAATAGCCGATACTTCAGAACTTAAAACCATCCAGAGTGAACGTCAATAATCAATAATCAATAACAATATGACATTTCAATCACAGTGGCATTACAAAAACAATATACACTATTTTATAAGTGTGTTGATAAGGACCCAAAATCAGTGCTAAAATTGCATTAAAATCGTTACTGCCTTATTCAAAAGCGAATATCTCCAAGAAAAATTTAGATGAATCAAAAAACAAACTATGATACTAGATGATAAAGATAAAATTATTTTTAAATCGCTTTCTCTGTTAACATATTACACAGGGTATTTCAAACTTTCAGCAAAATAATAACATATTGTTTTCCCTCGTATAATTGACAGATAGAAACTTTCATTTTTAATTTAGAAAAAGGCAATAATTAATTAAAAGTCAAGTAATTTAGCTACAAATTGCTTAAAAAATCATCAAAATCGGCCCAGTAGAATAAAATATAAAACAACTCTCAAATTTAAAATACATCAAAATTTTAAGGTGCCCGTTTTTCGTGACAGTTAGTGTATATTTCTCTAATATATCCGCCACAAATATGGTAAATACATATTATTAATATTTTGTATTTTGACATTATACGATTTCCCTTGCGAATGAACTTTTCTTGATAGGGTCACCGACTGTGTAGGTGCTCGGGTGCACAAGCATAAACAGTTTAAGTAAGTTTTATTAAGTCTAAGTAAGTTTCCTCGTCCATTCTTAGGTAAACCCATCTTGTTGTTCAACTTTAAATCAGCAAGCAAATTGACATGGGAATAGTTATTTCCTTAACCCTTAACTGGTCCGGCGACGTCTGACAGACTACGCCAAATAATTAACTCATTCTCATTAGTTACTGGGATCGCCTGCAGGATTGACGTTCCAGCTAATTATCCCCCTCTCGGTCAACGACTGATAGCCATATTTATACCCAAACTGGATTCGTTTTTTAGAAGTTCTGGCAGAAGTTACTTAAGCCGTAGTCTCTCAGACGACGCCGGGCAGTTTGTGTAAGATTTTGTGTGCAACAAACTTTTGTAAAATATGGCCGGGCCTTCGAAAAGAGTGCGTTTAGGAGACTCTAGTTATGAAGAAATTCTATTAAAATGATATGATGAGGACTATGACAAAGACAATATGACAATCTGCCAGACAAATGCGTTTGACAATGTCAAATATTCCATGAGAAATATACTGTACAACTGGTAGAATACTTGCAATTCCTGTAAAACCAGAACACGCCCACGGAGATATTCTTATACTAGAGTTCTTATCCTAGTTAAAGACAATGTTATGTCCTAGTTAAATATTTTTAATGCCTAGAATGTACGAATCCATTTTATAAAACATGTTCAGGAAAATAATGAACTTTGCCTCATGATGTAACTAAAAACTTTTTCTTTAACTCTAGTTTTATAACTTATTTTTGTTTATATATAGTTTTAAAAACTTATTTCTATTGTAATGACTGTTAATAATTTGATTTTATTTTTTAGAGCTTAGTAAAAACCTAATTGTTTTTTTTTCAAATTTATATGTATGTTATTTTATTGTGTACTATATTTTCTTAAAGTTTATATTAATTGAACCCATTTTTGTCTAGATTAGTTCAATAATACAAAAAATAATATATAATGAAATAAAAACTTGTTATTTTTTAGTTTTTGTGTGTTTTTTTTTAAGTTTTTAGAAGGCGTAGTCCTACAGACTACGCCGGACCGTTTCTGATACAAATCTTTTGGACCTAACCGGACCAGTTAAGCGTTAAAGTAGCCAATCTTGGGTCCAAAGCTGGGATGTCAGACCGGATTACATGTCTTACTTTGTCAAAGGCAGTCCACGTTAAGCCCATTCTTCTACTAATCTCGCAGTGTTGATTGAGTTAGCCCAGGTACTTATAAGAACTCACTTGTTCAATATTCTCTCTCCATAATTCCTGAGCATTCCTGTATGCGTCTTCCAAATGGGAGAGGGCACTAAAATATAAACTACAGGAAAATATCTTAGACTCCATAAATCGTAAAATGGTGATGAGAGTAACATCGTCTTATAGAATATACCCAACTAAGGCCATTATGGTCTATGGAGTCTAATGTACAAAAATGGAAATCAATTTAGGGGTTTGAGGCCAGAAATATTATACTGGCAGGAGGCGTGATGCCAATATCAAGGATGGACTAAATCATTTATTCTAGAAGTTAGGTTCTGGGTAAACTGCAAGGCTATGAATATAGATCACTTTGTGACACAAGCCATTACCAGACACGGGGTGTTTGGCACCTACCTAAAAAGAATCGGCAAAAGAGACAGCAATAATAATGTGATGATGTAGATGCCCGTGTCATACAATATTTCTCTGCCCTAGGTGGCATGCCATAAGAGAAGAAACCGAAAAAATTTGCCAGACGAAGCTGGAGGAAAACACAGTTGGTATATTAATTGGCGAAGATGAAGAAAAGTGCCGTGCCATCATATGAATGCTGCATACTATAATGCAACAAAAAGTAGACCATGACATTAAAGTCTCCAGAGCATATCTGTTACTTCGGTAATACAGTT
Organism: Sitophilus oryzae; assembly: GCF_002938485.1. Lineage (NCBI taxonomy): Eukaryota > Metazoa > Arthropoda > Insecta > Coleoptera > Curculionidae > Sitophilus > Sitophilus oryzae. The sequence goes on from NW_022147154.1 coordinate 1,689,160, forward strand.
GCTATTTTGGGTATTTTTAGCTATCAATACGATATCATCGGAGAACCTGAGATGATTCAGGTGTGATACTTGCGGACCTATAAACAAACCCCTCCAAAAATGCCCCACTTTAGCAACAAAGTAAAAGCAAAACAATAGGTATCGAAAATGAGACGAGACATGACAGGTAACCCGAGAAGTCCCTCGAAAATTCTGCATCGGCGGCGTGTGGTCCCGATACCATGCCCGCATTCCGCCACCCCGATGGGTGGTATCCGTCGAACCCGGCCACGACGACGACAACGACGACGAAAATCGCCTTTGACGTAAAATAACAGGAGGAAGAGTGCGCGAATCCGCCCGCAGCTAACCGGCATCGCAGGGAGGAGAAAAAGTGGACGCGCTCGCCGGACAAGGACACCGAGGAAGGTTGTACCGGCGTACGAGGCCGTTCGTGGTGCGTGTGTGAGATGAAGAGTGGCGGAAAATGCGAAAGCGCGCTAGAGAGATTACCGTAGATGTGATTTTTGCCGTACCGGTGAATCTCTTCGTTTAATCATGCGTTAATTAAGTATTAGAATTAAACAGAAACAGTGAAACGCAAATCGAAACATGATATTTCATGTATTTTTTTCAAGTTTCTATATAAATCACTCTCGCACCAATCATTTACATGTCATAAGGATAGAGTCATAAGAAAGATACAAAATAGTGGGAAAGTTAAAGCATTTATTGGCAAAAGACAGACAAAAGCAAGAGGGAAAAAGAAATAAGCCGGCATTCTAGCAGAAAATTAGTACCACCCCCATGATACCCTTAATCTCTTCGACTACAAACCCGAGGACTATAGGAACTTCAAATCACCCATCTGAATACAATTCTTCTTGTCAATTATCTTTGTCTTCCTCCCTCCATCCTTTAAAGTAGTCCTCTAAAAACCCCCCATAAATAATCTCCTTTATTTCTTCCCCAATACCAGCAGATATAATAGCGCACCATACTTCGGCAGCTGATTCTTCGGAGGTACACTTTCTTAGTGGGTGACAACCGTGAATCCCACACTGCGCACTGTCTGAGCGTATTATTAACTGTTTTTTATAGTTTTCCACATTAGTGGAACGCTAAGGCTTCATTCAGAACCTCGCAATTAGTGGAATAAATTAATGGTTTCAAATAGCGTAGAAGTTTGTTCCTTTAATTTCAATGTAAGCATTCAGAACGTCAAAATTGGTGGCAGATATTTTCAATTAGTAAAAAAAGTTTTAATTTCTCCACTAATTATACTTCAAAATTTCCGAGAAATGGCATTTTGGCGTTTGGTTATCTTGCGCCAAGAGAAATTGTGGTTAGATATCAAAAGTTGATTGTTTTTTAAGCTAAATATTAGGCTTTGTCTATGGATACAACTGACTAACGCAAGCTGTTGCTAGGATATTCTATTAATTTTAATTGCGTTTTTTAAACATTGTGAACGATCGTAAACTAAAAGGTATAAAGTGTAATTGAAACCACTAATTTATTCCACTAATTGGGAGGTTCTGAATGAAGCTTTACGTAGTATGACGGACTAAGAAAAGAGATATACCAGATGTCAAAAAGGGGGTGTTGTAACTTTAGTGATGCTGTTACAGGGAGTGACGACTTTACGTATCTGAGTTACTGTTGTCACGAGGGGTAAAATATATTATAAAAAATAAGAAATCAGATTGAAGTCATACTAGTATAACTTTAATCAAATTTGTTTCGAGAGTATAGTAAATCGTATTTTTTTTAATTGATCTGAATTATTATTTTTCCGCTTATAATACTTTCTTATGATTTCCAAAAAAAATGATTTCTCTGATCATAAATTTAGACAACAGCAGTACTTTTTAGCTGTCGAAACTGAATTTTCAAACTTCCATTTTAATAGGCCAACACAGGAACTTTCTAGGAAATCATCATCAACATCAACCAGCCAATAAAGTCAAATGCTGGACGTATGCCTCCCTTGTTTGCTTCTATAACTCCCTATCTTAAGCTATTTTCGTCATGCCATCTGGTTGGAGGACGGCATCTGCTCCTGAATGCATCATGTCTTGGTCTCCATTCTATAATTTTCTTCGTTCATTGGTCATCGTTTAGTCTTACAATGCGCCCTGCCCAATTCCATTTCAAACTTCGATACATTCTATTTTACCATATTTGTCTTTCAGGGCTGATATTTGTTTGTCCTCGAGTAGTGATATGGTCCTTTTGATAGATTCTGTCTCAATATCTTCAGCCGACCGTTATTCTCAATGACCCTTAAAACCATCTCCATGTTATAGTTTCTTGCATTATTACTTATTTGCATCCATTGCATATACGTATAAGAAAATATAATAGAAACTCATATATTTATTTTAGAGCTACGCTTTTCAACACAAAAAGTCTTTGACGACGGCAAAACCCAACGACGTTCTTTATCTCTCCAATCAACGAAACCATCCTCCATACTTCCAAGATCTCCTTAATTCTCTCCGTTCGTTCTTGGAAATATAAACACATCAATACCCCCCTCCACCCTTCTCTTCGCCGGACCGTTTCTGCCCGTCAACTACTCGCCGACGCCACTGCTCCAGGTCATCTTTTATCGTTGCTTCTCCGTTTCTCTCGCTGTTTCGAATCGGACACGGCGCGAGACTTCCTTTTCTTCTCTTCTTCTTCTTCTTCTTCTTCTTCCACTCCGATTATCGGTAAATACGGTATGTAAACTCATCGGTTAGGTCCGTTTAAATCTGATCGTGAGCGGCGCGGCGGCCAGAGGTTCAATGGCTCCGGCCCCGGTGTACATGCTTTTTAATAAATCACATTCTTGAGCTCCGCAAGTGGATGTCGATTAACCGGCCGGCGTTGCCGGATCGGCTCAGATTTCCATGGTTTCGTGTAATTACATGATTAGTGTTACCGATAAAATGTTGGTTGCTTTTGAGTACCTACCGCCTCAATTTTCCTTGATGGATTATGGCCAGAATTGGACGTCGACACGTCGGCTTTTATTGTTGACCTCAACACGTCGACAGTACGTCGACTATGAAATAAATGTCGACAATGTTAAGAATGTCACAGGAAGTTTGAAGTTATATTTGTCATTAGAAGAGAAAGGATGCATTCCTCCCTGATTGGCAAATGGTTACTCATTTCTCCGGATGTTTTTGGTTATTTCCCCAGTAGCACACCATATTGGTGCAACATTGATTCTATATTGGTAAAATATTGTATATGGGCCCAATATTGGCAATTTATAGCCAATATGTTATATGTTTTTGGTATCAGATTTTTAATATTTTTATCATCATTATTAATTTTTTTCTGTACATTTATATTTTAAAATAATAAAGAACTGCAGGTAGCAAACAATTTTGTGTTTACTATTCTTTTTTGTAGCTATATCAGTTGCCAGTTAGTAGCAAATCAGGATTTGAAGAGTCAGGCACATCCATTTGTTAATACCATAATACGGTGTTTACAAATTGATCTCATATACAGAATACGGGAACAAAGCTATGTTGCTTAAATATAGTGTTTACATATTGGTGAAATGTTGGAAACGACAGATTATTTTTAAGGACCCAATATACAGTGTGAGTCTTAAATAAGTGCAAATATTTTCAGGGTTGGCAGATCTGGAGAAAAGAAACAATTTTTTTCTCTACCGTTTTTCAAATAAATCCAAAATAACCGAGTTATTTTACTTTGAAAATTTTCCAAAAAAAATATTTTTTGTTTAAATTTTGAAAACCACTGGATCTTTTCTGGGTTTTCTTTCTTGTAAATTCAATCTACTACCTATGTTACCATATTATCAAAAAATTTCAAAAAATATTTTCAAAAAATTTCAAATTAAAAAGAAAATTGCGCGAAAAAACCTCATAATCGTGTTTCTGGGGTCGAAATATACCTACTACCCCTAAAAATATTTGCACTCATTTAAGACTCACCCTGTACATTTGGTATATTAATTATATATACAATGTATATAGTGGCCCAATCTGAAAAATAAATATTGTCTCAATTTCCAAAATTAATATTGGGTATATATATTACTTCGCAATATTGGGACAATATTTAACTTTAATGTCGGAGATTACAGTTGAGGGTTAGAACCTTTGGTGTTACACAGCAAAGTGCAACAGTTGTGTGTTTTTTTTTTAACAACACGTGCGTTTGGTGTTAGCATCATCAGCAGATGATGCTAACATGGTTAGCGAAACGCGCGTCCAGTGTAAAAGTAGAAGTGTTTTGGTGTATTGTGGTGATTTAGTGTTTTTATTTTGCTTTAATGTTGGATTTATATAAAAAATATACATTGGGTCATTTAAAAAATTTCATTTCCATCGTTGGGTCAATATGTAAATATAATATTTTACCTATATTGTTGTGCTACTGGGGTTAGTTTTACATCCTGGGAACATCACAAGCGATGGTTATATGGTTTTATGTTGTTTTTTCTTTTAGTCAATTAATTGCAGACTTTAGGTGGATAATTTTATTGTGAGATATTAAAAATGTTGAAGTGTATCAAAACAGACAAAAAACTGACGCCTCTGAGTCTTTCGGGCGATAAATAAACGAATATAGATGCTAATTACACAATAACCCTGCAAAAAAGCACGTCGCAAGGAAAAGAGCTACATAACTGATAACTCCAACACACTTGATTTAGACGGCATTCATAAGCCAGCTACAATAGCATGGCTGACTCACGGAACAATTTTCCCGAAGACTTTTAGAGGGATGTGCGCAATTTAAGACACAAAACAAATTCATTAAAGAGCGCATTCCATTAATATGGACTATAACTATTATAACTATAACCCAATGAATGTCCTAGAGAATGATGGTTGTAAATTATACTGGGATAGAAAAATATTATCAGATCGAATAGTGTAGCACAACAGACAAAAACTCAAAAAAGAAACCTATCTTATTGATGTCGCCGTCCCTGCCCTTACAAATGCCAACCGAAAACATCAAGGACAGATTGACAAGTATACATTACTAGTACAGGATATGGAAAAAGTCTAGGGAGTAGATAAGATTTCAGTAGTGCCCATAGTGATCAAGTGGAGAAATCTCCAAGCAGCTTCTTCACAATTTGAAAAAACTGGAACTTAACCAAAATTTTTATATACAACTCCAGAAATCAGTTATCAGTTATCTAACGTTTCACTTTACCTATAATTTTTGTACGAAATTATTCGCTGTCAACATTGTCAACGTAGAAGACGTCACTTAAGCCGACCTCGACACCATAGTTGATGCGTCACATCTTAATAGTGATTAATATGAAATATGCATTCCAATAGAAAAATAAGTTATGCTCTACCCAAGATATATCTTCAGTCCTTCACCTTACGTGAGAGTATGGTGACATCATGTATTGATTCCCCTTACTTCTTTGGACCACGCTGTTTGCACTATATGTGAGGCTTCAAGCAAGTTGTAGCCCACTAGGGTCTTGACTTGGTCTACCCATCTCTTAGGTGACCTTCCACGTGACCTCCTTCAGGTGCCAATTCTTGCAATATGGCTAAAAGTTGCAGGTCTGACTGATTTTTGTCTATTCTATGGTTAATGGAAAATATGCATAAGTATTGCTAAACGGCGCGCGGCGTGAGATATAAGTAAAACACCCTATCTACAATAAAATGTATTAAATTTAAGCTTACAATGTTTTAATATCTAGACTATGAATGTCGTTAATAAAATTTAAACGTAGGCGAAAATGATTATACGGGCATTATACTTTATTTTGATGAAATGAGCAAAGTAATGAATTTCAAGTTTTAACAAAATAGTCTAGATTTGATTTGTTTTATAAGCTAGTCTAAATATATACTCTCTTGCTTTGTGTACATTTTCATGAACAAGAACCAAAGAACCAAAGGACATAATTTATGTAGAAAAAATTACTCAAGCTACATTGAGAACAGTTCAAATTTTGATTTTTCTATTCGGCAGTTGATGTTTTGTTAAAAAAAAATAGTGCCATTATCTATAAACAGTATATCCTGTCAACTATAGCTAGGTTTACATATTTTATTATTTATTTTGAAGGAGAGTCGAGATATACCCTCTCGAAACTTTTGAGTATTTTTTGAGAAAAACAAGTAGGTAAAAGACCACTGAGAGACTAGTTTTCATCCTAAACCCAGTGAAATTTAATTCAAAAACAGATAGTTTTATTGTATTTTTTTCTTTCACTAAGTTGCTTTTCAGAAATAGTGTTCAGTTTCAGTGTTTTTAACGTAAAATTAAGACGATAAAAGGATTTTCCTGTTGTAGGGAGGACCCTGTTGTAGGGGGTATTGAGTGGACATCTACCTCCTTCGAGGGTATACATTTCCACGGTTGGGATTTGGCTCTCCGTGTCCTTCACAGTCGAGGAACTTGTCTTCGGCTGAGGTACCAGTGAGGTGGAGACTGGATGATCTGTCTCCATTTTTTCCACCTCTTTAACTTGGTCTCTCATTAGACCTGATACCGGTATTGTCCCGATTCTATTATATATATAAAGACTGTATCTCTTTTTCTCTATTTCCTCCTTAGATTTGAGGTCAATACTTATTGTGGAGTCTTTCGCAAGGGTCAGCTGCCTCTCCTGTAGTTCCCTCTGGGGTTGGTCCCTTGGAATTTGTACTGTTAATGTTCTCAGTGTTGTTAGGGTATTTCCCTCCAGCTTCACCAGAAGGGTTGCTCCGAAACATCGAGAAGCTATCAAGCTTCACGATTTTAAATTTTATTCAATTTTTTAATTGTTTTCAATTCAAAAGTGTCCTTATTCTAGTATAAAGAGCATACTGCATTTACAGAATATATATGCATACTTTTATAGAAAAAGCTGGGGGTCTGTAATGCCTATATTATGCCTATAGGCAACGGCCCAGCTACGTCAAAATACCGGTTCCCATTAGAACACCGAAGTTAAGCGACGCAAAAGCGATACTAGTGGATGGACGGGTGACCGGTTCAAAACTCTGTACCGTGCTGTTGTCCAAAAAAGGCAAAAGTGTAAAATCTATTGACACACACTGCTCATTCACGCCGGTTCGAGGCCGGATGAGATCGGATATCTCGTGAGTAAGAGTAGATTTAGAAACTTGCCAAGTCGGTAGGCCATTAACCATGACATGGCCGAGGACAGCGTAAACAAAGTAGGCCCCGTCCAGATTAGCCCTGGCAGCAAAAAGAAGACGTTAACTTCAAATCTTTACTTTTGTAATGCCTATAATGCCCTCAGCATGAATACAAACTGCAACCTTTCGAGTGGTAAACTCAAGCTATAATGTATTGAATTCTATATTTAATTTTCTAAAAAAATCTCAATACTTTATTATAATTATATGGCCAACTATTCCATTATTTATCAATTAATTATGTACCTAATTAATTATTATCTTTTTAAATTATTCATTTTTTTAAGTGTTATTTTATAAAAAAAAAGAACAAAAATCTCTAAAAAAAGTTTTATATAGTTCCAGTTTTTTTTCACCTCCCCTGCAACAATTAAACGAACACCAAACACACAATACAATTTTCGTTGTCGTTAAATAAATATCTTAAATTGAAACGATCACAGGTTAATTCAACCTTATATAAACTAGATATTAATCCGAGCAAAAGCAATTAAAACTGATTTAATGGCCTTTTAAAGCGACTGCACCAATTTAAATTATTTACCGGCGAGAAGCGCGGGCACGCAGGCAGGCGAGAAGCCGGGAGGTGGCAACGTCGCCTTAACCTCACTCCGTCTCCGATACCAACGAAGTGCCTTACTCTTTTTGCTCTCATTATACGGAGTGATATTAATAATGGGGAACCAGTTCTGTTCACACACGATACGATCGTAACAGAACAAAATTCTTTCATAAAACAAAGAGGTCGTTCGACCATTGACCCGTCTAGAGTGAGTAATCGGTCGACGGAAATGATAATTTTAACGCCGATATGTACTTTTATTCTTCCGATTTTCGTTCGAAACCTTGTGTTTAATCGGCATTAAGAAACGACCATAAAACGGATCTACCAACTAAGGTTACAAATCCAGTATCGAGAGACCGCTGCAAAAACTCACTTAAGTCAGTGTTTTTCATAAATTCAATATGAATGATAAAAAAAACGGCATCCAGTTGTCTTGGAACTGAGAATTGATATAATTTTACATATAAAATAACAGCCGTCTTCATTCCTAAGCCATCTCTTACGCCGGCTCATCCATTAGTTATAATTTTGTTATAAGCACAAAAATCGCAAAAATAATTTTTAAGCATTTACCTTTCTTCGAGTTTTTGTTATTACCGATCCCGTACCATTATGCGCATGCGTATCACTGTTCTAGAAATCGAAATCCGAATCGGTAAAAAGAGAAACGTGAAGTAGGCTTTTAATTCTATAAACTGCCAAATTATTTCAACTGATATCTTTATGCGTCAAACAGACGAAAAAAAAATTACCGGGACCTTACAGATCTATTGTGTGTTCCCCTTTCTTGAGGTATGAGTTATAACTCATCATACAGTCTCAGGGCTTTAACAAAAGCCAGTATCAGACGGCTCCACAGAGGCCAGATCTCCATCCTCGACATCAGCCGTTCCAAAGTTCATGGCACGAACGGTCGCCGGCCGTCGTCTCCTCACACTCAGTGATAAGCTCGGTGATAAGGTATTCTGGCGTTTTCCCATTTTCACCAGTGAATCTGCATTCGCCGTTGTTTCTCAACTTCAGCCTACTAAGATGTTCGCTGAGGAGACAGTGTCCTGTTAGAAAGCCCGTGACAATGCGGTGACTGTTTTTATTTAAATCAAGACAAATCTTTGATTTTTCTCAGTCGTAAAAGGATAAAATTGTTTAATTTTATATCTTTTTTTAATAATTTACTTATTATTTATCATAAAATCAGCAGACGCTAAATCAAATATAACATTCTGAGTAATCTTTATTACAGGAATTATTCAGGAATTTTTTTTATTAGAGGAATTGTTTACAGGAATTATTAATATTAGCTACGCAAAGCGATTTTAGGAAATTCATCCTCTTAGAGTGTCAAATTATATCGAACAATTTGTTGTATGAAAATTCTTTACTATCTGGTCTAGAAGAATGAAATTCTACAGAAAAAATAGAAGAGATTTTTCAAATTCATCAACCAAATATAGGTAAAGTTAGTAAAAATTTCTATAAACGTTCATGACCTTTGGATTATACATATAAAAATTTGCACAAAGGATCACTTAAAAGACACAATTTAATTATTTGGACATAGCGAATTTATGAAATTCATACCCTTAGGGAGTAGAATAGGGAATGAAAGTTTGCTATAATAAAAAACCGCAACAGAAGAGCACAATCCACCCTCTATCCAAACATACATAATTAGTTTCAGTCAATGGAAGTAGCTGAATGAGTGAAGTCAATATAAATTTGAAAATTTCAAAATCATTTTGGGGCCAAAATTGAACTTCTTTGAAATACTTTGTTTTCGATAACTTCTAGAACTATTAAGATTATTTATTTCAGACGGGTCTAATTAAAAGTTTTATTTTTGGTATACAAAGTGTGTCATAAAGTCATATACAGGAGATGAAAAGATAAAATACGGTTTTTAAATTTTCGAATTTTTTTAATCGAATAATTTTGAAATTAGTCTATTAACGGCTCTTTATAAATTTTAAGTAAGAAATGTGTAATAAGTCAAAAATAACGATTTTTTTGAAAGAATATACAGGGCGAGTCTTAAATAAGAGCAAATAGTTTTTGCGGTAGTATATTTTGATCGCAGAAACTGACCGCGATTTTTTTTTGAAAAGTTGGATTTTTTTGAAAAAAATTTTGGATTTTTTTTAAGATTTTAGTTAAAAACCATAATTTCTTGATAATACGGTCACATAGGTAATAGATTAAAATTACCAGACAGAAAAATCTGAAAAGATCCAGCGTTTCTCAAAATTTAAGCAAAAAATATATTTTTGGAAATTTTGAAAGTAAAACAACTCAGTTATTTTGGAGTTATTTGAAAAACCGTAAAAAGAAAATATGTTTCTTTTATCGAGTTCTACCAGCCCTGAAAATATTTGCACTTATTCAAGACTCGCCCTTTATAATACCGAGAAAATCGACAATTGCAAACTTTCATATGAAATGAACGAGTAGTTCTGAAAGTTTACATAGTAAATAACATAGTTTAAATAGTGCATTTGTAAGGCTCACTAGCTCTATCCATAAAGAGGTAAACAATCATTTAAACCAATGCATGAATGACTCGAGGTGTAACGCAAACGAATTCGCGGGAAAAAAATAAACAATAAAAGGTCCACCTAGAGGTTACCTTATAGTGACAGTTATTGTTTTTCATTTTAAATTGCATTTTATGTCAATTTTTGGACCGTTTGTCTTGATATTCTTGTTGGGCACACTTTAATGAATAATATACACTCATAGAAAAATCATGGAGTATTTTTTTAATTTTTATAGTTTATTTTTGCAAACTTGACGAGTTTACAAAATTTTTCGCCAATTTCATATTTACTATGAAAAACATTTTTTTTTTCGAGTTTCCACTGAAAGATACACTAATACACCGAAAAATAACTTCCAGTGGAAAAAAAAATATTTTCGAATTAAAAAACGTGTTTTAAGGTGAAAAACAGTAAAATGATTCTAAATGTTATAAAAATTAAGAATATTATACGAACATAGTTAACATCTCAAACTTTATTTGCTTCTTGTCATCTCGGCATGTTACTGTGCTTCGAAGTGGCTGTCGGCCTGATCTACTGCGATCTTTCCAGATCTATTATCATGTCGTTCCAAAATGGTATTTTTCCAAAATGTCTTAAGACGGCAATAATCATTCCTCTGCACAAAGGAGGAGACAAAGATGAAGCTTCTAACTATCGCCCAATTGCACTCCTTCCAACGCTATCTAAGATCATAGAAAGGTTGGTTAAAAGAAGGCTGGTATCTTTTCTGTTTAAGTACAAAATACTTACTGAATATCAATTTGGATTTCTAAGCAACAAGTCCACAAATGACGCTATGTTTTCCCTCCTTAATAAAGTTTACTCCAGCCTAAACAACCATCATTCTACAGCAACAATTTTCTGTGATTTTTCTAAGGCGTTCGATTGTGTAAGTCATAAGATCCTAATTAATAAACTGCAGCACTATGGATTCAGGGGATCATCTCTCGAATGGTTTAAGTCGTATCTGAGCAACAGAAGTCAACTTGTGAGGGTGGATACCACGTTGTCTTCTAGCAAGCCAATAGAATGTGGAGTACCACAAGGCTCAGTACTAGGCCCTATTTTGTTTCTTCTTTTTATTAACGACATTGCTAACATAAACATCAGTGGCAAAATATGTCTTTTTGCGGACGACACTAGCTTCACTTGGAGCAACAAGGACATCGCGGCACTTCATAGGATTATATCAAATGACTTAATCACCATTAAATCTTGGTGCGATTCGAACCTCCTGAGTCTCAACATTTCTAAAACTAAGGCTTTGTCGTATAAAAACTCGTTGCAGCCTTTTGTACTTGACAACACCACCATTGACGTCGTAAAATCCGTAAAATTCTTAGGGCTTGTTGTGGACAATTCTCTGAAATGGGACATACATATCGAAGCTTTGTCGAAAAAATTGAGCTCTGCCTGTTTTGCATTAAGGTCTGTTTCTAAGGAGCTTAACTTGTCAGTGGCTAGAACTGTTTATTATGCACTTTTTGAGTCGCACCTCAGGTATGCCCTTCCATTCTGGGGTACGTGTTGTGCGGCTCAATTTGACCGCATTTTCAAGCTCCAGAAGAGAGCTGTTCGATATTCACTGGGACTAAACAGCAGAACTCATTGCCGGGGCTTTTTTAGAGAATTAAAAATATTGACTCTTCCTTCCTTATTTATATTTGAATCCGTTTGCCTAATACGTAAACATGTATCAGCTTCTCAAGAAAGGCCATCTCACACTTATCCACTCAGGAACGCGGAGCAAGATCTTTATCTACCTACCCCACGCTCAGAGTTAGTTAAAAGTTCAATATTATACAACTCGAAAAAAATGCACAATCACCTGCCATTTGAAATCAAATCCATAACATAATTTTTTTCATTTCGCAAAGCACTGAACTCTTATTTACTAGACAAGGCTTTCTACGCCGTAAATGAATTATATTTGAATTGAAAATCGAATTTGATCTTGAAAACACTGGTCTAATGTTTGCTATTGCTATATTTACTAATAACATCGAAATTAATTTATTTAGAGGTCATTGATATTTTGCTATGAACTGGCTAAATATTTTTGAATATTATTTTAAATTTTTTGTTCTTTGACATTGTAAACATTTATAAATGTTTATTTTAACAATAAGACTGACAATATTATTTATATAATGTTTTGTATTATCTTTTGTTCGTTTGTTTGTGTACCTTGTTTTTTTTCTACTTTGTTTGTTAGTTTACCTTTGTCTACAAATTGAAACTATGCTATTAAGCAAATTATGGATATATTCTTATAGTTTGTTCCATTCATATTGCACTGACACCTAATCTGTTCTGCTGTATTTGAAACAGGATTTTTGTTTTCCGTATTTATACAGGGTTTCCTACGATGTTCTCTATGGGTATCTCGGAAACTATTGGAGATAGAGAGTCGGTTAAATAGAGAAAGAATTGCAGTTCTGTGGGGTCATAAATATGCGCCCTTCAGATTTTTGAAAAAGTCCATGTCTTACTAGATATTTAGGAAAAAAAAACTAATTTTGGCTATTTTAAAAATTGTCCCTAATTCTATTATAATTTTTAGACAAAAAGTTTTTAGATAAAAGATGTAGATAGAATGAGATTGTGTTTTCCAATTTTCTCTAAAATTTGTCATTTTTGACATATGACACAAACATATGTTTTTTTAAATGGAAACCATAGTTGTCATGACTTCATAAAAAGCGCCATTTTTTAAGCTTTTCAGCGATATAAGCTATATTTTTATTTTTATTTTTTTCGAAAAATAACGAGTTATAGCCAATTTTTATCTTTCTTGATTAACTGACTTAGTTGGCGTGGTATTCTTATTTTTTTACGATTTATAATTTATAAAAAAAGATACATACACTTTAAGTTATTTTAGAAAATGTTCAAAAAATCCGCAATTGTTTTGAATACATAAATGCTTCTTTTTAAAACTGAATTACTACAGAACGACCGGTCGACTTAATTAAACTTCTTCCGTACCGTCTGTTGTTAAAACCTCTTGTAAACCTTGTTGTTAACCAGAACGCCTAAAAAAATAAAATGGATAGGTGAGGTGTTCGAGGAGGTCCATGAAGTTGGTCCACCTCTTCATATCCCTGAGTTTGCATAATTATTATGATATAAATAATTTTTAACATTTTTTTTATTATGGGGTGTGTCATAATGAAAGTCATGTTGGAACCACTCTATTAATGCGCGAGTATCTAAATTTAACTTTTCTAACATGTCTTCAAAACCGTTCTCTAAAAAACGTAAGTTATAGTGAACCGTGAAGTTGTAGTGAAGTTGTAGACCGATGAGCGTTCAACGTATCCTCGAAAATGTATAGCCAAGAAAAGTTGAACCAATAATCCTCCAAGCTTTTCTTCATTTCAAAAACTCATATTTACAATTATTGTTTATTTTAAGTTACAAAGTTTGGAAGTGACAGTTTCACATTTCACGACGATTAATTTTCTTTCCATGGCTAATTAAGTGAAATTGTCTAAAAATGATAAGAATAAGATCTGTAGAAGGCTATAGTTCAGTAATTTTTCGAAAAAAAACATGTTATAGCTTATATCGTTGAAAAGCTTAAAAAATGGCGCTTTTTCCGAAGTCATGGCCAACTATGGTTTCCATTAAAAAAAAAAAGAATATGTTTGTGTGATATGTCAAAAATGACAGGCTTTAGAAAAAATCGAAGAACACAATCTCATTAACGATGTGATTATCTACAACTTTTATATGAAAACTTTTTGTTTAAAATAGATTATAATGGAATTAGGGACAATTTTTAAAATAGCCAAAATTTGTTTTTTTTTTCAAAATATCTAGTAAGCCATGAACTTTTTCAAAAATCTGAAAGGCGCATATTCATGATCCCACAAAACTGCAATTCTTTCCCCATTTAACCGACTCTCTATCTCCAGTAGTTTCCGAGATACCCATATAGAAGATAGTACGAAACACACCCTGTATGAGGAAACTCACCCCTCACCCTAACTATGGATATCAAGATATCTGATCAGTATACCAGCTAACCCCATCATGTCTATCATTAGCATAACCAATATAACATCAGCATTTATAAGTTAAAATGATAATTTAGAATTATTCAAAAGTCAAATTAAAGTTAACCAAAGAAAAAAGTTTGATAAGTAAAATAATTTTCTTTTAATTATCACATAACTTTACTGCTTTGGCTAAGATAGATCCTTTTATATTAATTTTACCATTTATGATTAGTTTTATAGTTTTAGATGATTTTTTATTATATTATTCTGGATTTCATTCAGATCAAATAAAAATCCTCAACAGTCAAATTATTTCTACTTTCCATTCTTGTCGTCATTTCTGTCGTTGCAACACCCCTTACCGTAACAAAAAGGGGTGGCGAAAAAACAATGACGTTCTGTTCGATCGTACGGACGAGCGTTTCACGTAAAAAACGTGCCCCCTTCTCCGATCCGATGAAACAATCAAGTCGGAAAAGCGGGCCGCAGCGAAAATATTTACTCAGCCTAATAACCCAGTGAAACAGGAAAATTTTCGCCACCCTCTAATGCCACGCCTCTACTCTGTGCGATCGGAGTTTTTGCGATTTTCCTGCTGTGATATCGCCTCAACGTCAGTGGCGTACCTATATTATTGAAGCTCATGCTAATGTCTCTTGTAGTATCCCAAAGAGTTCGCAACAATGAAGATGTCCTTTATTATTTAACTTTAACCCTTCAATATTCGCGCGGAGTATTTTAATACCCCAGATAGTTATTTAACTTTGATATCTTGTTGAGGGAATGTCAAAATTACATGCTGGGTCGTAGTAGTTGCGTATCCAGCTATTTTGGTTCAGTAGTAATTCTGTCGTAAACATGGCAACTACAGAAGTTGCGGTACTCCGTGCCGCTACGCGCCCGATTATGTAAGTAAAATAGTTATGATAATATTTAATTATTTTGCTTTATTTGGTGTAATCATGGTATAATAATTTAAATTGTTAATATTTCTTATCGATTGCTTTTGTGTAATAATTTGTTAAAAATATGTTATATAACCTGTAGTTGTGACAGAAACAATAGAAGCAACTAATAGAAGCGTTTGAACGAAAAAATCTCGATAGAAGAGATATACAAATAATAGTAAAACTGTACCTTAATCAAAGTGCGTCTGTTCGCGTCCAATCTGAACTGACGAGAACAGTGGATATCAAACGAGGAGTTAGACAGGGATGTGTTCTTTCGCCACTCCTTTTTAACGTCTACTCAGAGGAAATTTTTAACAAAGCCCTCGAAAATGATGCTGGTGGAATACTAGTTAACGGCATACCACTGAACAATTTGCGCTACGCGGACGATACAGTCCTTCTCGCTGAAAACATGCAAGACCTTCAGAATATATTAAATAACGTCATCACAACTAGTCGAGAATATGGTCTGACACTCAATGTTAAGAAGACCAAATACAT
Organism: Sitophilus oryzae; assembly: GCF_002938485.1. NCBI lineage: Eukaryota > Metazoa > Arthropoda > Insecta > Coleoptera > Curculionidae > Sitophilus > Sitophilus oryzae. The sequence continues at coordinate 1,704,856 of NW_022147154.1, forward strand.
GATTGTCACTAAAACTGGAGTGCCTAATGAACATCTTTACGCGGAAGGCGAGGAGCTCGAAAGAGCAGAGAGGTATGACTACCTGGGTACAAGTGTCGACTGCACCGCCGATTATTGTTCAGAAATAAAGATTCGCATTGAGAAGGCCCGTGCATCCTTTGTGAAGATTAAGAAGCTGCTCTGTAGCCGCGATTTGAGCCTAGATCTGAGAACTCGTATGCTCAAATGTTATGTATTCCCAGTCCTTCTGTATGGTAAGGAAGCTTGGACCCTCAACGAGCTTTGCGAGCGGAAACTGGAGGCCTTCGAGATGTGGACATACCGTAGGATGTTGAGAATACCATGGACAGAACATGTAACCAACGTGGAGGTTCTGAGAAGAATGAGGAAGGGCGTAGAGATCCTCAAGGAAGTGAAAAAAAGAAAGTTGCAATATCTCGACCATATCATGAGAGGTCCAAGGTATGAGATTTTGCAACTCATAATCCAGGGAAAAATTGTAGCAAAAAGATCTGTTGGAAGGAGACGAATATCCCAGCTCAGAAACCTGTGAAAATGGTTTAATGTCACGTCATCTGACCTATTTAGGGCCGCAGTTTTCAAGGTCAAAATAGCAATGATGATAGCCAACCTCCGATATGAAGACGGAACATAAAGAAGAATAAGAATGACAGAAAGTGCCAGTATACTTTACAGTATAATATAATAATATAAATATAATGTAAATGACAGTATATTAAAAAGGCTGCTTGTTACTGTTTGGCATGCCAAATTTTACAATAAAATATTTTAAATTACAAAATACTTAAAAAATATAAATGCGGTAGGGAATACTGCTACGCGCCCGGTCGTGTGATTCTACAGTATGCACCTGGCCGAGGGTTAATAATGATAACTTTTAGTCTATAGATAACCAACTTCAACATATACGTTTTTTAGTAATATAGAAAATCAAATCATTTAGAATTATTCTTAGAATAATTATGTATAGTAGTTTCGTATGGTTTGATTATTGCACGAAGACTGATATGCTGCAAGAATAAAAATTCCATTTTTTAAAAACCATTGCAATACCAGTAAAGAAAGACGCATTAGTTATTATTTTATAACCGCTTCCTTTTAAGCCATTCAACATTTTGGTATAAAACACCATTTTTTGAATGTGTGAAGAGAATTTTTCACAATTTACCGCTAATGCCAGTTGTTAATATAACAATATTTAAGTGTGTATTTCTTCTTATTGCAGTGGTGGAGAAAATGGAGACAGATCCTCTAGCTTCCACCTCGCGGGTTCCTCAGCCGGAGGCAAGCTTCTCAACTGTGAAGGGCGGCACAGAGGGCCAAACTCCAACCGTGGAAGGGTGTATACCCTCGGAGGAAGAACTGTTGTCAGAGGAGGATGGGAAATACCCTGTCCCCTCTACAACAGAGGTATGATGGGTTATAGATTGTGTGATGACTCAAGGAAGGGGGGCACACAATAGATCTTTAAGATTGCAGTGATTAACTCCCCCCCCCCTCTTACTCATTCTACATTATTCTTATTGTACATGCTGATTTGATTACAATTACTAATGATTTTTTAATATATCGTTGATTTACTTATAGATACTATTTATTACGTAGATTAATAATACTCAGATAAGCGAAAAAGACTATTATTTGTTTTTATTTTTATTCTGGCATTTCTTCGTATAAATAATATAACTTCCTTTGCTTCCCCTTCGAAGACATCGATAAAAAGTAGCACCCGCGTAAGAAATTAAGAAGCGATATCATAAATAGCTTCAAATTGTGCTTTCCGTATCGTTGCCGTCAGTCGGTATTCTCTACTCCTTCTTCCATGCTGTGATAAGGGGCCTAATCAGGGATGAGTAGATCTCACAAAAAATTACTGCAATTATTTTTTCTACGAAATTAGGGTTAGAAATTGATGGTAAATGATTGTTGAAGATAATATTGGTAGTTTATAACATAAGTCTAGTTGAGGTGCAGATCTTTATTGTTGAGAGATGAAGAACCCCAACGTTGGGATGATGATGAACACGTTGTTTTTTGTTTCACAGCTAAACATTGTATTTTTCTTATATTGAAGGGTAGCCTCCAAGAGAGTTCGAATTTACAATAGAATATCAAAAAAGGACGACTCGCCAACTCGATATCCTTACATTGGAACTTTGGCATAGCTGATGATACGTCTCTGCTTGTCTCCTAGTGTTGGGAGGCTTTCCATCCTGGCTTTTTCTCTCCTTGCCGGAGCAGAAGTGAGAGGTCCTCGCTCTCCCTCTTGCCCTTTGGTAAGTTTACCTTGTGTAGAATCGCTTGTGTAGTCTCCCGACCCTTACTATAGGAGGTGGTAGCTATGTACCACTTGTAAAGGCGGTCTCCTGCAAGTGTCAGCTGTCTCTTCTGTAATTTATTTTGGTGGTGGTCCCTTTTTTTTCCACAATAAGGGGCCGTCGTCTGCCGGAAACACTGCGACCTGTGAGGCCTATTGTGTTGTCCCCTTTTCTATATCTGCACCCATTCTCCTATCCCTGTGCCCCGCACTAACTTATGCAGGTCCTTGATAGGATGGGAGCATAGTTCCTCCGGTTCTAGCCTAGCTTTCCCAAATAAAATGTGTCGCTTGCGATCCAGTGGTGGTCCCTTGAAACTGGCACTGTTAATGTTCTCAGTGTTGCTAGAGGGAAACCCAACTTCACAGCAAGGGTTAGTCAGTCCATTTTTACAGAGCCCCGCATGTAGAAGTGAGGTGTAAATACAATGGAGTGCCCCCTGAAGCCCCAGTGGTCTAGACAAGTAGAGGCTAGTCTTCTATTTAGCCACGCATCCTTTTGACCTGGTCCCGCCATAGTAAGATTTAGTTTTTTTGGTTTTACTTCTCTTGTTTCTGGTTTGGTTGGCACCAAAAATTTGGTTTACACATTCTACCCATGTGACATGACCGCAGACAGTAGAGGGTTCTTGGTGTGACGGACAGGGTAGTCCCATCGCAACCAACTCTCTGAACCTGATTAAGTTTTGATTTTGTTTGCTTTTGGAATCCGCGCCACCAATGAAGAGACCCTTAAAAGCAAATCTCACGATCACCATGTACGTCCATGTTTCGACTCTAGGCTTTATGTCCAAGATTTTGCGCGCGGTCCTTTTCATGTGACTTAAATATAGTTTAATATTATAGTATTGGGCGTGTAATATTGCCTTTCTCCATTGCGTGTTTCAGTTTTTGACTGTTTTATCGAGGAATAAAATTGAAGCTTGAAGATTTGGTGAATGATCACACAAGTTCATACAAATAAATTTAGTGATTCTTATAAAAGAGACATGTTTTGGCATCAGAAGTTGATTTAAACTAAGTTCTAAACGAATTTATTCGGGGGTTTTATCTTACGTAATTCATAATATTTACAGGTTCTAATCATTTTTTCTATTCTGTAAAATAATAACAAAACCATCTGATTATCCTATGCTGAAAAAATACAATTTATTACAGACGATCCAACCCTGGAAGAGCGTAGGGCACCCGCCCTCTCGGTGAAAAGGCCCATCGAAAATCTGCTGCCGTTGTGGCGCCTGCGTAATGGACGGATGGCGGCAACAACGGCAGTTTCGGGGGCCGGGCCAGATAATTATTAGTATAAGGCTGCAGGCGAAACGTGCCAGATAAAGCAATTAAGTAATTGATAAACAACCCCTTCGCAGAGACCAGGGCGCGACTACGATGCGTAGGATCGGCCGACGTATGTCGGGATAAATTAAAAGAATAGAGAGGCAACCAGATAAAAATAGGACATCTATCTTTGTGAGGTATGACAAAAAAGAGGAAATAAAGTATAATGACTTAAGGTAGGGTTGCTAACTTTCAAAATAAAAAATAGAGGACGAGAGGGTAAAATGGCACAGCAGGCGAAACATTTTTTGAAAACTTCCAAATGTTGTCAAGAATTGATCCCAACGCTATGTAATCGTTGTACGAATGATGGTCTTTTTTTCCAACGATTTTCTACAAAACTTTTTATTTCAAAACATAACCAGTACGTTGTAGCATTTTCTATAAAACATTACCACTGCGAACGGCAGCTTTTCATCGGAGAGCAGTCATCGATAAGGTATTTCACTAGAGAGAAAACTAATCAATAACAATAAACAAAAAAATATAGATATTGGACGCCAGGCATATACAGAGAAAGAAAACACAGTTGTATATTACTTAAAACTAATGACTATATTTATACATGATGTTCTTTGCTGGTACATGACATTGTAGAGTTCTAGTAAATACATAGTGATTATATGTCAAAGAAAGTGGTGTTAAGAGTTGTACTAAATATCTATGATAAAATACAAGACATGTAAAGTTTAAGAGAATATATGAAATGTAGCATTACTTTAATTAATTTGATATATTTTATATGATGTTAAATCGAAGACGTTGCAACCCGTAGATTCTAGAATCTATGTTTGGTTATTCATCTGTTAAAATAGTGCAATGATAATATCGTGCAATGATAAGACGTAATGCAATGAAACCTAAGATCTAAATTATTGTTATGATTTTTATGAGTACCTTGTTTATATAGTGTATTGTTATGATTAACAAATTATGGTTTATGTATTATGTCAGATTGTATTATTCATAATGCATGGTTTTTTATGACAGAGGCGATAGAATGTTACGGGAGATAAGATTGGGAGTGAGGCGTCCGCAGCAGTCAGTCGGTACCGTGCGCTCGCACGATACACATGTTTGTGTCGTAATCCTAAGTACTAAAATGTAATAAAGAAGTTATGAGGGAAATCCAGTGTTTTATTTGAAAATACAAGATCTATTGTTTACATATCAGAAGCGGGATAGAACTACTAGAAGTACCACAAGAGTTTAAAAAGTGCCAATATGCCATGTTGTGTGTGAATCCATAAGTTAAGTTGCTGGAAAAGGACATAAAGCCATAAAGCAACAAGTCCAGCAGTGTTAGTGAATAAAAAGGATACATACAGGAACATTTGGAAATTGGCTTATCCACTCCTACTTCAAAAATGGGAAAAGACAAGGCTGTTACGATGTGCAAGGTGCAAACTGCAAGTCATTTTTGCTAAAATAAGTCTTTTGATTGACCATGTTGACATAAACACTAAAGCAGTGAGAAAATATAGCTTCAGAGGATACATTCGAATAAGATAAGTACACAGATATCAATTAATTGTTAATTTATGTTTCATAGTTACGAATATAAAATTTTTAGTAGCTTGTTTATGATTTTAAAGACGTTATTGAAATTAATATTCCAATAAATTGAATTTGTAAAAGAATCAAATAAAATAAAAGGTTCAGATCAATTAATGATAGTGATATCAATATAGGACAGCCTGTATAACAAAAAAATGTTTTAACTAAAATTAAAAACAAGCATCTTTTGCATAATCTCTTTGCAAATTGATACAAGCAAAATCAAATTTTTAATGTCTAAATTATTTAAATTGATTTTGTAAAGGCTATTTATTTCTAGTGAATAAATTAAACAATATGAAGGGGTTTAAAATATCACCAGGTTTAAATGTACACTGTGAACAAATAATCGCAAAAATAAGTCTCTACAAACATTATAGACCGATATAGTCTAAAAAAATAATTATTGTTTTAATAAAGTTTATGATTCAAAAAATTATTTCTGTTTCTTATAAAGATATAACGTTCTTTTAAAATAATTAAGGACTAATATAACGTTCTTTTTGAAAATAATTAAGGACCAATTATTATTTTCAGGACGGTCTTGGAAAATAGTCTGTTAATAGAAATAAAAGGAGTTACACAATATGTTTCAAAAAAATATGGTGATAATTGATAACAGAAAATGTTCGTACACAGGTCGATAAACACACAGAGTTTTTTACATAACACAATAATATTTGTTTGGATTTGTAAAAAGAAATTAGTATGCACAAAAAATTGTTTTGTATGTTTAACAATTTATACAGAGGAGTTTAAAAGAAACCATTTAATTAATTTCGTGTTGTGTTGATTATATTTTATGTTATGGTTTTAGTAAAGCCCTTCAGGATTTTACCAGAAGATAGAGTGTCGGAGGAATAAAAAGTTTAAATAATTACTTTTGTTCGGCCTCAAAAAAAAATAAATAAATAAAAAGAAATAGGAAGTTTGAAATACCAAAAGCTGTAACTTCAGACAATAACAATTAAAAAAAATAAAGTTTATCAATATAAGAAATCAGACTGTTTTGCAACAAAAATAAAATAAATTAGCATTGAACGCAATGTCAAATGCAATGTCCTCACAACATTCTACTTCCTAAAAAAAATATTTATTCTGAATGTTCTCTTTGGAAACAGTATATGATTTCACTTTTTGAATGATTATTATTTTGTTCCATGATTTATTCGCTAATCTCTTTTATTGAAATCTGTTTTAGTGACATGTAAGACATACTTAAAGTGCTTCATGAATTATAAAATTATAATGAATTGGGAGATATTATCAAGATTCTAGAACCCTAGAGAGAGCAAGGTGTTCTTTTTTGGTAGCACAGCCGAGTATAGTCATTTACAGATGATAAGTTTGCTGAGCGATTTGGAATATGAAGTTTAGAAGAATATGAAGTATCTGTTTCTTTTTATATAGAAACAAATTGAGCAACTACCTACTACTTATATAGTTGGAACTTGATTTCAACCATCATATGTATCCTTTCAAGTCATCACACCATTATTCACTCTGTACTATTTATTTAACAAGATTTTTAATGCATTTAAAAAAATCGAATTTAATTAAATTAAAATATACTTTCAATCTGTAGTGTTCATCAACACTAAAGTATCAGAAAAAACAAAATAATAATTTATGTTTATTACTTATGAATAGCAGTTAGGTACAGATATCAATTTCATTGCCTCCAGCTTTCATGGAATGTTGCAAATTTGACTGCTGTATATAGTTTATCAAAACTCAATAATTTCTTATTAAAAACAATTGAGTAAATATCATTTCCTATTTAACCACAACAGAGTTCAAGCAAAAACACTCAAATTGCACCCTGTATGTTTACAGGATAAAATTTTCTTTTTAATTAAAAATACCAAGAATTAAATATGACTAAGTACTTGCTAAACAAAGAGGATCAGAATATCATCAATATTTCTAATATTTCTATATTTTGTTTTAAAGACAACTGCGATAGTTTAATAAAATGTTCGAAGCATATTGATAAAAACTAAAGTTCTTTGGTAAAAAAAATAACTTATAAAAAAAACCTGTTACAAACAAATTACTGCATACAACTAACACTATATTTCGTACAAGGAATTATGAAAAACCATACCAGTCTTTCATGAAGTTGACTATTATTAGTAAATTGATATTTAATATTTAAGACTGTATAAAAAAAACATCTCCAGTTTTAACAAAAGTTTCAGTTTTAATTAATTTTAAATTTTACAGGAAGGTATAAAAAATTAGAACTAAATGTTCTTATACTTTTAGTAACACGTATCAGTAAAAGCACAGGGTTACAATGCTGCAACCCATATTAATTAATTAATGTTTGGCTTTGATAATGATCATTGAGGATCGTTGGTTGCAGGGGATTATGAGCTGGCCCGATCCTCTTCAACTGGGTTCTGATTGGTGGTCTAATTGAATCTAAACTTTTCAGTAGAAATAGTAAATAAAAAAAAATAATTAAAAATAAAAACGAAATATCTTTAGTATTAAAAATAATTGGAATATTATTCATTAATACTTATTTTTATTAAAATAGGGTCAAAATATGAATCGATTGAAAATATACTTGGTTGGTTACTGTATGAAAAGCAAGGTGAATTTAATTCTCATATTTGGAGAAGTGTGATTTAAAACTGCAAACAGAAGTAAAAGAAAAATAAATCAGTTTATGAAAGCTTTTGGCAGATAAATATTTCTAAATATAAAAAAAAATTACAGTTCCATAGTAAATAAAATTTTCAGTCAAAAACTAAATGAAATCTATGCAATAATCAAAGATCAAATGAGTTTGTAATAAAAATAATTAATTCTGACAATTGGGGTACTACAAAATACAGTATCTGCCATAATGTGACGTCTAATATTAAAAAAAAAAAGAAATCTAACGTCTAATATAAAATACTCTTTGACTTTATGGATTCACTTAAGGCGAACAATTATTAAGTAGATATAAAGTTTTGTATGTTTCAACATTCAATTTCTTAGAACCATAAAAAGGGACATCGATTTGCAGCGATGCGAGTAGGTCAGGATGAACGAACGTTTACGTTACTTTACTTATTTTCATTCTTACTTACTATTAAAAATAAAACAAAAATCAAAATTTAAGTAGATCAGAATTAAATGTTTAGATGGTGTTAATATAAGCAAATACTTTAGCAGCCAGTATAAGGCGTGTATTGTCAGTTGCTATATTTTGAAATTTGATTATTAATTATTTTATTAAGGATTAGATTCTGGTCTTTGTTAAGATGAAATTATGAGATTTATTTTTGAATATAAAACACAACGAAGGCATTACTGATTTAAACCTAAAACAAAACAAAAATAAATTAAAATAAAACCTAAAAATAAGTAGAGCTCTAATGCGAGCATAAAACCTAAAAATAAGTAGAGCTCTAATGCGAGCATAAAACCTAAAAAATAAGTAGAGCTCTAATGCGAGCATAAAACCTAAAAATAAGTAGAGCTCTAATGCGAGCATAAAACCTAAAAATAAGTAGAGCTCTAATGCGAGCATAAACCTAAAAATAAGTAGAGCTCTAATGCGAGCATAAAACCTAAAAATAAGTAGAGCTCTAATGCGAGCATAAAACCTAAAAATAAGTAGAGCTCTAATGCGAGCATAAAACCTAAAAATAAGTAGAGCTCTAATGCGAGCATAAAACCTAAAAGTAAGTAGAGCTCTAATGCGAGCATAAAACCTAAAAAGCAAAAGTAGAGCTCTAATGCGAGCATAAAACTCAAAAATAAGTAGAGCTCTAATGCGAGCATAAAACCTAAAAATAAGTAGAGCTCTAATGCGAGCATAAACCTAAAATAAGTAGAGCTCTAATGCGAGCATAAAACCTAAAAATAAGTAGAGCTCTAATGCGAGCATAAAACCTAAAAATAAGTAGAGCTCTAATGCGAGCATAAAACCTAAAATAAGTAGAGCTCTAATGCGAGCATAAAACCTAAAAATAAGTAGAGCTCAAATGCGAACATAAAACCTAAAAATAAGTAGAGCTCTAATGCGAGCATAAAAAACCTTAAAATAAGTAGAGCTCTAATGCGAGCATAAAAATTTAAAATAAGTAGAGCTCTAATGCGAGCATAAAAACTTAAAATAAATAAAGCTCTAAAGCGAGCATAAAAACTTAAAAATAAGTAAAGCTCTAATGCGAGCATAAAAACTTAAAAATAAGTAAAGCTCTAATGTGAGCATATAAACTTAAAATAAATAAAGCTCTAATGCGAGCATAAAAACTTAAAAACAAATAAAGCTCTAATGCGAGCATAAAACTTAAAATAAATAAAAGCTCTAAAGCTTGAGCATAAAAACTTAAAAATAAATAAAGCTCTAATGTTAGCATAAAACTTAAAAAGCAAATAAAGCTCTAATGCGAGCATAAAAAACTTAAAAATAAGTAAATCTCTAATGTGAGCATAAAAACTTAAAAATAAATAAAGCTCTAATGCGAGCATAAAAACTTAAAAATAAATAAAGCTCTAATGCGAGCATAAAAACTTAAAAATAAATAAAGCTCTAATGCGAGCATAAAAACTTAAAAATAAGTAAAGCTCTAATGCGAGCATAAAAACTTAAAAATAAGTAAAGCTCTAATGCGAGCATAAAAACTTAAAAACAAATAAAGCTCTAATGCGAGCATAAGAACTTAAAAATAAGTAAAGCTCTAATGCGAGCAAAAAACTTAAAAATAAATAAAGCTCTAATGCGAGCATAAAAACTTAAAAATAAGTAAAGCTCTAATGCGAGCATAGAAACTTAAAAATAGATATTTTTTTTTCTTTTTTTTTATTTTTTTTATTTATCTTTTCAGAAGCAATAAAGGAGGGAAGTCGAGGACGACCGGAAAGTAGGATGGCCGAGTGTTATGATTTTATGAGTACCTTGTTTATATAGTGTATTGTTATGATTAACAAATTATGGTTTATGTATTATGTCAGATTGTATTATTCATAATGCATGGTTTTTATGACAGAGGCGATAGAATGTTACGGGAGATAAGATTGGGGTGAGGCGTCCGCAGCAGCCAGTCGGTACCGTGTGCGCTCGCACGAGACACATGTTTGTGTCGTAATCCTAAGTACTAAAATGTAATAAAGAAGTTATGAGGGAAATCCAGTGTTTTATTTGAAAATACAAGATCTATTGTTACATTATATTTTAAAGATTAAATCCACATGAATGTTCTTAACAATCTAACCACTAAACATAGTCTGTACGATATTACTTAAGATGTACGTAATTGTTTAAGACTGAAAATGTTTTAGATGTTAAATGTAAAACTAGAACTTAAATCTACACTTAGCTGTTCTTTATGTAATCTTGCTTCAAACAGTAACAGCGTGAGGTGGTCTCGCATCTCTGTACTCGGCCATCCAATACAACAAAAGGGGCCAGAATGAGGACACCATGAATTGATACTACTAAGTTATAGATGGGAATGAAGCAGCATGGGGCTCAAAGTGCCCCACGCTGGGGCACTTTATATGTAAGAAAAATCATTCCTACTGGGGACACTCGTCCACAGGCCATCCGTACATAGGATAATGGTACAAGGGAACACTACACGTACCTTGGACCATAACCTAGGACTATAGCCTTGGACACAGTCCGTCCATAAGACCCTAAAAATACGAAACTCTTGTTTAAAATCAAACAAGGTCTAATAAACAAAATGAACCTACCTCGAATTACTTTCGAGGGCTCACTAAATAATAAAGAACCTGTCCTTTCTTCCATGTGACATTCTGGAGGACAAAAGAAAAGGGACGCCAACGTGCCAGCAAAATACAAATACATGTTAGGTTGGGACATCCAAAACTCTACCCTAAAAATATGCAGTAATAATATCGAATCTAAAATGATAATATTTCATCTTTACCTGTTACTTTGAAATAGCAGCTGATTCAGATTATACAGCAAGATTTAAATAATCACCATTTCTAAAAGCCGGAATGGTTAGGTTAGGCTACAGAGCGCTAAAAGCAAAAGTGAGTACACAGCACAGAGAGTTGACAGAAGCGATGTTGACAGCGCCTCCACAGAGCGATAACAGGGTTGTGGACTAGAGAACGTAAAACTTACGCCAAGCGCGTCAAATAAACTATCAGGCCTGAACGAGAGGGAATCCGGTGATGATAGGCCAGACATCAAATATTATATATAAAAAAGACATGTAACGAACTAAAAACGTTACAACGTAAACATTAAAACTTTGTGGATCTTGATTTCCTCTGCGATAAAACGGAAAAGAGTTGGAATTGTTACAATCGTCTCATGAAAACCTAGTATGCGTTCGTCATAAGATCTATTTTCTAGTCTAGATCTGTTTTTTGATAGTCGCGATTTTCATGATTAAGAAAATGGAAATGCAAAATTAAAAGGTTTTACAGCTTAAAAATTCTTAAGGAGTGTCTTAAGTTAAACAAAGCCTGGAAGTACCAGGACCAGCGAAAGTGTTTTAGAGACCCTGACCACCTTAGAAAAATATAGCAAATTTTGATTCCTGTATCGAGGAACATGTATGGAACAATCAGTACGGGATATAGTAATTTGAAACTTCAAATTAATAGCGAGAAACACTGTTTAGAAGAACATTTACGGGGCCGCCAATGTGCATCACATTCCAAGTTCAATCAGCATAACATCTTTTCTAAATTCAGTGAACTGGTCAATGTACATTTCCGACTTTTTTTCTCTCTCTGTCGAACAGATCGGATCAGGCTGTCATACGTTCCATATATTTCTTTTTTGTGAGGGGATGGTTTAAAAATCTTTTATAGACGAATGGTGATCATTTCCATGGCCATCTCGAGAGAGACGGTCATAGAAATAACCCCTAGACAGTGTAGGATTCGAAATACCCACTAAAAACGATCCACTTCCGAGGAATCAGCCGCCGAAGAATGGCCGCTCTTATTCCTGCTTATGTGTTGGGGAAGGGAAGGGGCGAAGCCCTGGGTGCCTGAAGGCTAGTATTGGGATGCGAGATTTAGGAGCGACTGGACACTAAGTCCTGAAGAGTTGGTGATTGTCCGGAAGACAGTTTTGGGAGGGGGATTTGGTACCGAAGAATGGAGATTAGATCATAGGAGCACCTTGTAAGTATGTTTGAATCCATAGTTTTGACATGACTAGCTACTTGTTCAAGTAGTTGTTTATGGAGTTCTTGGTTTATTGAAGAGATGGGTAGGAATGACTCAAGGGTATTTCCTTGTGGCGAGTTGTTGAGATTGCTTTTGAGCACTGAAGCATAAAGTGTAGGATTTGGAGGGATAGGAGTCGAGACCTTTGAGGGTTCCCGCTGACTAAGTATGTTAGTATTGGGATTACAATTTCTCGGATTTTTTGGGCATGAATTGTGGCTAGCTGGGTGCGGACCTCCGCAATTTGAACAAATTGCGGGCGCATCAGCCTCTTTATCACAGGATTTGGTGTGATGGGATTTGGCGCACCTCACGCAACGCGGGGCCGCAAAGCAGTTCGAGGCGGCATGGCCGAATTGCTGGCAATTGTGGCACTGACATACCCCATTACCGCGCCTCGGCGTCACCACCCGAACCCTCAGCGAGCCCACATGCGTGATGTCGAAGATGTGGGTTTGATGTTTGAGTACTCTGACCTTGACGACGGCCATAGGAATACCGTCTCGTGAGAGACGATGTATTTCTCTGACCTCGAAGCCTTGGGAAGTAAGGTCCTCGATTATTGCCGAGTTGTCGACAAAAACTTCAACACCTTTGATTAGGACATTTAGATCCCTGTCATCAGGGGAAAAATAAGTATGAAAGGGTATTTTCTTGCTTTTGAAATAGTCGACGATGGCCCTATGGTCATCAGAAGAAGAGGGAGTGATTCTAATGCCGAGAGGCACAGTTTTTGCTTCAGAAATGCAGATTTTCTGCTCTTTGAAAGTTCTTGTGATGCTCATCCAGAGACGAGTATCACGAAGTACGACTTGGGGAGGCTTTTTGGGCCCTTTGCTTTTAGATTGAAGCTCCTGCTGCGTTTGAGGAACAGCAGGGGGAATTTCAGGTTGAGGCTCCTGCTGCGTTTGAAGAACAGCAGGGGGGGTTTGGGTTGGGACGCCTGTTGCGTGTGAGGAGCAACAGCGGGAGGGTTTACGATTTTTGGGACCTGACGTTCCGGGCAATCGGGCTTTTTTATATCGGGATTTGCACCTGATGAAGTTGTGCAGGGTGGGGATGATGGACGAGCTGGTGAAGCCTCCCTTGAGGCTATCTTTATCTCTGGGATCGGTGATGACGCAAGAGACTCGTCAGTACTGGCCTGACGCGTCTTCTTACTGATCACGTTTCTACTGAAGTTAATTTTATTATAACTGATTTTATGACGCTCAAGTATTGAACGGACTAAATTTTTCTTTTCTCTAAAGAAGTGATAGGAGTAAATTAGGTCTTGAATTTCGTCAGGGGAGTAATCCCTTGACCGATCAAGCCTGATGAAAGGTTCAGGATGAGTTGCGATCATGAGATCGACAGGAAACAGTATGGGTTTGGAATCTGAATATAAGGAATCTGAATCTAATGAGTCAAAGAGAGTTTTTTCTAATCTGGGGAGATTAGCTTTATTTTTCTTGGGAGCCATGATAGGCGATTGGGAAGAAGTATAAACGACCCTTGGAGAGGGCCGTATTAAGCGGAGCTTGCTCTGAAGAATCGAGCAAGCTTGTGATGAAGCTTGCTCGATTCTTCTATGAGAGCTGCAATATTCACTGAACGATACGTTCCATTCTCTTCTCATTTCGTTTTAATATTCAGTATGACGCAATCGTCAACTTTAGTGAATCGAATTTTATATTGGATATATAAACTATTAGATTTAACAAAACAAAAGCAAAAAATTGAAAAACTATTTATTGAATGTTTTAAAACAAGAATTTTGTTCAATTTCGTGCATTTCTTTTTATTTCACCCATCAGGTCGTATGATCAAAAACATTGTATTCCCTTTTAAGACCGCCACTGTCACTACAAAGCGCTGAATGGTGTTTTTCCTCTAACCTTACGACAACGCCTGTTGCGTATTTCTGTTTATTTTTCGATTGTTGGAAAGCCAACAACTTCTAGTTGCGTGGGCGGTTCAAGTTAGAAAACGACGACGACCACCGTCTAATAAGGATGACCCAGACGAAATGGGTACCGTCTTTCTGGGAAACCTGCGAGTACGATTTCATATCTGCTTTTTCTCTAGAGACCGACCGATCATTCTGTGGGTGTTTAGTTCACGGCGCGACGGTGTTGCTTTTTATTATTATTATAACAATGCGAATACGTTTTGGCTTAAAATATAAAGTAAATGAAATTTCCATTTATATATTAACGAATTATAGTAGCGGCTTATAATTCAATTTCATTTTACCAAATTATTTATCAGTAGCCGAAACTTGAGAGTGAAATAATTTGTACATTTCATAATATGCATATTTTTTTCTGTTGCATTCCGTTTCTTATTACTATTTAAGGCGTAGTTGATTTTTTTAAACTGTATGGATGTTCCAGGATGTTAATCTCGTTTGCTGCATCTAACCTAACTTTGATATCCTAGTTCTTTTTTCGGATTTTCCATTCATCAGCAGCTAGTGGGAACTATGGCCAGGTTTGACGTTATTGATTTGTTTACTTTCGCCATCAAGTTTTTTTAGTTAACTTCACACGAAATGTTGAATACATATACCTGGGCATACGGGGCTTTGGGTCGTAAGCTGAACATCGATAAAACTAAAATTATGTGCACTCCCTCGGAAAATCACAACAATGTTATAAAAATCGGAGAAGAACTATTGGAATATGTAGCGGAATTCAATTACCTTGGCAGTTTTATTTCGTAAAAGGCCCATGTCGACTCTGAAATTTAGCATAGGATTAGCAGCGCCTCAAAAGCATTCTGAAAATTAAAAGACAGGGTTTTCTACAATCATGACTTGATCACAAAAACGAAATTTGCAGTGTACCAAGCAATAATAATCCCCACCATGTTATATGGAAGCAAAACCTGGGTGCCGTACCGCCGACACATGAACGCATTAAACAAGTTGCAACAAAGACACCTCCAGACAACTCTCTATAATCAAATAGTTCTACCCTGTCTCAAACGTAACGGTCCTTGAAAAAGCTAGCTGCGCTAGCGTTGAAGTCATGATTACAAAATCCCGCTTTAGATGGGCAACGGTCAACGTTGTCAAGGGAACAGGTCACGAATGCAGAATGCAAGAAAACCGCCTACCAAATTCTCTGCTTTACGGTGAGCTTGTAGACGGTAAAAGGAAACCGGGCGGACAACTCAAAACGTACAAGGATATTTTGCACGAAAACTTAAAGTAGATAAACATGCAGAATGAGTGGGAAGAAGCAGCGCACAATAGAATGCAATGGAGGAGGATTGTAAATTCAGTTAACAGCGACAACCAAAAAGTAAAGAGGCAAAAAACCAATGAGACTTTGAATGTCCGGAGTGCGGAAAAGATATAACATCACGTATCGGGCTTTTCAGCCACAGAAAAGCTCGTGAAAGAAAGCGCTTTGCGTAACCTTGCGCAATCTTCTGATGCGTGTCAAATACTCGTCAGCTATGTATGCAATACCTATGTTAGTTAACTCCATGCGACCTTACTACTCTGAGTTATATCAATTTGCTCTACTTTATTTATCCATCTCTGATGTCTGGAATGACTCAGTTCATTACATTACAACATTAAGCCACATTCTCCTTATAGGCTGTTTTCAATGAAAGGATCTCTCTCAAAGAATTTGTCTATCTACTAGATATCAGTTCTCTACAATCTTTGGACGCCTAAATGAGTTGGTGATCTGATGGCTGCGTTTACGTCAATTCCTATTGGTCTATGCTGACTTTTGTAGACTCTTGATGCATTTCCCTTCCAATGTGACACTAGTGAAGTATATCGATATATCCCGATGGGTTATATGCATGTTTCCAAATATTGCTATGGAAATAATGTAGGAGTTGGGTATCATGAATAAGGTCGCATGATTCTGTTCACTCTTCGACCAGATTTTCGTTCTTGTCGTAAGCTGTATATAGGCAAGCTAGACTATGACTATTAAAATCACCCAAAATGAATCTAATCTTCTGAGAATCTTCTTCTTCTGAAATAGTGGTATGAACATTAAGGTTTCTGCTGAGGCCTTGTATACGGAAGTGACAGTGTATTTTACAATTTTCATTGTTAATATTTGTTGTTGTCATTGATGTTATTTGTGTTTGATGATCCAACTAATGTAATTCCATTCTCAGGTTTGGCAAATATTGCACTCCCATATTTATTATGCCTTAAATAGCCAGCCGCAAGCCGCACTCCGATGACATTAGTTAGTTTTTGCGTCTGGTCCCTGTATGTCTCCTGAATGTACAGAACATCGCACTTATTAATTCTGCAGAAAACGGATAATAATTCCTGTTTGCTATTCTTTATTGCCATCATCAAAATCGGTCATGTAAAAAACCGTTGATAATTATTCTGTTAAGATACACTGTACAGGTAGTGGGTGGTAGGTAAGGATCACCGTCTAAAACAAGACGTTTCCAGGGGACGCCAGCAATATTTCTTCTTATTATTCCGGTCCCATATGCAATCTATCACGTTGGGGTTATTTGTCCTCTGCAAGACGGAATTTTGTTACCGCGTCCTGTATCCTGTTTCAATCCCTGATGTTCTGGAGTTTCTGTGTTTCTGTGCTGTTTTCTTTCTGGCTCTCTTCGACCATCAATTTTGCCCTACAGGTCTTGTTTCGGAATGGCGCGCCATGGCGTAACGAGTTACTCTCAAAATGTGAAATATAACATTTTCCGGGTCTTTACTATATTAAGTAGTTGCCTTTTGACACCAGCTTTCCGCAGAAGTTCGTTTGAAACGTGATAGATATAGGAGATTTTAAATAGTCTGTAGAGAGTCTACATCTCAAAGGCTTCGATGCGATTTAGTGACTTTACTTTGATTGGCCATGTTTTCCGCAGCACACAATAGGACGGGCTATACATAGCACATAATAACTCTTGGTCGGAGGCCTAATGGTAAGCGTTGTTGTAGGAGGATATACTGAAGCCTTCGAAATGTTGGTTTGGCCATGCCGATTCGAATTTTAATTTCCTAGTCGCTGTTCCATTTGTTATTGACAACAGAGCTGAGATACTTAAATGCACCTATCAATTGATCAATGATCTCACTCCACTTGATCAATGCAGTGAGGGTAACATTTAATAGCTACCAATAGTATTTTTTGTTTTCTAATTTTGAGACACTATTGCGGTATGTGAAGGTCCTTTCGGGTTCCCCTTTAAGCTAATAATGTATAAAAATCCTATAATATTGCTAATAAATATTGCAAAAATATGTTTAATAGCTATCGATGGAATTAAATAAGATAATATCGCTAGGAATCGGGTAGAAAGGAGAAGAGAGAGAAAAATCCGAAGAGGAAAGAATAAAAAGCGGAAAAGAGATATTCGCAGAACGAATCTCCCGCGTATCGACTCCCGAGAGCAGCGACATTAACGGCCAACTAACGAAAACGTTATTGGAATGCCAATAGTTTTATTATATCGGTCTATAAATAAATAAATTCGGAACGGACGGCTAAGTGCGTCGTTTCGTTGGTAAAAGATAAATAATAGCGAGAAAATGGCGCTATTTAATATGGGCCATGGCGTCATCGAGAGGCGTCGTGAGTTTACGTTAAGCCGGATTTATTAATACGTAGTTAACGATGCAACAACGAGTTGGTATATGGGTCTAAATATATTGCCGGTCATAAAAAATGGCTCACCCACAAGCTCGGAAGGTGTTTTTTAATTGAATTAAGTACATAAATTTATTACCAGTTCGGCGTATTTGATTTTGATTTGTTTTTGAACCTGTTTCGAAAAAATATAATATTTCCTTATTTTCCTACTTTATAAATAAAGAAGTATGTTTAACTATACTAAACTGAGTTGAGTAGTAATCATCTGCTAATGATGCTAACATTGTTAGCGGAAAGCGGGTCCAGTGTAAAAAGTGTTTTGGTGTATTGTGGTGATTTAATGTTTTATTCTGTTCTAACAGCAATGCTTCCAACTCCAACTGTAATAAAGTGGGTCTCAAAATGAATTTAGTAAAAACTAAAATAATGTACAACAAACTAGTGGAAGGAAAATATTTTCAATAAATAACACAACACTGAAAATAGGTTATTTGCACACAATTTAGGTTATTTAGAAACATTATCTGACGTTTCTAAAGAAAAGATATTTTTATTAAAGATTGACTCTATAGTTGGCTGGCTTGTAATTTCTTCCTGGTCAAAACTGGAAAAAAATAATTATCTACTATGCAAATGGTTTAATTTCATTCCGTTTCTAATGAAAAATTATTGGATAGTGCGTTATCCTACCTAGCCATGATAAAAATAAAAGGCACCTATGAAGTGCTTCCTTGGGGAATGGGGAAACACCAGAACACCTTATCACTGAGTGCGCCGAGACGACAACCATTCGTGCCATGAACTTTGGTACGGCTGATGTCGAGGATGGAGACCTGGCCTCTGTAGAGCCGTCTCAGATACTGGCTTTTGTTAAAGCCCTGAGACTGTATGATGATCAAGAAAGGGGAACACACAATAGATCTGTAAGGTCGCGGTGATTAACTCCCCTCCTAAACATTTACATTCTACAAGTGCTTCCTTTTTTTTTAACTTTTTACACTTGTCCATAAAAAGGTTTACAATAAAATTCAAAACGAAGAACTGTTACATTTTGTTAACTCTTTGTATACAAATTTAAATAGAAAATTGGCACCTGATAATTTTGAATATCCACCACCCACGTCGAACGTTTCTTGATAAAACCCGTTTTATGTGCTACTCCTGCTACTACCGCGTCCACTTCAGATCTTTCGGCTTGTTTTTCACGCCATAAGCCTATTGTTATAAAACAGATCTAATATAACGCGCGCTGTAAAAATGGTATTAATTTGAAAACATCCATAATACTTCGAGCAAACTAAAAATACTTATGTCCCTATATTCATATCTAATTTTATAATTAAATTTTATTTTATGATTTTCCGTAGATTTTCTACTTTAATTAGTAGTAGCAACTACGTATCTATTTGTCAAGTAGATAAAACGATGCTTTACTCTTGAAATTCTTGTCCTCAAGGTGTTGATGTCTTCATATTATAAGTTCCTGTATTATATTCTTCGAGGTGGTTATTGGATTAATCCAATGCGACCTTCTCAGATCTATTGTGGTCCTCTTCTAATCCTTAAGTTACATTCTTCATTCATATCATTCTAACAACTTGGGCCGTTCATATAGCTTGGACAATCGTTCATATAGCTCTCTGACAACAGCCCACCATTGCCTGTTATGATTGATTTGCCTAGATTTATCAGGCTGTCGCACCAATATAAAATGTGTTGTCTGCTGTTGGCTACATAACTTTTGTCCGTAAATCCTATTAGCTTTAGATACCTATTCAGCTTACAATATCCTTTTAGTAGACCCACTACAGCTTTGACTGTCTTTCTGGCGTTGCCTATCAGGTCTGCCGTGAATTTTGGCGAATGTTCTACTGTGAACTTTTTCGTCTGTCTCTGCCCTGGTGAATTTCTCCACCATTCTAGATATTTCCTGGCCATTCTCGTCACTGGCTAACGTAACATTGCTATGCAAACCCAATGTATTTAGAGCACACACAATATTCCATACTAGTATAGAAATAACTTCCGTGGAACCGATATCTAATCTAATCTAATAAGTTATTACCCTTTGGAATAGATTTTAGTCTCATGGTGAAATAGACCCTATTTTGTGTCGATAGCTAGCGACTGATCACTACATCTCAGCTCTCATGGAGAGAAAACTCGGTGTCTGCGTTTGACTGATCTCTGATTATTTACTCTTGATTCTTGTCTGATCTTTTGCTTCCCTTGGTGAGAGATTAATTCGGATCCATTAATTCTTGACTCAATTCAGGTCCGTGGGATGGGCACTCTCCAAAACAGAATAGTTAAAATCATATTGTTTCTTGCCTTCGAGAATGTCGGTAATATATTGCTCTGTTTAGACAATATTGCGTATTTTCTAAAGCTGTTGTGGTGTTTATAATTTAATTCCTTGCAATTGCAATTCATTTCTAAGGATACATATACTAAAGATTAACGTCGTATACCGTACGCTACAGACCGAAGATGATCATTATCTGTATATCGTACGCCACTGTTAATACTCGATATTTAAAAGAACAAAACAGAAAAAGTCGAGCATAGACTGGTCTTCGACCGAACGACGGTTCCGTGGCGTGGTTCGCCGTCTTCTCGTGCCGCTGCCCTGCATATGGCCATCATGATCATCATAATCCTGATCGTTGCCGCGAACCACCAGCTGACCGTCGCTCTTTACCCGTCCGTTGTTGTGTGATTTGGCGTCACCAAACAAGGCGATGCGTCGTCGTCAAGGTCGAGAGCCACCGCGGAGGACGAGTGGGTGACGGTCTCGAGACGTCTGTCGAAGCCCGGTGTTGGAGCGGTTGCGGCGGTAGACGGCGGCACTAGGTGGTAAGATGGTGGTAAGCAACCACGTTGAAAGGTGCTCATCGTGTTTTTTTAATAGGGAAGGAGCATTAGTGGGCAAGACAAATGAAAAAAAAAATATAAACAGCATACCAGCATACAGGGTGGCACCTCGCATACGAAGCGGAGGCTCCAAGGAGAACGGGAGTTTATATCGAAATGAAATTTTGGGAGCATATGTAGGTTAATTGAAAGCATTTTATAAAGGTATATAGAGTTCTACAGGGTGTCCTCAAAAAAAGTTAGGCATTAAAGTTGGGTTTTTTGTAATAGAACACAACCAAGTAGTATAATAGAATTACAACCCAGTATACCCAGTATATTATACCGGTATTCATTGGAGAATTCATATACATATCTTTAAAATACTATTAAGGTTACCTACCCCTCAGATTTTCCTAGATATTTTAATTTTTATGATTTTGCCTCAGTAGATCTTTATTATTTGATAAAATCTGGGTGGCTGTGATATACCTTTCGATAATTTAACAAAAATTTTAAGATGTAGAATAAAATACTCAACGGTACTAAATAGATACATGTTTAAAACATATTTTAATTATTACAGAATTAAAACTAGATATAAGTGGCGTAACTCATTTTTTGATATTTTTCGGGGGAGCGGTTTAAAGCTTCTTAGTAGTTTTGTCTCAATACCAATCAAAGTACATTGTAGTTACTGTGTTTGTTTAACAAAAAAGAAACACGGTGGCTTTAATATATTTTGGTTAGTATTGAAACAAAAGTCGTAAAAAAAACTCTAAATCGCTCGCCTAAAAAAATCAAAAAATGAGTTGCGTCACTTCGTAATATTGACGGCGATATGTTTCCTTTCCTGTTCACTGCATAAAATTATTCTCTTTTCAAAAGACCTTTTTATGTTAAAAGACATATGTGAAGTTCTACTTCGAAAAGCAGTCACAATCATTTCCCTTATGTTGTTGACAATAGTTGGTCGAGTTTTGTAAACACTGTCTTTAACATACCCCAATAAAAAATGTCAAGACTAGATAAATTAGGAACATCTAAGTATTCTATTAAATGGTGAATGTACACTGCAGTCACCAACTAGTAGAATCATATCAATTCTCTCTGATGTAGGATCAGTTTCCATTTTTGGCAAATTTCTTTGAATATTTTTTTTATTTTAACTGGCACTAAATCATAACTAGTCGTTAAAGTTGAACTAATTTCACAACAATATTGAAGTAACCTCAGAGGTATTACAGCCACCTAGATTTTATTAAATAATAAAGATCTACTGACATTAAATCATAAAAATGTTTGTTTGTGGGGTAGGAAACCTAATAGTATTTTGAAGAGACATGAATTCCTCATTGAATATCGAAATAATATACTGGATGTTTCATTGAAAATAAAAGAGTAATTGGCTTTTAAACATGACTAATGTTCAATATTAATTTTGTCTCACACTGTATAATTTGTTGGGCCAAGTTTTAACACGTTCGCTACCGTACAATCGTTATTTTAACTACGTATTGGGCTATACCGAGTAAATTCAAATTTAGGAAGCGAGGTCGTAGGTTATTGAAATTTAAAAATTGTTCTTCATTTTTAGAAAATCTTTCTCTTAGAATCTGAAAATCAATTTATATATAGAATGTTCGATTACAAAAACCCAACTTTGATGTGTAACTTTTTTGGGGACGCCCTGTAGAACTCTCTATATTTTTAAAATTTGCTCCAAATTAACCTACATATGCTCACAAAATTTTATTTCAGTACAAACCGTCGGCGTCGTTCTCCTTGGAGCCTCGCGTCCTATGAGAGGCTCCACCCTGTACAAATAACGCAAACGCAAATTAAATTCAGAAATCAGATACTGCAATACAATCATCTCGCAAGATATCTTGGTGTGCGACTGGATCGCCCCCTAACATATAAGCAACATCTAACATAGGTGGCCTTCAAATTGTCCTGCAGACTCTGATTTACCATTACACCAGGATTACCTAGACAACCAAAGGCAAAGGTTAAAATCTAATAGATCTTGGAAACTGGGCGCAACATTTATCCATGAGAATTTTCAATTTCAAACAGCTTGGGGGAAATTCTTCCTCCACAGAAAAACCTGGACTACCCTCAAACACGCATACGTGCTGGTCAAGGGAGATAGCCTCAAAGACTTATCCTTTGGGTTAAGCACGTATCTTACCCAAACGATTTTAACATGTCCGATTTAAAATAATGAATAATAAAGGATCTATGACAGAACCGTGAGGTCCTGAATGCAGCTCAGGAGCTGCTTTGATTCTGAAGATTATTTGGTAGTACATGAAAATGTTAACAGGAATTTGGAAGGTATAAAGGTGTTTGCCACTAATGATGGTCTAGATGTGAACGTCTCAAAATCTTGTGTCATGTTCTTGGGAGATGAAAATTATAATCATACGCTTACTTAAAAAAATAAATTAGCAATTGGTGGATCTAGACTTGATTTTGTGGATGGCTATAAGTGTCTGGATCTTATATTAGATAGTGATTTCGATTTCAAAAATATTTAAAAGTAAAGCTTTACAAAGCTTTTAAATTCATTTCTATTATGTTCAGTATTAGATTGCTTGAATTGGCACGTCTTTAGTCGTCTGTAAACAAAACAACATTTAGGAAATAGCATCTAGTAAGAAGAACCAATTTGTAATGGATGGACATATTTCCCTAATATTTTGATAATTCCTTATCAATATTAATATCTTAAACTTTTAATATTTTTTTTTAATATTAATCTTATATTTTCTTTTTCGTGGTTTGGATGATGTTGAAATTGTATTTTTTTCCAGAACTAATTACTAATTATTATAAACAGTTTTAGAATTATTTAGGGACTACTTTGTTTTCTCCTTTTATACTATGGTAATATTATGGTATAATACTGTATGATCGAGAAAAAACGGCGTCAAAGGCGGCTGGGGAATGACTATCGATGCTTTTGACAAGGTCGAACTCTGCTCAAAGTTAATTAACTTTATTTTGATTTTTTTAGTTAATTAAAATTCTTCTCCTTTTCACTTTAAAGATCTTCAAAAAAATTAAATTTTAATTAAAATTAATACTAAATGTAGAAAATCTAGAAGATAATAGTAAGTTTCCGGATACAGAAATCTATATCCAAAAAATATGTTTTTCTGATAATTTGAACTATACCAGTTCTAATTAATAAAAAATCTATATTAGGTAAATCCAGTAAATCGTAATTAATACAGAATGCGTCTTTAAAAGTAAAGAAGAGAAAAATCAAAAAGGCTTGACCAACCAAACCAAACCTAACTATCGCCCGTCCCAGTCCCAGGCATTTCGATAACGTCTAGAGTTAACAAAAATTGGATTATTCTACTGTTAAAATGTACGGATTATCCTTTTGTAATTGTCTAATACAGACTAGACCCTCCAGATTTACTAATACTGTAGCTGTAAACCAATATGTGTGTTCAATTACTAGTAATAACCCGTTAGTTCATGGAAGAAGTATCGTGTTTATCAACAAAGTTAATTGTAGGCCTTTAAATTTTGCTTAATATGGTCATATTTTGTAATATTCAACTCATAATTGTTGATACTTCTGGTGGATGATGTTCAATTTTATACATGTATAAAATATAAACACACTAAATTGAAGTACTAGAAACGGTAAGGTGAGATATTTTTAAGAATCTGTATTATTATTTATACATTACTTTTTTACTTATAGAATATCTACCCCTGTGTATAACCTCTAAGAAACAAATTAAATGAACAAAACTATGTCAAAGAAATAGTCTATTATATAGAGGATTTAAAGAAAACCAAATAGGTGATGCTGTAATCAAATCTTTGTCGATATTGACTTACCGAAATGTATAGTCATACGTTATGTTTGTACAATTTGTTTTTGAATTTCTTCTAGGTTTCTGCATCTTCAGTCAGTGAAAGTAGAAATATCATCAGCAGTTTTTTCAGTCCATAAGATTCAACATTTAAAAATACAGGGATACTTAATCATTAATTAATCTAATTAATTTTTTTTGAGATCTGGGCACTATAAGCAGCAAAATATTAGCTTTATAATCCCGGAAGATGTGGGCAATAAATTAAATGATAAAGAATTGTAAATTGTTTATACATATACAAATCACTTGTTTTAAAATAAAAAAAATTGGCATTTTTACCTTATTTTTATTAAATGATAAAATTAAAATACTTATAAACTACATGATCTAACACTGTAAGTCTTAGTTTCTTTGGTTTGGTTTACTGTTTGCCGAGTACTATGGGTATAGTTCATTAAATTAATATTGATTCTATTCTTATGATTGACATATGCATATTAATTGTTTTCTTAAGGTATGTTACAATTAAACTCGCTTTATAAACAGTATAATATAGGTCTGTATTTTCTTTCGAATGGTATTACAAAATATTTTTTACTGTGGACCCTACTAATCAATATACTATGCCTGGTTCAAGAGTCTAAATCTGTTCTTATTCATTTAATTTAATAACAAACCTAAATTATTTGTCTAAGTTCTGCGACTTACTAAAAAAACAATTATAATTTTCGAAAGTGATTAATACAGCTTTTTCCAAAATTATACATTACTTCTTGATGTATGTATTATATTAATTCATTTATTTACTTCATTTGTTTCAAAGTGTATATTATTTCCTACAATCTACCAGTAGTTACGTTAAAAGTTAGGTATGTAAATAAATGACTTACCAGCCTAAAATTATTGAGATTAAATTACGTAATATATAAGTAAATAAAATTGACAATACACCAATAACATATTTTAGCAATAACCATTGATTCCTGCATGGAACTTTGTGAATACAGCATCACCAATTTTGTTTTCATTAAATCAGGAAAACAGAAACTTGGGCATACATAGGAACAGATACTCTATTAAGTAAAGAAGTAATAATACAGGGATTTCGTAAAAATTACTATCTCACCTTATTTTTTCTAGTACTTCAATTTGGTTTGCTTATAATTTATATATGTATAAATTGAACATCATCCACTAGAAGTATCAACAATTATGAGATGAATATTGTAAAATATGACCATATTGAGCAAAATTTAAAAGCCTATAATTAATTTTGTCGATAAACACGATACTTCTTTCATCAGCTAACGGATTATTTACTGGTATTAAACACACATTTTTATTTACAGCTACAATCAATGCAATATTAGTAAATCTGAACGGTCTAGTGTGTATGAAACAATAATAAAAGGCTATCCGTACATTTTAACAGCACAATAATCAAACATTTTCTCGAAATGTTTCGGTCGGAGGGGTCGGAGATGGGTCGGAGGCTTGTCGGACGACGAGATTTAGTTAGGTTAGAGTCTTACTGGCCTTACTCTTCTTTATTTTGAAAAAGGCGTTTACTGCATTAAGGATGATTTAATATCGATTTTTTATTGAGTAGAACTGGTGCAGATCGAAACATTTGAAAAAACAATTTTTTGGAAATAGATATGTG